>NC_141235.1:10332500-10457500 GCF_054856515.1 Filicampus tigris | reverse complement strand
CCTCCAGCGCCACCTATGCTACATTAAAATCCATCTTTTTTTTTTTTTTTCACAGCACTTGTCCTCAATCGGGTCACGGATGAGCTGTAGCCAATCCCAGCTGACTTTGGGCTCTCTGAACTTGCTGCCAGCCAATCGTAGGGCACATACAGAAACACAACCATTCACACTTATGAACAATTGCGAACTAAGCATGCATGTTGTTTTGGACTGGGAGGGATCTGAATTTGGGCAATTGGCGGGGTACCCCCGGGATTAGTGTAAAGCACTATAGATTTTCCTTATAAATGGTGCTATGCAAATAAACTTGCCACACCTTGCCTTGGACTGGTAATAACAATAAAACTAATAATGTGGGGAAAAAAACAAAAAAAGTTGTTTTATAGCTTTAGCCTTACAATACCTGTCATCTTATTAACATAGTTGAAGACAAGAAAAAAATAACGGACACAGCAAGACCGCAATAAGCAAAGCACGATAAAGCAGGGATTACTGCGAATAGTATACTTATCATACATTAAACCTTTATGCATACAGTGGATGCACACATTTTTAATACATGAAATATTTTAGTATATCTCCATGTACAGGCTTCATCATACACTTGTTCTAGAAGTAGCAGAGATACCTTCAACATGTTTCAACACTGGCCCACAACATTCCAAAGAAACAAGCTCGAACAGGGATTCCTCACTTTCCATTTCTTCATTTTGCATTCTTCATTTCCATTCCCCTTCCTTCGTAGGTCTCCATGTGTGAATGTTTTCTACTCATCATGTGAGCCACCCTTAAAAAAAAAAAAAGCACTGTGATGACAAGTGACAGTGATATACTTACTAAATGCTCATATCAGCAAGTCGTGACTGCTTTTTAAATGCCATGCCGGGGCTGAACCAGAAAGCAACTAGTCATTATCATACAATTAGTTTCAGAACGTGTTTGCATTCTGATCAGTTAGCCCTGAAATATGAGTGGCTGGCCTAGCCTCAGGTTTTATTTGCCCTTTTAATGCTGCCAAGAGGTATTCATTTATCATGTTGATTATTGCGGTTGTAGTTTTTAATCATAGACACTCTGTGCATTGGGAATGTAATAATAAACATTAGATAGCTATAAGTGATTTTTAGTCGCTTAGGAGAAAAAGACAGGCCGGCAAGAATGTTAAGAAGATAGACCCCAGGGATGTCCTGCTTCTTGAATGCATCAGACAACAGAAGTCAGAATGAGAAGGAGCCAGATGGACTGTCATGGAAAGACAAGTCACTGGATGGCGTGTACGACGAACAATTTGAAGTGGCTGACATCAAGAAAATATAAAAGTGGTCAGAAGTCGAAGAACGAGGTAGTAATCATGGCAGCACAGGAACAGGCCCTAAACACAAGATCAATAAAGGTCTGCCACATCAGACCGGACCACAGGTGCAAGCTGCATCTGCCCGTGCAACATGAGCTATGAATTTATATTTAGAAATTTATAGAGTGAGAGCAATTCAACCTAGGCAGTTCATAAACAAATACCTAGCTAACCAATTACATTACTACAAACTTGTTCAACTTATTTCCGGGGCAAAATTTATGTCAATGATGTCCCAGCATTGTAGGAACATTCCAGCGCTAAGCGACTGTCCAATCAGATTGCTTCGATATCATCCCCTATACTGCTCACAACCATTGGAGGGAATATTTACATGCATCTGGCTAGCTACTGTGATGCCTTAGCCAGTATTCTACAGTAAAGCAACTTGAATCTTTTGAGTCCATCCAACTTACTCAATCCAGCATTTAACAGCTTGGCGAGCATCATTTTTGCAAAAGTGTAACAGTTAGTTAAACATTCATTGAGCAACATAAACTTCTAACATCCACCCAGGAAATGTCTTAAACAGGAAGTTGAAGTCCTGCGGCTTTAAACGAGACAATAACGCCGTAAAAAGCCGCCTTACGCTGTGAACACATTACGAGTGACACAATACCCTTTTTGAGCCACGCAAAGCTCAGGACGCTTTAAATTATGTTTGGAATTCCTTGACAAGGTAAGACTCAATATTACACATCAAATATATAAATATGTATACACATTTAAGTGTGTTTAGTTTCCTTTTAAAGTTTTTAAATGAGTTATATAGACACAGCAGATACTGAAAGGCGCAATGAGCCACAGATTTATAGGATGAAGGTCCAAAGAGTATGTTGCTCATTCACATTACAAACAATTTCATTGGTACACCGTTGTGATTTTAAATGTAATTGTTGTCGGTGTAAAGCCTGCAGGGTTATCGTAAGGTCACACAAATGTGACAGCTTGAACTCAGCTTTAGTTTGTTTACATAAAAAGAAGTGTGGCACAATGTTGGGACGTTTGAATCATCTGCATGATGAACAGCTCACTTGTTTTATGCTGCATGAAGTTATCATAATCAAAATAGACATTATATGGTTTTATTGGCTTTACTGTACAAATGTTCACTTGCATTACAGTTTTGATACGCACTGTACATAGTGAAAAGCTATATGCACAGGTGCGTTTCAAAGAAGTGAATTTGAGTAGCTTTACTCAAACAGTAAATGGCATTATATCCTAATGTACTCTGTGTGTATATTGTATATATCCACGCATATATACTGTATATACACACATAAATATACATATATACATCTATATATACACATATACAGTATACACACACACAATACAACTTTATTTGTATAGCGCATTTCATAACAGCTACAGCTGTAACAAAGCACTTTACATTACAATAACAAAATAGCAATAATATAACAAGAGAAAGCAATAAATTGAAACTCAAAATACTATAGATACAACAGACACCGGAAAGCAGCAGAAAACTGTCAGTCTCACGTCGGATCAAAAGCCAAAGAACAGTAATGTCTTCAAATGGGTTTTAAAAATGGACAGAGAGGGGACTTTCCTAACATTCAATGGAAGGTCATTTCAAAGGGAAGGACCAGCAACAGTAAAGGCTCCATCCCCTCTGACACACCGCTTGGTCCTCGGCACCTGCGCTATTTAAATTAAACTATATATATATATAACCATCCACTATCTGAACCGCTTTATCCTCATTTTCAATTCAATTTACCATTAAGAAAAAACTGACATTTTTTATTTGTTTGTTTTCAACAGTGTCTGTGTGGGAGCCATGACCATTCTGAATATATTTCAATATGTGTGAGTACACTAGTCCCAGTGAAGAACAATACAGTGGTGTCTTGAGATACAAGTGATTCAACTTCCGAGTTTTTTCGAGATGTTAGTTGTCATTCGGATGATTTTTCTTTTTCACTTTGACAAAAATTTGAGACATACGTGCTATATGGCGGCACTGAACTCAACTCACTCTGCCAGTTGAAGTTTACTTCCAAACTAAACTAAGCAAAGAGAATTACATGTGGTGTATTTAACAAACACATGAAGTCTGAATGCTAACACGTAATGGAAATGGTAAGGGCGCCCAATACGTCTGTTTGTTTTACTTTCATGAGGGCCCATCGAGAATGCTCGGCCCCCACTGTGCTGATACCTACGCTCCGCCCCTGGTTATATTGTATTGCGTAACACTTTGAGCAAAGGCGATTTAAACACAAACGGTGCCAAGACAAGTAGATTGACGATAAAGCAATACTCACACTCATATATTCTTTATCTTCTTTTCTATTCATTTCAATGAGGAAATAGGATTTTTTAGATACGAGTGTTTCAAGTTACGAGCTTGGCCGTGGCACAAATTAAATAAATATCTCTCGGCAGCGCTGAACAAGTAATAATCACATAATCCTAATGGACAATTACCTGTTCCCAGATTCCCTTGCTTGGTGGTGTCCATCGCTGCGGTGCTGCTCTGCTTCTACTTGCACGCCAAGAAGAGAGCTGTGTATGATGTCACCATGGCAACTGTTCAAGAGGACAGCGGCGCCTCCATTCAAGCCATTTCGCTAGGAGAAGGTCAGGAGGTGGTGGAGAGACATTACGACAGACTTCCTCCGCGCTACAGCACCATTGATCTCCCGCCACCTTACTCACTGGTTGGTAAACCACCTTAAATGAAGAGCTTTAGGCCGAGAACTCTCAAACTTTATGGGACCGGGGATCCCTTACAGGAGTTATTTTTGAAAAATAAGCGTGATGCGGTGTCATATTAAATACTTAAAGGACTCATATTGTGGAAAGTTGATTTCCGAGCACTTTGCGGCCAAAGCGCTATCATCAAGGTATGCAGAGCGGCAGTGTCAGGATGTTTTTTTATTACTGTATACATGTATTGGGTTTGTCAAAATTAGCATGTTAATAACGAGTCACACAATCGCAATTATTTTTTTTAATGACACGCACATCCCTTATTTGGAAAGCCTTATACTTGTACTACTACTATCGCGAAAATGAGCCAATTTCACCATGGCAGCAATTTATTTATTTTTTTCTATGCTAACTTTGCAAATTTCAATTTAAAAATCTTTCAGTTCGACCCCAAACTGACGAGCGTTTGGCCAGGGGGCCCGCCCCCCGCCTATGAGATGTATCCAATCACGCTGCCTCTGGCTCCTCATCACTGGAGGACCCCCTCAAGACCGCCATCACCCTGTACCAGCACCCACGTGCACCCACCCGCCCACACGACATCCTTCAGCTGAACTTTTAGCAACATACGGTTCGTTTCTATGACAAACATACTTTGCTGCTCTGCATCGAAGATAAAATGTAAATAGCCCTCCATCTACATACCGGCCATGCACACAAACACTTTTCCCGTCTTTGAGTGATAGTACAGTCTTTATTACAATACACTACTTATGAGTTGAAGGTAAAATAAATATGTCCAGGTTGCCAGTATTGTTGGAACGGATATTTAAATATCCTATGAATCCTTGGCTTTTTGAAGCATGTTAAGGCAAAAGTATGCATTGGACTGCTTGTACGTCACAAATAACGACATCAGCTGTAACAGAACATGGAAAAGGGAACAAATGTTTGCCTTCATGTTCCTTTGTCTATCTTTCTGCGAAGATCACGTTTGCTTGGTTTGCAATTCTCAGTGCTACAAATACACGAAAACCAAGCAGGTTGTGGTCAATAGGTCGATATTGGCTAGTTTTCTACTGTTTAATGTAGAGAACTGTAGCAACGTGTCTAATGTGCTGCATGTTTCTATTGCTGTTTTTTTTTTCTCCCCCAGACAATTGAAGAAACACAAATAAAGCACATTTCTCAACAAATACAATCGTACTGAGGATGAGGTGGTAAAATACATGAAATTCAATACAAATGTCACATTTGGTATGTTACTGTCACCTACTTGTCTGTCTTGTAGCAATCCAATGTAAACATACACTACATTAAGTATTTAAGATTTGGAAGGCTAAAAGATAGATCCTTTTCGACATAACTGACCTACCAGCAATAAATTATTACTCTCTACAAGGAAACGGCCATTCCACTACATTTTCTTGATCAACTATGGGGGAACGAGTAAATGCTAATTTTGAAATATTTGTAATGGGACGGGAGAATTTCTGAATCTTCCTGCTTTAAAGCCAATGTTGTATTGAGCAAAGATAATATTGTGGATCTAGCTCAATGTTCTATCGCTGAAAACTGTTGTTCCCCTTTTGACCTCAAACAAAAACGGAGACTCAATCAACAGCACCTCTGCTGACTACAGCCAAGCAGTACTCTCCATTTTCACCCAGTGGCGTCAAGGTGCGATTACAGTGTTCCCTGGCATATATGCGGTTCGTCGCAGGATTCATTTTGGAAACTATCCTGCGTCATTCACCGTTTTTGTGCTCAGTCCAAAGTCCAGTCTAATACAGGTAGTGCTCCGGCACTATCTTGGTGCTGCAACTGATTTTCTCTTCCATTTTTTCACGAGTTAAAACTCAAAGATTTATGTCTCAGATATCATTCACGAATTTGTCCAAATTTGTGTTTGTGAGCACTTCTCCTTTGCCGAAATAACACATCTACTTCACGGGTGTGACAAATTAAAAGGGAAGTCAAGTCGAACATTTTCCTTTACAACAAAATGTTTTATGCCTTACCTGCGAGTCTGAACATAATATTTGGACTAATATTGCATTTGTGGAATATGACTTACCGGTAAGCAGAAAAATCCACCAGTTTTTATCCATCTTAGGGGACGGACATTTTGCCTTGTACTTGTATACAAGTTTTTCTTAACAATATAATTCCACTCTTCGGCATGAACAAAGTGCTACAAGAGGGCCACCTTCTTAGATGCAGGAATAGTTAGCTTGTGATGTATTAATACTTAGACAACAAGTACACTTGTTGTCAACTGAAAATGACACGACAGTGTGTAAGGGCTCAGGTAACGTCTCGTCACGGCTCACCTGTTTTCGGGGTTGGGTTTAGGGCATGTGATGTTCGCAACCCCAAAACATCCAAATCTGACTTAAACTTCAGAATTTTTGACTTTGAGGTCTTCACAAGCAAATGGCCTCTGCTCCAGTTCCTGGACCTGCGCATGAAACGCAAACTGCACATTTTACATTGCTGACCTTATATTGTTAACAACATAAGGAACACCTGTGCAATAATCATGCCGTCATAAGCATCATCTTGATATGCGACACCTGTGAAGCGGATTCTTTCACCCAAGGCACTAACAAAGATTCAGACAGATTTGTGAACGACATTTGAGAGAAATAGTCATTTAAAACAGTTTTTTGTTTCATTTAAGTTGAAGTGAGGGCTAGGAGCTTCATTTAGACATGACATCACCCTGTTTGATAGTAAAGTAGTGCTTTGTTGCCATCTTGGCAATTCTAAATCTTTTTCGGGTGGGTGTCGATTACTCACGGATTGATGCGTCCCTATCACCTTCAAAGATACCGTACGAACAAATAGTGGGGGTACATTGTAATCAACCGTCAGTCACACAATGGGCCAAATTCTGCCCGTCCCTACTCTAGACGTCGGTTACCAACTTTAGCAATTAGCACACACCCACTCACACGATTGCACTAAAAACCGAGAGCCCACCCTCGAATGGTTTCAATATCAACAGAATGATGGCAAATTAAGTATAACACCAAGTCTGTCCAAAGACACCACTTAACATTTCTGCCCCTCAAAGGCTCAGTGGGGGTCAAATGAAATGGTCCGCCGTTCTCCAGCTGTGCACTGAAACTCAAAAGACCCAGCTGACAGGCACCCACTGCTGCTCGTTAAACAGTTTTTCCATGGCGGCGCGTAGACTTCGGAATGTGGTTTCCAGGCCGTCGTTGACGATACAGAGGTCGAAGTAATGTCCGTAGGCCCTCTTGATGCGCTCGCTCTCGTCCACCGTCCTCTTGAGCTCCGAGTCCTGAAGGGAGCACGTCAAGGGAGGGATTTCAGTGCGCGTCGGGTGCTTGGTCGTCTTCAGTATTTACGTTTGCACTCACCGTTAACTGTTTGGTGACCACTCCTGACTCTATTGCCGACCTGTTCATGGCCTTGAGTACCTCAAAATCGGGAGCCTCAATGAACACGACGTAGGGCAAGAACTCAGATGTCCGCAGAACTTTAAGAGCCTTGAGAAAACACACATTTGTACACAAGGGATGGCCGTTGTCACTGTACAAGTCATTCAAACACTTTAGTGGTCAACTGGTTTACCTGTAAAGGTTATACCGGTAGTGTATTTTAGGTTCATCCCTAAATTTTCAACCAAAGCCCAATATCCTTAATTTTTTCTGTGCGCAGAGCATGATTCCTCTACCTGAGGGTTGACATCCAGGATGCAGATCTTTCCCGTTTCCGTCACCTCGTGTATGGAGTTGATTTTCGTACCATACAAGTTCCCGTCGTATTCGCCGTGCTCCAGGAAACGCCCGTTTTTGATGTCGCACTCCATTTCGCCGCGCGTCATGAAGGAATACATCTGACCGTCCCTCTCGTCCACCTTTGGTTTTCTGGTGGTGACTGGAGACGACAAGTGGAAAGCTCTGCGGTGAAACTTCATGATCAGAATGTGCGGTTTTATATGTTGCGGTATGTTCGCACTCACAAGGGATGGTGGTGCCGTACCGCTGGGGATCCAACACCAGTAGCTTGTTCTTTAGACTGCGGCGGCCGACGCCTTGCGCACCAATCAGCACCAGCGTCTTCCTTCTGAAGGGTGGCACCTTGGCAACCTCCTCATAGATCCGCAGCTCGTGACGATCAAATTCTTGCAAATAAAAAAAACTTTCATTAGAAATTTGATACGGTGTACTGTTTCCCAAACGTTTTGGGTCCAGGGACCCCTTTACAGGGGAGACATTTTTTCAAGGATCACCTTATAATCCTAGCGCCAATTAAACGTCACTTATGTGTAGCCCTAAATGTCACATGAATGGTAAAGTTGCCTATGTTCAAGAAAAAAGTCGTAATGTTCCTAGAACACAGTTTTTAAAAAGTTATAATGTGAAAGTCACAATATTATGATGATATTAAAGTCAATGTTGAACAAGGGAAGAAAGTATACTTTAACAAGTGAATTTCAAAAATATATATTTTTTTTATTCTAAAAAAAAAAAAAAAAAAGGACTAAAATAAATCTTGTTGTTGAAAAAAACCAAGACTTTATTTCTGTAAAATAATATGCAAATTTTAAATATGCTGCTGGTTGTGCACCCCAGCGCGAGAGCGCCTGCGTTCAAGAACTGATTCAAGTACCTGCGTTCTTAGTGGTTAAATACATCATCTTTTTCTTCTTCTTGCCACCCACTCCAGCACACAAAGGACCTGAGAGAATCCAAAACAGATTGAACATGCTTGTTTTTGCCAGCCATTTCCTTACAGTATTAACATATCTTCATTCTCCATTTTCAATAAGTGGAAGGAGCTGATGTTATGTGCATATGCGACCACTAGATGTCACCATACAAGCACTCTGAGAGTGCTCCTTTGTGTTAGCTAGTTAGATAGAGGGAATGATGTTTTTGTTCAAAGGCATACATTTATATGTTTATAGCCACCCTCCACCCAAAAAAGGCTACATCTCTTGAACTACATTGGCAATTTTCTGGATGGGCTGCAGTTTGTTGGTTTTAGATGAAAAGGGGATAAAGACGTGTCCTTCCCTGGTTCCAAGGACGCTTACAGTATGTCACTGGCTTATTCTGCAGATAGCGAAGTACAAATTTGTGACTCACCACACAGCTTTTGTCTGTAATGACTGTACACAGCACATGCCTCTAAAACAGGGCTGGGTGACGTTTGTGCTCAAGGGCCATATTTGATTTTTAAAATAAACAGGTGGGCCAGGCCGTTTGTCATTTCAAACATGTATATTTAACGCATGTCAAATAGTTTCATAATATAATGACCCATTCTCATTTGGAATTTACTAAATACATATTTATTTTTTTTAAAACATATTTTATTTACAATAATCAACTAGCCAATTATTTAACGTGATAAATAAATATAAAATAAAAACATTTAATTTACAATTTTATGGGTGTAATGCAACATTTTGCAACAAATATTATAGGACTCTTGCTAATGTAATGCTAAGCCATATTTGGCTCATAGAACCATATCCTCTAACGGAATAATCGCAAAATAAGAAAAAAGGCGAATCTTTTTTAAGGTAGTTATTCATAACAAATGGTAATTAACCAATTATTAAATAAAATGACAAAAATTTGTATATGTTCTTTACTTCACTAATTAAAAAAATACTTATTTTCAGTAAACCAATTATTCAATAAAATAAATAATATATTTAAAAATAATTCATTAGCCAATTTGATACATTTTTCAAAATGTGTTCATGTTAGGCAACTATTTATTTGACTTATATTTTAGTTTTATTATTTACAGTAAATTTAATGATATATTTACGATAAAACCATCCAATTTGAGGATAAGATTGCAAAATTAACTCAAATAATACAGCACACTTGATAAAGTAAATGCTCTGTAGGCCACATACTTGAATCTCAAGGAACGTGACAATTTTGAATTTGTGAGAAGATGAGTATCGATGGTCGACCGACAACCCTAGCGCGGCCGATTGCAAAGTTTAACAACCGACATCTTGAGGAGGGCCACCCGAGTCATGCTGTTGCTCATTACCAGTACTCCGGCGCCCGCAAGCAGACCGGAGAGGTGACAGCGCGGGTGAAATGCATGCATGATGCTGAGCGGAACAGATGTTGTCTTTGTTCCCAGCGTGTTTATGCAGCATGGGGTCAAATCTGCATAATTGGAAGTGTTTCTCTCCGTTCGCTCTGTTGTTTGCGGCCTGCCGAGAAGAGGCGTGTCCTCTCGGTCGTACCTGTGGTAACGAGCTCCAGATCTCTTTTCACAAACGCTTTCCTCTTCTCCTCGAGGAGCTGACTTGGAATTAAACCGGCGCTACCTCCCTGGATGTGGCAGGCCTGAAGAAAGAGCAAGAAACAGTTTCCGGGTTGTGTCGAACAACCCGATGCGCGGAGCTATATGTTGGAGGCTGTGATGACCTGCCACCAGTTCAGGTCTTCCTGGTTGAAAATCTGCAGAATGTCTCCACTGCAGAAGCTCAGTCCTGCCTCCTTACACGGAATCAGGTTATCGTGGGATGGGTCGTAGTCAAAGTGGCATTTGACAAAAGCCTGGAATGACACACATTTAGGATTACGTACAAGGGGAATTCAAAACAAACAGGCATATACTTTGCATGCTGTGAAATGAATCCCCCTCAAGAGTGGACGTTATTAATTTGGGCGGAAGAACAAATCAAATCCACTCGACGTCACATCATAACCGCAACGTTCAACGATAGGACACCAACGGAGAGAAACAAGGCGCGCGCGAACGAGAGAGAGTGAGAGAGAGAGAGAAAGAGAAAGGGAGAGGGGGAGTGGGAGGGAGAAAGAAAGATGGAGAGCGAAAATACGTCGCCATGGAAACCATTCCCTCCCCCTTCTGCACTTGACGCCGTTTCTCATACTCCAGTGATGTATGATCATTTAAAAAAATAAAAAATAAAATAAAAAAAACAAAACTGCTGTGTGCGTGTTGCGTTTAAATGACGTTTTAAAGGCTGCGGCTGGAGTTGTGAGCTCAGCGGATGGGACTGAGATGATGATCACAAGGCTGTATAACACTGGGACACATGCAAATCTATTAAACAGTCTAGTAGACCGTCCCTTTTGAAATACAACTGGAGTGAGTTTACGTTTTACAATTGGGGCATTTGAGGGCACTTCTGGCAGACCCACTTTATTTAAACTAGGTCGCTAGAATAGAAAATGTCCAGCCAAAGATCAATACCTTAAATCATGGTGCTATGAGAGGAACAATTGTATTCATATCTATGGAGTCTCTGCTCCGGACAAAAACAGCCTTTCTTTGCAGACCATTGATTTGGAAAGCTGATGTTTATTGGCAGACAAAACACAATTGGCAGCCACTTTCCTCTTCAATGGCACTGAAAATGCTAATATTGAAACGCTCACAGCATATTTGATCGGATGGGATGAAATGTCAGCCGAGGACCACAGTGCCATGCGAATTGGATAGCTGTCTGTTTTGCAAACTGCTATTTCTGGTCCAATAAAATATGACCTTGCTTTTGGTTAAGTGACAAAGAAAAAAAAAGATTCAGACATTGGGAACAATTACAACACTTACAACATCCCGCTACAGAATTTAATTTTGTTAGCCTAATACCATAAATGCCTTACTAATTTTTAATTTACTGTCACAATATCAAAATGCTCATGTGCTTGCTAAAAATGTGTTTTGTCTTGGCCATGGTAATCCGCAGAGGCTGAATCGAGGAAACTCAACCTTTTGTTGAATTGCTTTTTTACTACTTGTCTGATACTTTCAAAAATGACAATTAGGCAATTATGCTATCGGGCTAACGATTTATTCATTTTTGGGCTGAACAAACAAAAACACTGATAGCATCCCCCAACCAACTGGTATGGGTCTATCGGCCATTTGTTAAAATCTGAATTTTTTTTTTTATTGAGCACCGGTTTTCACAGCACCGCTCAGCAGCTCGGTCACGTGCTACGGTAATAAACAAGTAAGCCCGTGAGCTAGCAAAGCCCTTGCTAAAAAAAAAAAAAAAAAAAAAAAGTTGGCACACTTCATTGAAAAGGGGCAGCAAAAGCCAAACGATTACATAAACAACTTCCAAGAAAGAGAAAACAACAATTAAGAGACTATCAGCAGTCTTACTTAAAATACAGGTTTATCACTCGAGGTGATTCTCTCACATCAGCTCTGCATAATATGTGGAGATAAGTTGCAAATGAGGCAATAAAGCCCTTCTTTGCTTGAAGAAAAACCAAGCACCCAGCATTAAAGGACAAGCCCGGATTAATGAATTCCTTGTCTCCATTTCCAACATCCTATCTTTGAGCGGCAGGATTTTCCGTACTAACAGCAACCAAAACAAAATCACAGAGTAGGCTGGAGATAAGTAACACACTTTAGGTCCCACTGAGCCCAAAAGTGGATTGAACAGAAACGAGTGCAAGGGCTGCAACTTATTTGAAACAACATTGAGTGTAATCGCGGGTTGCAATTTGAATTAATTTGTATTTATGAAGGCTGGGTCTGTCGAAATATTGCGGGCTGTCCTTTCACAAAAATGCAGTGATCACTTTTCATTGTCCTGAAAATGACATTTTGTCCTATTTAAGATTACAGATGATAATTTGGCCAAGATGTGGCTGTATGGACCGACCTGTCTGGGTGTGTGCGGCTCCTGGTAGCTGGGCAGGATCTTCAGTACCACGCTGCCACTCGCCTCCTTTAGCATTTCCTGAAGGACTTTGGGGTCGTTGCCCACCTCCTTGCCATTCACCTCCTTGATGATGTCCCCCACGTGGAGCAGACCTTGCTGGTCAATCATGCCGCCGTGGAGGATTCTGGCGATCACAAGCTCGCCGCTCTCAACGCGAAACGTCACTCCCTTTAACCCACAAGCATTTCATACTGAGCTAAATGCAATTGCGGAATAAACGTCAGTGCAGGAAGCGCCCCGCTATTCATTCGGGACAGGAACTGAGGAATGGACACACCTCTAAAAAGGTTTTGAATTAATACCGGTAGTTGAAACCCTGAAGTTAGCCAAAACTATGATCCTAAAACAATTTCAAAGTGAATTTTAAAAATGACCCCTAAAGATCAATGTTTTACAAGTGATTTGATTTAAAAAAATATATTTAAAAAATTACTGCAATTGTGCGCGTACATGCACATAGTGAGAAGACTCTCCGTAACTCCGACTACCAACCCAGGCTAAATGTAGCTCCTCCCCGGAATGGAAAGGTTGTATCTGTATCAGCGTTATAGTAGCTTTAGATTTTTCATTATAGTTTGTTTTTATTTTGTTTGGACTTGTGTTTTTTTTAATTCAGTCAGTTCGAATTAGTTTTTCGAGCGGGTTTGTTCATTTTTATCTGTTTCGAAAAATGCTAGCTTTTAGTAAATTTTCTTTATTTTTTTGGTTTTTAATAGATTGAGTGTTTTTGGAGTACAAGATTTAAAAACTTTAACCAAGTATTGTGTATTATAGTAAACTGCAATTCCCAAAAAAACATCTTTTTTCTGTATAGCCGGACAGTAATATTGAAAGAAATACACTTCAAAAAACAAAAACTAATGTATGAAATAATTTACAAAGATGAAAACAAACAACATTATTGCTCGAATCTTCGTTTCAGTTTTTTGTAAAGCACTCTCGTTTTTACTTTATTTTGTTAACAAAAACGTTTTTCAATTTTAGGATTTGTTATTTGGTTATTTTTCATTAACTATAATAGCCGCGCTCTGTATCACATCAACATTCTTTCTTGACACCAATTACTGCATTAATTTATTTATGGAACGGGGCACAAAAAAAAGAAAAAAAAATGCAAAAAGGCGAGTTTTACAAAGAAATAGACATGAATACTGTAGGCAAATTTTCGAATACTAAACTGCGACTGTGTGTGGTGTCTGTATTTTCAGGCAAAAAAGAGCAATTACTGTACTTGGCAATGATAGCAAGTATTGATCAAAAATGCTAATGAAGAGACTACATCTAAATCCACTCCTTTTTGTGTCATGAGATGGAATAATCTTCTCCGCTCTTCTTTTAAACAAGGCTACAAAACAAATCTCATTGCTTCATTGATCTCTCCTCTCAGTTTATTCATCATCCGCTTACCAGGTGCTCACCGGACACCTTGCGGATGCCCACCATCCTCACAGCGTCAGGGGGCACGGGTTGGTTGTTGAGGGCTGCGTCCATGAAGGCACAAGGGCTCGGCGGGGGAGTCTCGTAGTTTTTGGAAGCCACAGAATCATGAGTCTCCAGCAGAGACTTCAGGGAGGGGGAAAGAAAAAAAAAAAAGACAGAAAAAGTTGAGGACTGCAATGAGATGACGGCAATATCATAATTTCTAAAAATGCAAATATAAAGACGCTTTGGTTTGAGCTCACTGCACTGCGAAGCCTACGGGAGCTCCGAATCAATCATGTCGGCGCTGGCACAGCACGCACCATTAAGCATAAACTCCGGTCCAGGCAAGCACAGTTTGCAGTGAGATTTAGAGGCTCAGTTTTAAAGACCTGAAAGTGAGGCTCCTTCAGGATGCGGGCCAGCTCGTCGGCTGCTTGGCTCCTGTGCGCCAGAGGGCTGAGCTCCTTGAGGATGTCCTGGACCAGCTCCACGTTGTTCTCCCTCACTGCTTCCAGCTTGGGCTCCTCAAAGCACTCGTGAGCCTTGGTTTTGATGAGGGGAAAGGCAGATGGTACATGAGTTGAATTTGGGAAGCCAAATATTATTAGTGTGCGCGCGCATTTCGTTTTTTTGCGGGACTGTTGGCTGGAATCTAATTTACAGTGAAAGCAACAATGACCAAGAACAGTTTCATCACTCGTAACGTGAAAAGACACTAAAACGCTCAGCACAAACATGCGCCTTGATCCCATGCCATGTACGTTTTTCCGGTGTGTTCTGAGACATTAATATTTTAGCGAACCATGATTTCCACTTTCTCCTTCCTTACAGTCAAGGACATATGGTTTCTATATTTATGATCCAGGGTCAGCAGAAAATAAGTTATTCGCTCACGCTATTTCAAGTCATGGATCTTCATGAGTGTGGGATGTTTTTTTTTTTATCTTTTAAAATCAATAAACCCTGCAACTGAGTGTATAATATACATATCGTCGCTGTCATGTGAAAAACACGTCCATTTTTTCAATTGTCTTATTTTTACGTGAATGGTGTTTCCGCGTGACAGACATCGCATTAACGTGAAAACTTTTTTTTTTTTCCCTTCCAAAATTGGACATAAGTGTTTTTCACAGGACAGCGACGATATGCTTTATGAGACATGAATGTCAATCCAGAATGTCTTTGAGCTCTCAGCAAATGTATTAGTTCCACGCATGTACGAGGAGATTCCCCAATCATTGGCAGCGAATCAAAACAAACTTGCTTTGGCAGAATTCACTGCAACCTGCTGGAGCAATCTGTCAGTCTCTGGCTCTTGGACAACATGCAGGCATGGATATTTTGATTTATGCAAACTACAGAATCTCTAAGGGACGATGTTAATACCAGCATTAATTCTTTCAATAACACTTGTATATTATTTATTGGAGTCTGTCCATTTCCAATAGGATAGCTACACTATAAAAGGCTTTGAGAACCACCGCAGAATCAATTTTTAACAGCCTTTATAAAACAGCACACAGACGCACACACACATGGTGTGGGAATAATGCTTTTTTTTATTAATCAATGAACACATCAAATCATAACATTCCCCGACAACCCCTATTGGCTTTGGGCAGTGACGTCAGACCAAACTGAATGCTGGCTTGGTAAGTCTTATGAATGATATTTCACGGCGTCATTGACTCGGGATTGCTTTCAGTCCATGAGCTCCGATTTTATCTTCAATACGTTCGATTCACGGGCGAATGGATTGGCGAATAGAACGCCCTGCGGACAACAAGTATACCTTCACATCCTGATTTCCGCTGCAGCGCTTCCAGCTAAATGTCAGATCGTCATCAAACGGGATAAGAGTCTCACAACCACTTGGTTGTGTATTGTTTTACAAATCGAGCTTGTTCGGGGGCAACATTGAAAAGAAACGTGAAAAGTGTCCAACTCTTGGTGCATTTGACTCAGTTGGTCAGCGAGTTGGAACTTTCAGCCTACTTGTGACTCCAATCACTGATCCGATTGTGTCCATAGTTACAGACTGGGCTGATTGCTTCATTTTATAGTTAGCGCGGTGCAATCAATGCAATTCCGCAAAGTCATTTCGCGGCAGAATCGCTTTTTATCCATCTGGTCACGTGAGCGTTGGCGCTCAGCATGCGACAAGCCTGTTAAAGTGTGGTATGGATCCACCACTGAGTGAAGAGTGTTTATAATGCTGGAAAAAAAAACAAAAAATGCCCGACATCAATCCGCGAGCCTCGTTCACTTATAGCATGCCTGAGCAGAAGGTGCTACGACATCAAAAAGCCTTTTAAGACTGCATTTTTCTGGACTGGGGCAACAACAGCTTGTCACTCTCTCTTAGAAATAAACACCGTCATCATTACTAATAAACAAGACATTTCATAAATCAACATGTCTTTTCCTTGAATTCATTTGCAATACCGCAGCGCGTTACTTCTTGTGTTTTTTTTTGGTCCTTAATCTTGGCAAGTAAAGCGACAGAATATGAGAACAACCACTGAGAAGACCGTCTGCCACTGCAGGGCCTATTCAATTTTTGTACAGATACTTCAGAAAGAGGAACTACGTGCAAAGCTATTTTTATGTGAATTTAAAGTTTTGATCCATAAGGCATTTGATCATATCTACTTCAAAGCAGGATATGTATGTGTAAGAGACGCTTTAGGGCAGGACAAAAAGTCAGAACCGCGGGACATTTTGTGATAATTGTGTTGGTGAAATCTCGGAAAAGCTTCACACTGACATCGGAATTCAACTTTTATTCTTTAGCCAAGAGAACAAAATGTAGTAGCATCTTGCTTTCATGGTTCTCAACAAGGATCTTAGCAATGATCAACTTTTAGCGACAAAAGCGCTACAAAACATATTTTTAGTGTCAAATGTTGTCTGCCACTCGCTCGTAGACTCACTCCTAATTAGAAGTGACCTTGCATCACGTGTCAAGGAGAGCCGCCGGCCTTATAACCTTTTGTTCAAGCAGCTCATTACATAGACGGGGGCAAGAAGAAAACTGCAAGCATGGCAAACCGTCTTTCTCTTTTGCTCCAAATATTAGCATTAACACAAGCGTTTACATTCCACTTTTGAAAGCGCGGAGCGACAATTTTTTGGAGCGTGTTCACATTTATCAACAGTAGCGTTATCAGCTACACATGTTGCAGTACGACTCCGCTCTCACCACTGGGCTCTCCATGATGCCTTTGAGGAAGATGAGGTCCAGGTCGTTGGCAGTTGTCGAGCTGATGCTGTCACTCAGCGTGTCCAAAGCCTGATGCATGGCTACAAACAAAACACAAACAAGACAAGAACTTATTTCCCTCCAAAAATGATTCATTCCAGACTAGAAGAAGACTGAATAGCCAGTGATTGTGAAAGAATGTCGACAATTCTGAAGAATGTGTACTATAGATTGTGTGGTACTTAGTCAATTCTGTCAGTCAATCTTGTGTATGCTGTTCAGCTCTTTTTCTTTTGTTAAAAAGGAAATCCATGTTTAATGGCTGTGGCAATTACTAGGAGAAAGTCTCCAAATAACTGTGAAACTGAAAAATACTGCCAAAGTACAACCTCCACACCAAACAACTTTGCTGTGCAAAGTTGGGAATTCGGCATGTGATAAAGACTCGTAGATCAATGCGAAACAAATCACAGGGCTCAGTATGAGAAGCTGTCACTATAATACAAAGCTATGTCAACATTTATCTACGTCGAGAAACTAACGCGGCTGCCAGTGACTCAACTCAAACATTTGAGTAATTACAGAACTAGTACAGTTTTAAGTGTCATAAATCTTTCCCCGATGACGATGGGCTTCGAACCGACGCGTGCAAAGCACAATGGGTTGGCGGTCCAACACGTTTGTCGTGGTTGACGACTTAAAAATCAAATACACTGGATAAAATTCCTAATGAAACTCGGTCGAGTTTGCGGGAGCAACTTACAGCTTCACAGCTTAGCCAATTATTCTCTATTTACGGAGCCTGTCACCTCAAAGCGCCAAATCTTATGCAACTAGAAAAAGCAAAAGCAACTGGAAATGGGAAGCTAAACAACATGCACCGTCGTGTGTGAAAATCGAAAAAAAATTTTAAAAAAGGATAAAAGGGAGTGACTATTTCGGTATTTGTTTTTAATCTAATGCAAAACGTAAACAAAATGACTGACTATCTTCCATGTCAGGAAATAACACAATGAAACCAACATTACAATAATAAACTACCGTGTCTTAACTTCCAGGACACATAAACCAACCTCGTTAAATATTATAATCAAACTCGGCGTTGTGGCCTGTTTTTCCAATGAAATCGGAATGAACAAATGACATCGTTTCTGGAGCCATCGGAATTTTTCCAACCAAGCCATAGCAGAGTCTTTGTGCCCGTCACAATTCTCAACACTGATTGGTGATTGGCACTCTATTAAAAGAAAAAGTGATTTACAATGTGAGATTGAGTGATTACAAGCAATTTAGCAATGCACACTTCACTTCACGTCTCCACATTTAGACAACCGGGCTAATCTGTACCACATGTTGAGCTGGCCCTCAAAGTCAGAATGAGGACACAAGTCACATCTTGGCTTCCCCTCAGGAAGGAGACGGAAGCCAGACAGGCAATAACAGTGACAGAAGCCGACGACCTTGATTATTCATTAGACAGTCCTTCCGCCCTCTCGCAGGATAATTTCAAAGTAAATTGAGTTACTAATTGCAGGAGTCTTCTGCAGTGAGGTATTTTCTTTGTGTTTGGCCTCCGCCAACAACAGTTCTGCTCCAGGAGCGAATGCCAGATTTGCACCTGGCAGCGCACATCAGAGCAGCGGGGCTCAGTTTACAAGCCTTGCCTGATTCTCTTTAATCATATCAGGCTTTTTTTTTTTTTTGCCACTTTTTTATTGGGTGGCTCCCTCCGTTTATACTGCACAAAATGGCAACGTACAACACTCGCACGACACAACAGTTTTACAGGGTTTATATTTATGAATGCAGCAACCATGGACAAATTGGCAGCTGAGTGTGAACAAAATAAAGAGCAATGAATGGAAGTGACATGAATCCATTTCAGTCTCCCCAAAAGCCCAACAAAAATGTTTATGTGCTTTTTGATAAGAAAAATGTCACTCTATAATATTGCACTTCATGATTATAACATGAATCACAAAAATAAATAGAATGTAAAGACACCGTTTTTACCAGATTTCTTGCTTCACTCTAATGTAAATTGTACTGCTCCTTCTTGTAAGTGCGCCTTGGCCACTTGGGGGCAGTATAATACAGCCACAGAGAGACACACATGGAGTTTCAGAAGTGACTCCATTTTGCAAAGAATATATGCGAGTATTATCTGACCGTATGTGCTGCTCCACTATTTATGTTCAAACATCTGTTCCTTAAAGAGGTTTAACACCACAAGACCCATCTGTGAATGCCGTCAATGGATGGACTGTCGTAAGGTAAAACAAGGCAAGTGGTTGTTTGAAATGCACAGCATGTAATTCTCTTTATGTTAACTTCGACTGTAAACTTTAACTAGGACTGCTAACAAACAGCTTGAAGCCTCTTTTTTCAAAGAATTGTTCCCTATGTGCCCAACTGCTGCTTGTTGTGAGTTGAGTTGAGCTCACTGCCAACATACAGCGCTCAAATCACAAATGTTTGCTTGCAAAAAAAAACCATTCGAACGAAGGCTTGGACAAAAAAAAAAACGTGTGGTTTGGGTCACTCTTCTCTCAAGGCACCTGTGTACTTCATTTTAGGAAAAAACAGCTTCCAACAGCTAACAGGTTGACAAGTGAATTCACCAATAAACACATGATTAATTCACTTGAATTACACCCTCGAAGGAAAGATTCACGAGGACGTGCCGTTGAGATCGCTAATAATACTAATAATAATACAGCGTGATGGCCTCTGGCATCACTTGTCAACAAAGAAGAATGTGCAATTACAAGCAAAGCAAATTAAAAGGGGCTGTTGTCCCCTCCAAGGAGAGTAACAATTAAAGCCAATGTCACGGAGGCCGCTCAACAATCTGGGCCATTATTGTTTGTGCTTAGAGCACAGCGGGGGGGGGGGGGGGGGGACCATGAACCTCTTACAAAGCATTTAGTGAAGGTTGCCTTGTTGCTATGGAGTGGCGTTTAGGGACACAGAGAGGAAGCTGAGAGGTGTGCAAAGTTGACTCTCAAGGGGTCCTGAGAGCCACGATGGGGAGCAGAGTGCCGTTCACTCCCATTTCCAATTGCCAAATAAATCCTTACAGATATCGTCATTACTATCAACTCGTCAGGTTGTTTAAGATGGATGTCTAAGAGAGAGGCTGAAACATTTTATTATGGCTTGAGTCACCTCGTGAGTCATTGCTGACTTCATGAGGTGTTTATTAGTCGTTCTGCTGAGCGTTGAGGCTTTCCATGCTGATGTGCTTGCAGAGTGCAATCAGTCGGGAGCTTAAATGCAAAAACATCCATTTAGTATAACGGAGTCAACATGCTCCAGCTAGAATGGTTGTTGTCATAAAAAGACAAAAAAATACATTTCAATATTTATCAGAATGCCTTGTTTCAAATGGTGAGCCTGCATAGAACACATTCTTGAAAAAATATGCTTGGGTTGACTTCTTCTTTAAGACTGATGTGGTTTCACAATTCAATTTAGAAGTGGCAATATTTTTATTTTTATTTGGTTCAACTCAACTATTTATAAAGCACATAAAAACAACCACAGCTGGAACCAAGTGCTGTACACAGAAAATATACAGTATATATCATAAACATAAAGATGCCCTAAATGTTCATTTTGTGATTGTTGCTGTAAAACCACCCGAGACAAATATCGTACTAGGCCAATAAAGATGACTCAGATTCTAATAAAACAATATGAACATGCCGAGTTGAAAGCCAAAGAATAAAGTTCATAACAAGTTTTAAAAATAGGCAGTGAGGCAGCTTCTTTTCTCTCTCTGACACACAGGTCATTCCACAGTGTGGGACCAGCAACAGAAAATCTCTAGCCCCTCTCTAGCCTTGACCTTAGTATTTACAGAAGCAGTTGGTCAGCAGAACTTATGCACTGAGTAGAAGCGTTGGGATGGAGTAGCTTTGAAAACAAAAGAATCTTAAAATGAATTCTAAAAGCCAGTGGAGGGAGGCCAGATTTGGAGTTGCATGCTCCCCTTTTTGTGCTCCATTTAAGAGGTGAGCAGCAGCATTTTGAACCGACTGGAAACATTAAAGGAAGGGCTGGCTGACTCCAAAATAGAGCAACAATTCTTAAAAAAAAAGGCTTCCAGAGAATCAGTGAGCAGGACAGCGGACTTAAAAAGTGGTTTTTAAAGCAGCCCATCCCTCACTCACCATGTTAGCATGGTACTGGTACATGGACAATCGCCTTATTTGGTGACTGAAGGTCAGCACGAGCTGCCATTAAAGCAGTCCGACGCCACACAGTGCGGCGAGAAAATGTCACAGAGAACATTTCATCCGCAAAAACTCCTAACGCAATCAACTTTTGGTTTCAACCGCAAGAGCTTGCCCGGTTTGTGTGCAGCTCGAGTGCTGCAATATATCGTCAGCGAACAATGTGGGCGAAATAATTGCAAGTGTCAGCACATTATCACGTATTGTAGGCCCGAGCAGATTTCAATTGTCCCATTCCCTCGAGAGCCCACAATGATCTCTGATAGGCTAAACCGGCCCACTTTACTCAATGATCCAACATCTCGATGTGAATACAAGTCTACCGGCACATGTTTCACCATGGAGAATTGTATGCATTTGCATATATATGTGTGAGAGAGAGAGAGAGAGAGAGAGAGAGAGAGAGAAACATTATGGGAGAAAGTGAGCAAAGCCAGAGGCAGTTAAAAGGTTGTAAACAATAACACGTTAAGGCATGGTGTCTCTGATTAGAGCACAATGGCATATGAATGAGCTCATTACCCATCATGAATGTGCAATGTACGCGCACACACAAACTCAAGATGCTTTTTCCAGAAAATGGGATTCACTATGGCTGTCACTCCTGTCAAGTCCCATTACAACGCAGAGGCTTTGTTGCAACACAGTACACGGCGTGGCATATGGAGGACACTTATAACAATGTAACTTTACGCGCATTTAAATCGACGCCATGAGCCGTGACACCACTTAACTTAATCGGGCAACCGTGACCATTTTAGATGTGCCTTTAACATTTTAAGGCAACATGGGTCACAGGCGGCCATTTATGTAAGCATGCAGCACATAAATAACCCCAGACACACACGCAGTGGATATTAATGTGCAGAATGAAACACCATGCAATATTAATGAACTTTGTCAATTATGAATGGCGCTTGTATGGTACGTCCAACTCTGTGCTACTGGCAAATATGTGTGCATTTTAAGTTGACGACAATCTGTTCCAACATTTCAGTTTTTGACATCACCCGTAAAAAAACAAAACAAAAAAAAAACCATTATGGGAACACTCTGTAACACCAGGAACAAATTGCCGTCACATAAACATCAATTTAAGTGCATACACGGCTTGAAATGGAAAGTGGACTTGTCCGGGTGTAAATGATAAAAATGCGTGTGTAAAGGCTGCCCACGACGAATGAACAATTAAGAGCAATTAGTACTCTTTACACCTTATAATTATGGTTGGGGAGGTAAAACCACATCTTGGAAAAGGCTAAGTAAGCCACATAGCAATTTTAGCATGCAGATATCAAATTTCTGCCTAAACTTTTTTTTTTTGTCTATCATCATCTAAAATGCAAGAACAACGTTTTGAGGCACAATTCTGGCTTGTGAATTAGATACTTATCGTTTGTCATTATTTGTTTCGTCACACAGTTTAAATAGTCCATGGAGGGGATCAGGTTATCTCAAACTAGAGAACTTTTCACAACAGCATTAGAACTTTATCCCACTTTCCGTCACGCTCCATTGCACTCAGTCGGCCAATCAATGCGGGCAATGCTAATGGAAAGATAGCAGCGCCGACACAGTGTGACATTCTTGCCATCTTTAGCATTCATCACTGGCCTTGTTCTGTGCTCCTGTGAATGCCTATGCTGCCCTGGGCCCATTCTGTCGCGACTCGTCATCATCACTTGCAGATGTACAAAAAGACTCCTGGCCATTGACTTAACCGTGATGTCAACTGCGTGGTCGCATTCAAACAACCTTATTGTAAACCTGTGCCAATTACCGCACACGGGTCAAACCGGTTAACACGCCGCAAAACAGTGAACTGCGCAGACGCCCCGCAGGTAGACAACTGTGTCCTTACCTTCTCCCCCTAGCTTCATTTCCAGACCCTCCAGGGAGAAGGCAGAGTCGCCCTCCTCAAGGGAGAGTCTTCCAAACAGACTGCCAGCCATGGTGACCAACACCTCACGACAGAGCGTTCACACACATACACGCACGGCAACACACACAAAAGTGTGTGTGAGGCTGAGCTCGCTCCCTCGTCCTCCTCCTCCTGCCAAACAGCTCCCGGGCTCTTTCCTCCCTCTCCACCTGCTCTTGACGTGAATGTGTGTGAGCTCCGCCTGACTGAGCGCCTTCCCCTCCGCATGAATGAATGCAGACGACAGGCTTGTGTGTACGAGTGGAGCGGAGAGAGAGCGAGGCAGAGGGCGACGCGTAAAAGGGGAGTGGGGAGGAAAATAGGAAGTGTGATGCGTACTCGGGGAGGAGGAAGAGAGGGAAAGGAAGGAGGCTGGGCAATTTTCCTGGAGGCTTCCCTGTGGGGGTTAACTGGGGGGAGGACGGGTAGCATTGAGCTGACTTGTGAGAGAGAGAGATTGGTCGAAGGAGGCGATACAAAGGGAGAAGAATCATAAATGAGCAATAAACCTTCGCTGAGTTGACAGACGGGGCAAACGTCAACGCAAATCTTCCGTCTTCCCAATGCACAACGAGAACAAGGACATTTTTCTTTGTGCTGGAGAGAAGAAATGAATGCGCACGGTGAAGAATACGTGACCTTTCTTCACTTCTTTCTTCGAGCCTGTTCAAAAAAAAAATAACCCGAAAAATGCTCTGTGAAATGTAAGAAGTACTTACTCTGGCTTGGAAAAAACTGTTGGTTTTGTGATGCCAAACTCAGCCCTTGGCTAGAGGACAATTCACACATTTTAAACTCACTCGCAGTGAAGCTGCCCGCGACACTTTGCGTGAATGCTGAAGAGCAAACAATACACCAAATACTCTGAAACATTATAATGCGGGTATAATGGCTACCTTTGCTGTTTGACTGCAATAAATTAGAGCAGGGGTCACCAATAGAAATGATCATCTGTGAACGTAAACACTTGCAGAGCTCTAAATAAATAGCTTTGCAAATTGATATGTATGTGTTTCGTACCTTGTTGAATCATAGCTGGTAATTAATGTGAGAAATTACATTGATGAGTAGCATCTATTAACAATAAAGGTGATTTCGGCAAATTTGTTATTCCAGAAGTGTGTATCAAGCTGGTAGCACTTCGCATTAATCCAACAAGTAGCTCAATTTCCGAAAGGCTAACTTAAGAAATATATATCTTCCTTGACAATCGCACCGTGTTTTTGTGGTTCAATAAATAATAATAAAACAGAGTACATTGTATGTGGAGCCTCAAAACCTGATATAGAGATGCAGTTTTTCCATTGCAGCTTGATATGCATGACTCAATCAATGATGTGCGGTGAAGAGTCGGCAACTGTATTTTTTTTGTGATAGTCGACTAGTTGCTACTAGCCGCGTAGCTCAGTGTGCGGTAGGCCTAAGTGAACAGTAAGATTGATCATGATCTATGAAGAATAACGTGACGCAGCTATGCTTTTCTCTCTCCAAAGACAAGGCCTTCAAGTGACGTAAACTGGCTCCGCACGAGTGGCGGGCTTCAAAGCAGACACCAGAAAAATCCTCTGAGGTGTGGCTAATTTAAGACTGGAGTTGGAGCGAACCATTATCCAGCTCATTAAGTCACATTAGAACTGGTGAGATGAGATACACGTCTGGAGTACTGGATTAGCCACAAAGCTTTCACTATCACTTGCGCTCTTTTGACATCTTCATGGTTGATACCCTCCTCAAGGTACTCGACTTGAGAGGTACCACTGCATTATCAAATGAAACCATTTTCTGACAGTGACCATTCTATTTGAAGAGCAATTTTCGCATTGTGCCGCATTAATTTACTATGCAGGTGCGCCAAGTTGTTGTAAACAGATGTTCTTGTCACAGTTGAAGCCACTTACCGGTGTCAGAAAAAGACGTTGCCACGGGCATTTTATGATTTGTTTCTTCCTTGTGTCCTCCGCCAAACTTGCTAGGTCACCTGTGAAAGAAGAGACATGAGAGAAAAATTCACAACAGAACTGATGCATTGATTGGCAAATAAATGCAAAAATCTCCGGCACGAAGGCAATATGCGGAAAATAAAGACGAGATGCGTGAATAATCTTGGTGCTCAGTTTTTAAATCCTCATATGAATAATTTGGCTGAATAACGTGTCTCCAATGATGAGTTGATGTTTAAAACAAGATAATCTGGCCGATTGTGAGCCTTCCGACCAAAGTCAACAAAGGCCTGATTAGCGGATGGCGCGAAAGATTATCCTAAAAGATTAGCCAGTAGGGTGAGGTGTGTTAAGAGTGTCAAACACCCCCCACCCCACCCCCCAAACGTTTCAGAAAACAACCATGGCCAAACGTTAATGTGAATCATGTTCAATATTTACTATTCAAACTTCCTTTGTGTCCGGTCCACATCGAGTACGTACGAGCCGTGGGCTCTGTGATTGTGATGTCAAGTACAATGAAACAGTTGCTACAGCTAGAAAGGCTTCTTCTACTCCTTCATATCAGCAAACTCGCTGCTCTGTCGCACAGTACTGCCACTCAGGGGTCAATCTGAGTAGTACACTAAATGAGTGATTTTTAAGTGTGTGGTATGATTTATTCCTCATTTTGAGTACTTTTTAAAATTGTCATGAGTGGGGTCTGTTCCATTTCATAAATCAGTTCAGAAGTTAAAAATTTCTAGCATACTGGCCTTATGTGCTACCCTTTTCCGTGACAACGAAAACAAATACCTTCCTTCCATAACAGCCGTCACAACTATCGTGTTTTCAATCCATCTAAACAAGCTCCCACCCACACTAACTGCTATCTAACTCACTTTGGAGCTATTAATAGACATCCCTGCAGTTACTGCCCTTGTGTCCGTGGGGGAATATTACTAACAGATGGAAAGATTGAACGAGCGAGTGAGTGGGCAGGCCAGCCAACGTTTGGCTTAGAGAGGATCTGTTGATTCTAATTGATCCATTTAACATCAGGCAGCATGAGAACGAACACCCGGGGATCCAAAACGGGCTTGTCAGGTGACGTGGCATTGGTGAAATCCACACTATAAATAGCGATACCGGTTGTAGGAATAAAAACAGAGTATAATCAATTGTCACGCGATAAGGAGGAGGGGGGGCTGTGGTCGTCGTGGCAACATATCAAGGGGGAGGTCCGATAGGTGGAGAATGGGTTGAAATAACAGGGATGAAGAAAGTACACAGCTGTTGAACTAGAGATGCCAGTGGGAGAAGATGCTAATTTCTGGTTGCTATGACAACATCTAGAATGTAGAAGCAGTGCTACGGCAGCCTCAGCAAGGGTCACACTTGTGTAAATAAATGAGTCCCAGCCTCACAAAAAAAAAAAAAAAAAGAACTTTTAAATGACTGGGTCATCATCACTGAACACCAACAGAATTGCCGTTCTTCTCCAGTGTTGGTTTGCTTTACCATGTAAGCATTGCTCACGCCAAACACTGAATCACATAATAAGGAAGATTCTTATGTCATTTGGATTTAATGGTTTCACAGCTGTAAGTTACACTATAAGTATTGGGATATTGATGAACACTCATATGCTGAAAGGGCTTTGGGAAAATTGACCAATGTGGATTTGGTTCTTAATGCCCCACGGGATCCCGTCTTTACACAGGGAAATGACAGCGCTTGTTAAAAGTATGCAGAGGCCACACGGCAGCTCAGGAGCCAAAGCCGATTTCAGCAAAGCTTGGTTGGGAATTTGGACCAGAATTGAGGTTCTGAACGTTTTTTTTTTTTTTAATCCCTCATTTTTGCATTGTAGTAAAATGAATTTGATCAGGATTGCTTAATCTCTGGTGGTTTCAGTTAGTTTGAAGTGCTGGCATTGATAGTTTGATTGATAGATCAATGTGTACGATCAAGAAGTTAATGGGTAGTCTTGAGGAAAGTAGTGAGACAAAGATTGAACTACCCTTTCGCATTCAGCCCAGCCTCTAGGGTATTGTTGTATGATACACGGGATTGTTGGTTTACGACAAATGTCAAAAGTAGCGAGCGTAACTGAATGTAATGCCGTTAATGTTATACATTAATGGCTACATTATGCCGCCGTCCCCGTGTGACCTATTTCTTTGCTGCTGTAACACTGAAACTGTCCCCACTGTGGGATCAATAAAGGCCTTCTTATTAATGCAGTAAAAGTAAACATTTAAATGCTCAAGTAATAGTAAAAAGTATGATGTATTAAAACTACTCCGACAAGTGTAATCTATCCAAATATTTACTTTAACAAATGCTCTTGATAAGATACAGCTCTTATCAATAACATATGTTAATACGGTAGCAAAGTCATAAGCTGCTACCCAATTTGCATTGTTGTCCATTTTTACGTTCTTGTGATATCGGAAAACGTCAGATGCAACACAAGTCCTGATTCAAATGAAAGTACACTAAACCAAGAATGCATAGAATACCGGAATACTTGGACGTTCTTCTTGTTTGCTTGCTTAAACCAAGGATGCAATGGCTGGTTACTTGTGAAGACTTGGCTGGTAAAATAACCCAAGATGCATTTCGTGCTGCTGTCAAAATGGCTGAGCAGGACTCGCATTTCCAAATTTTTTTTTTTACCATTTTACCATTTTACGAATACACGTGGTTCACAAGTACACAGCCGTTCAAATTACAAAGGCTAGCATTCTTAGGAAGGACAGTACGTTCTTGAGTACGTTCTTAGGAAGACTGTACTTGCCGAGTTCACAAGACTGTACGTGTTTCTCAATTATTACAAATCAATATTTGTATGAAAAACACTTCTGGGCCATAAATCCAAATCAAATAAAAACAGTAACTGCATTGCTAATTAAGGGTGCCTTTTTGTGCTGCGTGATGATGTAGTCTTAAGTCACGCACAGTTCATAACCTTCACAAAGAGGGAATGTTGTAAACCCAGGACCTCCGTAATAGAATATACAGTGGACCATTAAAGTCCAAACACAAACATGATCGAGATGATCAATCTGTCTAAGTATTACTGGTAATATGTCAATACAATAAAACAGTTTAACTTGCTCAACGTTTACAATAACGTCACTGATGGTGTAGTGGTACACACGCCTGAGTTGTGTGCGGGCTGCGTGGGATCGGTTCCCGCTCAGTGACGGTGTCTGTGTGTGTGCCCTGCGACTGGCTGGCGACCAGTTCAGGGTGTAGTCCGCCTTTTGCCCATTGTCAACTGGGATAGGCTCCAGCACCTCCCCGCGACTCAGCACAAGATAAGCGGTTTGGAAGATGACAGATGACTTACAATTGAACTTTGCCTTTGTTAGACAGTTTTAAGATGAATGAGTCATTTTGTCAAGTTTAAAATTTCGGGCATTCTTAATTGTCAAAGTGTAAAAAGAGCCAAAAGCACTGATATTTATCATGCGACAACATTAACAACGTGCCAATTGGTGACAAGCTAGAGAAGCTAGCTAGCGGCCAACCTTGCCTTGCCCGGACTTCTACTATCTCGTCATTTTCACAAACTTTGCTAGGCTCAGTCATCCTTGCGGCAAACTGCTCGATCAACATTGCATCATCTCCAGCTGGCATGGCACTGACATGCTCTGGAATGCTGATCACTTCATTGGAACACACATTGAATGTCAAGCCGCTTACTTAGGTATCAAACTTCCAGTGTGCCGTGAAACCTCGCTGTTCAGGAGTTAGTTGTATTTGTTAAAAAAAAATACACGGGGAAAAGGACCTTGAAAAAATAATCACATTCCCGACATTGAGGGGGAAAAAAATGCAATCAATTATTTTTTTCAGAATCATTCAGTCCTACTTATGGGAATATTGTGAAATTTCATACATATAAATTAAGGGCTTTGAGCAATGACAAGGGCGAGACCAGGTGTCCATATGACAACCGCCTCAAGCTGTTCTGACAATGCAGCAGCATGTAAACACACACGCACGCACACAAAAGCAGCGGCCAAACAAGTCTTAATCCACATATGGAGCTTGGCGTCAGGCCTAAAAATAACCCCGTGCTCCCACAGGTTCAACTCCTCTCATTACTTTACAGAGAAAACTGCCGTATCCAAGACAACCGTGAGCGGCTCCTCACTTTCCCCCCCCCCCCGGTGCATTGCCATGGCAACAAGGGAAACGGCGTAGAATAATGAGGACGGAATTAAAACTGATGCTATTTAAAGATTTGACCATGTTCATGTTAATTACAGAGTTGATCAGATTTACAATACATTGCCTATTAGCATAGTGACCAGAAAGAGCTCAAATATCCATTATAATATATATATATATATGTATATATAAAACTAATAAATAAATGAGCCTGGATAATAAACTATATACCACCATCACACCTAAAGTAACCCCCATAGAATATGAGCAGCTTCTAATAAAAAATGAATGTATGTATACTGAATAGCACAGTATGGCTCAAGGCAACACGCTGAGAATCCCCCCAGGAGAGAGGTTTTTGTATTCACCAACAAACCAACACACGCTAAAGCCCCCATGACAGACGATCCATTAGTTGCTGAGATGTTTCAGAGGGGGGAAAAAAATATATTTTTAGCATTTTCTAAAAGTAAATGTGCTATTTTTAACTGGGCATAGTACGTAAATACCCTGAAGAGATGATTCAGCCGTCAATGACGAATGAGGTTCAGGAAATGCTGATGATTGTTTTGAATAGCGCCAAAATAGTCCTGAATATGCACACGATACTAAAAAAAAAAAAAAAAAAAAAAAAAGCACACAACATAACTGAATCTGATGCAATAAATGTGAGTTAAAGGACAAACTTTTAAAGTACTGTATTAAGAATACACTTGTGACAAGTCATGGAAAATTATATCATTTCAGTCATGGATTTCAGAGCTAGCCTTAGGAATACTTAAATTAATCCTCTAAAATCCAAAGTAAAAACTGATAAGAAATATCTTCAGTCCTGGCAAAAGATCCTTAAAATGAAACGTGATGTGTTTAATACAGAGCCATGTTTGCAGTTCATTTTTGAACATTTAATACAAAGTAACAATAGTGTGAAGTCTTTACAGTGGATATATAAAGTCTACACACCCCTTTTCAAATGCCAGGCTTTTGTGATCTAAAAAGATAACTAATCTCAAAGGCTTTTCCACCAATGTCACCTATAACCTCAACAACTCAAGTGAAAAAAAGACTGTAGAGAAGCAAAGTAAAAATGAACAACTGAAATGTGCACAATTGTGCACACTGCACACTTTATAACTCAGGATTAACCAATCAAATTCAAACTCAGGTTTTCTGTTAATACTGTTCATAATTCCCTCCACCTTGACTACAGCAGCTGAAGAAAAACAGTGCAAAAGTATGACACTACCTCCGCTATACTTTACTATAGGCCTGATGGGTTTTTTTGTTTTTGTTTTTTTGTTGACGAGCAATACATGTTTGCACCAAGCGCACATTTTGGTATTACAGCCAACACGTTCAATTAATCAGATCAGAAAACCTTTTCCAACGTATTTGGGGGATTTCAAATTCTTTATTTTTCTTTGTAAGATAAAACTTCTGTCTCGCCAGACATATATGAAGAGGCCGGAGATTGCTGTCACATATACTAAAAAGTCAGTACTTGTCAGAAATTCCTGCAGACCCTTCAATGTTGCTTTTGGCCACTGGCAGTCTCCCTTACCAGTTTGTTTTCCTCTCATCTTTTCATTCATTTTACAGGACTGTCCAGTTCTTAGTAATGTATAATGCACAATACAAAATAAAATTCAAAAAAAAAAAAAAAAACACACTCTTGTGCCATATTTTCTCCACCTAACGATCAGCATCTTCATGATGTTCTGACACTTTTGAACAATGACAACCCTCTGAAGATGTGTGAGTTCTCTCTAGACCACGACTGGCACTGTGACATGTCCCTACGAAAAAGTCTGAAGCCTTCTCATGTGAACTTTATTTGGGGTTTATCAAAGTCACTTTGAATGGCGGCGGGTGTGTTCCATTTAACGTGTTTGAATGTGATTAGTTAATTCCGAACATAGTCACATCCTCGCATCATCTCAATCGTAGCCCTGCACATGCACAAGCTTCATCGCCTTTAAAATTTTATAATTTGAATATTAGTGTACTGTATACCCTATGAACATTTACAGCCAAGAACCGGTAATGAATTAAAAAACAAATAAATCACAAATGTCATTTAATATATTTTTCAGGGATAAGTAGACGCCGGTGTGCAGTGACGTTAGGTGACTGCACAGGTGTGCTGTGACGTCAGGCGTGAGGTCAATTACTAACACAATACACATTTAATATAATTGACCTGTTCAAGAGCATGCGGCGGACTCAATGTAGCTATTTGTGCGTTATTGTATGAAATATTCGGGAGATCTTCCTAGTCACTGATTAAGTAGACCACAATTACTCGCATAAAATGACGAAAATGACCATACCGCAATGATAATGATAGCTTGACCGTTTTTCTGCTTGACGTTCCCTTCGCGGGAGAGGGGGGTTGACCGCTCACCTTTATCCGGCTGCCGGGTCCCTGAGAGCGGCTTGTGGACGCCACTCGGCTCGGTGCTGCTGGTGGCGGCGGCAGGTCTTGGTTAATCCGCGCGGTGACTTCCAGGCGACAAAGGCAAACCACTCAACGCACTTTTTTTTTTTTTTTGAATGGGAGCTTGCCTGAAGACAAAGAAACCACTTCCTTGGGGTTTAAACCGTGCCGTTTCTTCGATGTGGTTCAATTAGGGTTCGGTGATGGAGAATAACCGTGACGGTGCTGTCCAACAACACACACGGGAGTGCGCGAGCCTACCGTGGTTCGGAACCTCCTGTCAGCGGAAATTAATGAGTCGCCTGTTGGTAAGACGGTGAACTCTAGTGGCGTGAACTTGAATTACACCCTTCTCGACAATTACTGTATACTTGTAGATAGAAAGTCAGCTTTTGTATTTTTTAACATTTGGATAGATGAACAAGAAATCAATTATCTAATGAGATGATGAACAATTTTAGTAAGAACATTTAGTTAAACATTTCGGAAGGAAATGCTCACCCCCCCTCAATAAAACTGTACTGACTCAATATTTTTATGCCATTATTTCCTTTATTGTAAAGTTTGTTATTTTCCTCATACAAATTATTTACATTGTTGACCAGGAAACGAAGAGGTGTACAAAGAGAAGCAATGCAGACAAACAGAACGAGAAACATGCATGCATATTGAGAAATTGAAATAGATTATTTAGCTGCAGGTTGGCCCTCCAGGAAATCCCAGCTTTTTTGATTGTTGTTGGATTTTTCTAGGAGGATGAGCCACCTTTTGGGTTGATTACCAACCACTGTTATAGTCCAAACTGTAAAAAACAGACACAAGCGGCTGAGTTAGGTACATTGCAAGCACACTCATTGTTCATTTTCCCTTTAACCGGTATTAGGTGCCTGTGCTCCCAAAGGTGCAATAGAATACAACAATACCATTTCTGTATAATAGTAGTAATACCATTAATTCTGCTTATCCCACAGCATTATTATTGCTAATAGTAATGCTATTACAATAAATAAAATTGAATGAAGACAATATTAGATGTACAGTGAACACCGTCATATTGTGGTGGATACATTACAGGCAATACCCGACAATCCACAAAAGAGACCATTTCAAAATACTTATATATATATGTATATTATTACTCCTGTGTACTTTAGCACATTTAAACCTTTCAAAAACACTTTTAAAACAGTGTAAATGTATTTCAACATTAAGAAATATATATAATTGCAATCTTAGAATATATTTTAAAAAACTACATATTGTGGCATCCGTGCCTATGCATGTGTCTTTAAGAGGCGGGACCTGGTGGGGTTGTGACATCTGCGTGTGAGTGCCTGGGCATGAGCTGTGACCAACAGCAGCTCCTGAGTGAGCGTGCTTATTGTATTCGTGTATTTTACTGTCCTCCCTGCATCCAATAAACCGCTGAAAACGTATCCACATGCAAGGTCCTTGGAGGAAGTACTGGATAATGTAAAAGCCGTTAAACAATTGCCTAAAAATGTGCAATGAACCTTGATGCAACAGGGGAACGCTGTATCTAAATAAAATGGGACTGAATTGAATCAGGATCACATTAGATGGAATCTTGATCTCTCACCGTGGTTCGGAATCCTGGTTTGGATCCGCACTATACAGCAGCCATGCCATCGCCTGCTCGGGGGACGACCTCTTCCCATATCTGAACAAAATCAAATGTGTTAAAGGACATCCTGTAGTGTTTGCAATTTTGCATATTTGTGAGATAGATCACAACGCAATGTGGAGTCACCATCTCCCTCCATGGAATCACACAGCCACTGAACTATTATTTGAAAACAAAAACAAAAAATGGGACAAGCTTGTCTGACATCTCCTTTCCTTAAATCGATGTTTGGCTACGTAAGAGTAAAAGCTGCGTGAAAACATGACAAATCCAGCCTGTGTAATTATATAGAAGGGGGATAAATGATGCCTAGTGTACTAAATAACACTCCCCCCCCCCTTTTTTTTTTTAATTGTGTAATCTTGTACTCGTGCGACCGGTTTCCACTTTATTACTTGGATCGGTGATGTAATGTTTGGCAAAGATGAAATACGAGATTCCGATCAGGGAGCTGTTAACCTTTTAGACTGAGACACTTCATCACAAATTGCTCATATGAGATGTCATGCGGCAGGCGTAAATATGAGAAAGCCACTACGCAATGTTAGTCAATAATAATCTAGTCACTTGAGTGGTACCCTCAAAGGTAGAGGAATATGATGTATTTGTAAATGTTTGTTGGAGGAAATTGATTCCTATTGTACCCGATTTCTAACGCAGTATATATTGGGAGTGTTATTACATCTTGACAAATATTTCAGGATACTGAGCGTAAAAATCAAATACCAAGCTCTTATCATGCATTACTTTGAACAAGTTTAACTATTTCCAACACATCTTGGGGAGAATTTACATAGGGGAGGACACACGTAAAAAACGAAAGCATTCAAGCTTGAATGCGATGTATATATTGAGACACTTTTAAGATATCCCCGTCTGATCAAATTTTCATGAGAATCATCACCCAATTTTAATGAAATGTATGCTGCGACCGTGCTGAAATTTTAACCATGGATTTAGCAGCGGTTTCATCATAAAATGTCAATCTCAAATTGTTGCATGTGGTAGGATTTTACGAGAGGGAGGGAACTGGAGCCCCGGAAATTACATTCCTCTCTTTTAACTCTTAAGTGCAAATGTATCATACTGTCCTCACCTCTGTCTGGTGATGAGGTTGACATAATGCCTAACGGCGGCCTGGTACTTGGCCCAGTCCTCCGGGGAGGCGTTGCTGCCGGGACTCTCGGGTTTGGGGGGGTACGCGTCGGCGAAGCTGCTCCAAAACACCAACAAGCACAAGAGGAGCGCGGCGAGCATCATGCACGGTCTCAGCATGGTGGATGGACCCTTGAAAAGGAAAAACATGGCATTCGGGCACATTTTACTTGAGTGACACATTTCAATTAAATGTAATGTAATGTCATGTAAAACATCACGAGAGTGACCAAAAGACACCTACTTTTTTTTTTTTTTTTAAGTCTTCTGGAGCGCACTGGATAGTTGATGCTGGTGCTGGTGGTGGTGGTGGTGGTGCCCTGACTTGTTCCTCTCCTCTGTTTGCCGCCTTTTATAGTGAGGCGTGCATACCTGATGCGTGCTGCTGACTAACACTAAACCACACCTCTCACTTTCCCGCTACTCAGCCAACCGGGAAGAAAGTCACGCATCAGTGCATGGCGCAGCTTGGAATCACCCGTTCATTAAGCGTTATGTATGCTATTGTGGTTGTGGGTTGCGCGTCATCATTTTTAGAAGTATTTCATTCAGCTACACCAGAGGCTCAACATATTTGAAACGCATTTCAGTATGAAGCGGTGTACTTCTCACCGCTGCAAACTATGGCAATAATAATGCAGTACCTCGCTTAATTAATGATTATTTTTAAACGCAAGTTTTTACAGGTGTTGTATAGGATCGCGTTCAATGGAGCAGGCGTACCTAATGTTGTGGTTTGTAGGATTACATACATTCACATTCATTGATCAAAGATGATTTTTTTTTTCCAGATGACTCACACACTTCACGAAGCTCTGATGATGAGCAAACTGGTTGACATGAGTAATAAATATTTGTTACAGCAGTTAGTGTTTCAACTTCATGAAGCCAGGACACATATTCCACACTACCAAAATCTTATGATCCATTCTACGTGTATATTGCTGATTTACGGAGACACGTTTTCAGATTTTTTTTTTTTTTGGGTGGGGGGTGGGGGGGGGGTCACTCATCCTCCGTTATTCACTGAAAAAAATTTGCTGTTTTTGTGCTCAGGCCAAAGCATTTAATACAAAGAAAGGTATTGCTGTGGAACTCTTAGTGCCTTGGAACTATGTTGATGTAAGGGGAGGAGCTTCACTTCGACAGGCCTTTATTGTAACAGTTTGAGTCAATAACAAATGAGTCAATAACAGACTCACCAGGTGCGAAATCTGGGCCTGTTTAGTGGAACACAAATGTATTATTCTATTGCATGATTGTGCAGTATGGTGGGTTAATTAAAACTTCTGCCATCTAGTGGACGAGCATGTAATTGTTTTACCTGTCGCTCTCGTAGATATTTACAGTATTTGTCGTAAATAATTTCCACCAGCACGTTTGGTTTCTCATGAATCACTGGTGAATAAATGTACATTTCTATACAAAAAAAAAAAAAAAAAATACAGTGCTGATCTGTAGTTGTTAAAATACAGTTCATTTTGAGGGAGATTGTTGTAATCAGGATCACTTACCGGTAATTGTTTTGACTGATCTGTTCTGCAAACATATTATACAACTGCTATGTATGAGTAGCGCATTAGACAATGGTAAGTATATGAAATTGAATGGTATTTTTACAGGAATACCGGTAATGTCCTAATTTGACTACCCATTAATTGGCTCACCCACGTATTTCACACAAGTGCACACGTGCATGATTGAGGTGGAGGTAAAACCTTAAAAAATGCTGAACAGATCCATTCCAAGCAACAACTTGCCCTTTTTCGTGCATTATTTCTCAAAACATCAAATATCTCCTGCACAGACACTAGTTGCAAATGTTGCCTTTTCAAACTCTGGCTAGTACTATGGCTTCAACCAGCACATACACACACACTGGAAATCTCTCTCGGGTGGTTAGACTAGTCGATTATATTTTTATGACCTTTGCAGGAGCTCCAGTTTATCTTGCATCTTCACAGTCTGCTCTTCAGGTTACGACGCCTGAAAAGCAAAGCCACACTTATCATTATGTGCCCGTTTGTCTGTTTGCATTCACGGCAGAGATAGAGATCTGTAATTGCGCACCTATCCTTTATTTGCTTTGCATTTTTGTTTTTTATTGCTTAATCGCTAGGTGACACTTTGCGGGCTTTATTTGCTTGGTGTGTTGGGGACACATGCTATTGCGTTTGATGCAACCGCTTGGTGCCATTTTAAGCCTTTTAGCAGCCGGTGTTTCCCAACCCTTATTGAGCCAAGGCAAACTGTATTTTTTGCATGAGAGGAAATCTCATTTCACATCTCCAAACAAAAATGCCCCAAAAAGTATAGATACAGAAACAGGGTTTAGTGTGAAATCTGGGCCTGTTAATGTAACATAAAGCTATCATCCTATTTCTTGAATGGCAACAGGTGGACAGTTAATTGCACCTTCTGCCGCCTTAGTGGCAGGAGGTGCCTGTCACTACATGTCACTGGCATAGATAGATGAACAAAGATAAAACATAAGACAAATAATTTGTATGACATCTAAATTACTATATTATTATTTGAAGTAAAAGAACAATGATTTTCATACCAATTAAGTGAAATTGGATCATTTCCCGTTGCACATTAGTGGTTGGCAATCATTGCAGTAGATTTAATGAGACACAATGGTACCCCCTCTAATGGGGTCCAAAACAAAAGTTGTCATAAAAATTCTGCCATTACAAAGATATTAATGCTCACGGTTGATTGACGCCATCAGAGAGATATTACAATAACATGTTTATTATTGTGGTTAGAAGTGTTAGTTGGAAAGGGAGAATGATCAAATCATGTACTGTATAAACAATTTGAATTCACACCACAAAAAATAAAATTACTGGTAAGTAATAGCCATAATGTTACAAGAATTTAGTAAATGTTACAAGACCCTACAAGGTCCTCATCTACAGTTTATGTCAGAGCATATCTGTATTTATATACGTTAAAACACAACTTTCTTTATTTGCCAGAGTATTTTGCCACTAGCATCATAAATACCAAAGTATCTTATATTTGAAAGAAGAGCCACGTTTAAAGGTACAGGTAACGCAACATACACTACGGTCCACGCATGTCAAAAATCATTCTATTTTAAAAGCGCATGTAAAATGAGATTGTGTGGTTGTGTTGAGTCAGGCTCTTGCATGGTACATGTCCTGGGGGCGCCCCAGGGACATGGTGACAGTTCCACAGTCATGAGCTGTTTATAGAATAGTGAAAAAAAACCCAAAGCTTTTTGTTTGTGTTTTTTTTTTTTGCATGTCCCCAAGCCCTTGTCAAAAAACACAACCTGATTTGGGCATAAATCCCAACAGGTGGTCCCTCTGGACCTCCTGCTGGCAATAAACAAGCAGTTAAAAGTGTACCCGATCGTGCCATAAAAAGCTTTAAGTGGATTCGAAGATTACACTGATTGCATGGACCATCTCGAAGCAATTATTGCACAGTCATTCAGAAGATGATTTTGCCATTAATAAAATAAAGCCCAATTGAAGTGAAAATGGATTAAAAAATATAAATTAAGTCCTCGAAGGAGCGGGGTGAGCTTGTTCTGTTGTAACCATCCATTTGCAGGCCCTAACAGTGGCTTTTCCGGAACATTTTAATTCTACTCCAGTAATCAACATCTCAGCGTTGACTCTCCGGTGCTATAAAAGTCAATGGGAAGAAACAACGATGTGCACAGGACAAACTCATTAGCTATCCACAGTGTTTGCATGTGAACAGCTCAGATAAGAGAAAAGGGCTACAGTTAAGCTTTTCACAGGCCACTGGCGCTTAGTTAAAACTATCCTGTGGAGAATTGCTAATAGGATGAAAACTTTACTTGATCACAAACAGTTTGACCAACTTTGTGATGCTTTGTCTAAAATTTGACCCTTCTCTTTGCCATCAAAGTTCGACTCCAGATAAAACATCTATTTGGACTACTTGCGCAGTTTACACACACAGCCATGGTGTAAACGCAATCTCATACAATCTCCTGGGAGAAAATCGGACTCCTTCCTGTCAAACGCGCGGAAAAGCGGAAATGATGTGTTTTTATTCAGTCTTATCTCTGTCAGTGAGCCACTAATATGAACAGAGTGCTTTTCAGTCTGCCATATGGAACCCCAGAGATGACACTGCGGAGGAAAAATAAATCATGGCCACAATGTAGATTTAACATGCGCATAAAATGTTAATTTGTGGAATTGAAGTAATAAAAGTGTAACGTACTTATTTTGGTGTTTGGCTACTCTACATTTAACATTACGATATTTGTCAGAAAGGTAGCTAACTGTATTTGCCCCCATGGAGTATTAGTATTAGCGAGTATTAGTGACTTAGCTAGCCAAGTGAAGCTCGTGTAGAGAAAGTTAGCTTAGCACCTAGCATTACCTCAGTCGTACCTGAGCTTCAGTGAAGATTGGGGACAGTTTGAAGGGGACAAACTGTTTTTTTGGAGTGAGTGAACAAATGGTGATGGCGACTGCATGGTCGACACACTTGATGCCATTTTCACACTAAGGCAGATTTGAACGTCATCAATGCGCATTATCCTGATTTATTGGTAGAGCCAAATCTATACAGTGGGCCAAACGTACACCGTCTAACGCATAAATATTATATACCATGCACTTCTATACTGTGGCAATCCATTAAGTCATCACGTTTTTTTTCTAAACATTGTCTCATGATGTCCGTATTGTCCATTATCTTCTCAATCAAACCACATAACTGACATTAATTCATTCCCTGCCAGACATTTTCAGACTCTCTTTTACTCTAATGTTTGAAAAAAGTGAAAAAAATATATATAAAAATATAAATAAATTCCTGGGATTGAATGGCTGGACTGTGAAAAGACAAGTAAATTGGTCTGGCAGTGAATGAGTTAAGCTTGGTACATTTCAATTCATAGGTTGATTCTAGAAATACTTTTGTAACTTAGATTGTTACATTTGTAACATTTCACAGTACAATGAGCCACTGAACTGCATAAATTTCAATATAAAGACATGAAAAAATGGGGTGCTTAAAATATTTGACCAGCAGCGTCTTCAGTTGCCTAATTTAATTAATGTCCCCTCAATTACATGTCTGGGTCTCCGACTTTGTACAGCCATGTCTGTTTGCTGGGGTCATTGCAAGACAAACTGGGGAACTGATGATAATTCATGGCCATATATGTGGTCTAAATGGATCCTCCGAGCGTCACTGTGGAGCGACGGCTGGGAAAAAGCTTGTCATATTTCCCTGGGCTAGTGCGTTATGGACACTGGCTATTTACTGGCATAAACACAGCGACCGTGCACGTCAGTTGTTTTCCCAAATAGCAGCGTCTCATGCGATTCTCGTGTCCCAAGAGGAGTGCGGCTACTCAAGCCTGCTCCTTGCCAAGAACCATTTGTCTTTGCTAGAAAGCAGAGCGGCCCAATTACAGCGGCGGGCCCGACGTATTGATGCTTTTATGAGCAGGCCGGCAGCTTCGGGTAACTCTGATGGATGACGCAGGTGTCGGGCCATACGAGGCTTCATGAAAAAGGTTGATTTGATTTTGGGGATGGTATTTATGATTCAGAGAGTATTTGAAGGAAGGAATCGGCATGGACTTTCGATATCTCCTCTATTAGCCTGTTATCACTATTTGTGGATCCCCAACAACCTACTTATTTGCGGTTTGTTAGTAGCAAATTCACATTTTTGTAAGCTTGGTAACATGCCACAAGAGGGCGCCAAGGATATGGCTAACAGGTGGGCGCCAAGGATACGGCTAACAGGAAAAGCGTACCGGTAGTTGATGTCAGGGAGGTGTGCTGAAGTGACAATCTCAATGCATCTAAAATCTTTCTACGTCAGGGAGCAGCTATGTTTACCCAAGGTCCTTAGCGAAAGTCATTTTTGGCCATATCGAGATCCAAAGTAGGAGAAAAATCTTGATGTTACATGTTAGAAGCCATAGAAGTCTCACTTTAGTCAACTGAAGCAGCCATCACTTTCACCTGGTAAGAAAACATCTCCTTTCCTCTTCATGTGCTGATGGAGCAACCTAAATCAATTGTGCGAAGCAATTACCTGTTGAAGAAGTCAACCCAATCATCTTTTTTTTCCAGAATAGGTTCTATGCAGGCCCACTGGTTGACATACGGCATTCTGATTAATACTGCGCTTGTGTAATATAAGTTAAGCAGCAAAATGCACCCACTTTTAGCCATCTCAAGCGGCGGCCATTTTGTCACTTCTGTCGACTGAAGATGACATTGAAGTTGCTCAGGGCTCAGATAACGACTAATCACGGCTCACCTGTTTTCTGAAGCTGAGCCACGATTGGTCGTTATCTGAGCCCTGAGCAACTTCAATGTCATCTTCAGTCGACAGAAGTGACAAAATGAGCTAGCTAGAAAACGTGTGGATTTGTCATCATTTCAATTTGTCATATTTTCTATAACTCAATTTTGATCAGAATGCCGTGTTTAGACTAGTGGACCTACATAGAACATTTTCTGGAAAAAAAAATGTTTTGGGTTGACTTCCTCTTTTAAGTGTAATCCATTCAACATGAATATCGTTATCAATGACGAATTCAACCAACGGAGGTGGGCATTCCGTCGCTGGGACGGGACAGAACGGTCCGTCCATCTTGGACGGATGCCCATTTTGTGGACGGAGGACGAGAACTCTTTTAATGGAATGTAAAGACGAAAGCGCTTTAAAAGGACGAGGACGGACTGGGTCGGAGGACGATCATTTTTATGAATAAGGATGGAGGGACGAGGACAGAACGGTACACAGGACGGAAGGGAGGACGGACCGGCAAAAAAGGGTAAAGTGCCCAGCTCTGGAAACCACCTCTGCTTGTACCTTCCTTCATCCCAATTAGCAAATTGATTCATTCTGGTTGAAACTCAAGGAGTTTTGTATGGATTGACATTGGTGTCCAAAATCTGCTTCCTGGTTTCGGGCCAACTGTAGCAAACACTTATAGTTCGGTATCAATCACTTTGACTCTCTAGCTTAGAGGTGCGAGTGTGTAAGACTGGTCATATATCAATAGTGGCTTTAAAGAAACACAAAGAAAGGTAATATCAGAGTAGCCAGAAGCATCAGAGAGGGAAAGCGGGCAGTTAAGGTGACACTTAACAGAAAAATCAACAGAATAACATTGAGAAATTGAAGATGTACATTTCCGATGCGTTTTTCAAAAATCAAAACATTTGCATGCTAGTTTTAGGGTAATGTGTGTATAAGGTGATTGCATTGCTTTAACCAATATTTTTTAATACTTTAACCAAGTCTTTTTTTTTTTCTTGTAATTTTAGACTTAATTCCTGTAGCACCATTTTCATTCAACAATGTAAATAAAAACATCGGTTTCCTGAAAGTCAAGTGCAAGCCCAGCTATGCTGCTACATGTTTGCACTTGCGTAAAAGTGAGATGAATGACATTAATCAGCACGATGGAGCGCTGGGCATCTCTCACCTGCAGCGATAAAAACGTCCGCCCGAGTTAAGTAATTACTCTCATTTGTCTGCGGTTCACGGGCGGCCGAGCTCATTGGATAAAAGAGTCATCGCACTGGCCGAGCCTGTCCACGCAACGTTTAAGTACCACCGATCGACCAATACCACAACTAATCAACCGCTTAAAACAAAGTGAGACGTTTCAGCCAGTTTACAACGTGAGACATCACTACAGAAATGTTTAATTATTTGTGTGACTGCTTCACATGAGTTTTCCCTTCAAAACATCATGATTAAAGAACATTAACACTATCAACACAAATGCACGAAAAATCAAGCCACCTTTCAAACATCCTGGCAACTCACACACACACGGAGGGTGTAAAATGTACACACGCTTTGACTGCCCATCAGCGCGCGGTGTTACTTTTTGAAAGTGCTGCTCAACTCATTGTTAGCGAACAGCAAGCGGTTCATAAAATATTGAAACTGTGAACCGTGGGACGAGCGTTCAAAAGTTGAGAGAAGATCACATCAAAATAATTCCTCAACCTGTCGCCAGCCGTCTCAAGGCACCGTTTCTACAGCAAGCTCTTTAAACACACTTTTAAAATAGAAACACATATAAACACATAATATATTGAGAGCGTAACAGCAATGGAAAAGACAAAAATATTGTATGAACAGTACAACGCAGTATCGATCTCTTTGTTTACAGCAAACAAATCCCTTCTGTTGGTGTAAAAAGCAGGATTACAGTGGATGACAATCAAGAATTTTCAATAACTATGCTGTGTTGAAATACTTCCTGTTTCGCTCTTCTTTCAAATTATTTAAACCTTCTCAAACTAAATAAGTGTGCCGCCATCTAATGGTGGTCGACAGTGGATTTACACACAATATTAGAGAGAGTTCGACCAAAATTGAGCTAACTGTACAAACAAAAATAAAATTCAGTGAATCGGTGAAATAGCAGGACCGCAAACCTACAACCTGAGATGGAACGGGGGTTAACTGTCGAGCACTTTATGTTGATTCTAAAATTCCCAGTGAAAGCCCAATATTCTTAACTTTTTGTGAGTAGTGTATATGAATAATGGCCAGTCAAAGAGTGAGTACATTTTTAGGAGACAGCCTACGACATATGGATAGATCGACGCCTGGTCAATACACACGGCGGTCTTGTGAATGTTCATTCTGCAGTCAAAACCATTGTAACTCACAACAAACAAACAAAAAACTTGATACCGATGGCCCATTTTATTCGCCACCCGCTTCTTTCTCCAGCAGTGACTCCACCATCTTGGGTAGGAAAACTTCCAGGAAATGAACAAAGTCCTGAAAAACTCCGGCCTGGTCACTTGATGGCTCCAAACTCAACACTACCTTTGTGCTCTCTGTCTCACCCACCATGTGGGGGTGAACCTTGAACTCCAGCGGTTCCTTGAGCTCCTGTTCTTTCTCGATGATGCGATCTGTGACTTGGGCCTCGAGCGCCATGCAGCTGCCCTCGGGCCTCAGGTCGGTGTCTTTGATTAGCTCGCGTCTCACTTTTCTTCTGCCGGCCCACACGGTGTGTTTCTGTACCCACAGCCAGTGGGGGGACTCCCGCTTGCCCTTTTTGGACATCCGTGGCTTCTTTCCTTGAGGGGAAACGGACATGTCACTGCCGGCAGAGAGTTGCCGCTTGGCGCCCACCGGGACAGCCTTCGTGGGGGACTCCATGCTGTCGTTTGCTGACGCGTCGAGGGAGCCCGAGCTGGTCTCCATTTCCGCAGATAAGTCGGCGGCCGAATCCTCGGAAATGCCAAACTCCGAGGAGAACGCGAGGTCACATCTTAGAACGCTTTGGAACACTCGTTCCACCGAAGTGCACACCTTCTCAAACCACACCGAGCGGAAATCATCTCCCGCCATGTGCAGCTGGCTGCGGAGGGCTTCGGGGAGCGCGGATGGTTTGAAAGGAATGCTGATGTTCAGCTCGTTCGGTTTGGTTTGTGAGACTCCGCCGTTGGGGGTGAATAAACGCATGAGCCCCCAGGACTTCCCCTTGGTGGACTTACGCAGGTACTGGAGGCTGCGGCAGTACTTCTCGGCCTCCTGGCACGCCTTCTGGAAGCATCTCTGGGAGCGCTCGTTCAAGTTCCCCGCTACGTTATGGGGAAGCTCAAAGGGGTCCAAAACATTGAGGGGCCCCAGTCTAGGTCCACTCTGATGGGGCTTGGTGGGGCTTTCCTCCTCATTATCATTGTGACAGAGGAAGTCTGTGATTGGGATTGCACGCCCCTCCCTCAGAGATATGACACTACTTGCAAAATCAAACTTGGCATAGAAGGAGAAGAAACCAGCCAAAAGGGTGCCTGGTAGAAATGACACATCAGAATTCATTATAGGGCTGAAAAATCATCTAAGTTATATTTTTTCCCCCTGAATATTGCAATTGCAGTTTAATATGAACATTTTTTTTCAAGGTACTACAAGGAATACATTAATATGTCTTGCAATAAACAATAGCAGCTTTATTAGAAATTTATGTTTTAGTCTTTGGTTATGCTTACACTATTATAAAGGCAAATGTCATCAACCGGCGCTACTGATTCTGAGGGCCCTTGAACGCATATTATAATTTATATTGTAAATGTACGTCAGTGAATCTGATAGTGTTTAATAAAAACTGTACTATAAAGAATGCTCGGTTTCAATTCGCTAGCCTGCCAATAGCAATTTGCATGGTCTGTTAGCATTAGGCTAAACGGCTTTACCTAAGGCAAAGCCATGTGGTACATGTAATTATCTGTCTTTATTCTTAGAATTGTTCGCGATCATCCAAAAACGGTGCTTCTTGTGGAGGGAGTTGACTCCACCCATCACCATACAGCTTTCATATCTCAAATTTTTGCTCACACGCCAAAGTAAAAAAATCATCCAAAGAGCGGCTCGTAGCTCAAAAAATAGTAAGTCGGCTCACTCTTATCTCAAGGGACCATTGTGTACTAATGGAATGATGGATACACAGGTTCATTGTATCTTCTGGAAAAGCATTTCATTGTTCAGCCTGTCACAATACGTAAGTGGCAAAGAAAGATAGACTTACAGAGATCTTGAGTGTTTCCACTGGGGGGCACTGCGATGGGCTGACTGGGGAAGGTGCAGTTCCATCCCTCAATCACACACTCCTCTTCCTCACCTACAACGTCAACAAACACTTATTCACAAATTGGAGCTGGCCAAATCTGCAAATGTTTTTATAATGTATATCGTCGCTGTCCTGTGAAAAACACTTATCTGCAATTTTGGAAACTTTTTTAATTTTCACTTTAATGCGATTTCTGTAATGCGGAAACATGATTCAGGTAAAAATAAGAAAATGACCCAGAAAAAAATGGAGATAAATGTTTTTCACATGACAGCGACGATATACAAGTAGAAATTTAACTTGACCTATTCAGAAACATTTGCATGTGTATTAGTTGAAAACATGGTTTAAGTATTCTATTGTTTATACTGTACTGAAACATAGAAAATACAAGCACTCTCATTGTTGTACCAAATGCCCATTGTTTAGGTTTGTAGCATTACTATAATTAGCTCACTACGTTACAGAGAGATTCTCCACTTACAGGCCATGTCTTTAAGGCGGTCCACGGTGGGAAGAATAGGAGGCTCACAATTTTGCAGGAAGAAGATGACAAGCAGCGTCAGAGCATAGTTGTTGAGCAGTGGACCGGCTCCACTGGGGTTACCTTTGTGTTACAACACAAATAAAACAACACTGTGTACAAGGTTTGACAGGCTGAGAGCGGAATTAATACAGGGCCAATCCAGGCTGAGAGCGGAATTAATACAGGGCCAATCCAATTTATAGACATTCTACAAACCAGAGTACTGGTTTATTTTATGTAATAGAAATTTTACTACAACAATACATAATCAGCACGATTAAATAAAAGCGATTGTTCTAATTATGTTCTTCAGACTTTTAATGTCGATGTCTGTGCTTCTAACTACCAAGAGGAGAATGTAAATTTAATAAATGCTATAAATCAGGGGTGGGCAAACTTTTGTGATTGCTTTGGTAAAACGGACATATGGACCACGGCAATCGTTCATTAGGTAAAAATCTGTTAAAATGTGATTAAATACAATAGTTTATTTTAATGGGGGTCGGCGAAGTGGGGGGTAATTTCTCTTTTCTTTCTACTTTATAATCAATTTAATGAAAATTTTAAAAAGTTTAATAACAATGTATGCAACATTCTTAATTGTATTTACGTAGTATAAACAAAAATATTTAACCTATTATTTAATTGGTTATATGGGGGAAGAATACATTTTGATTAATTAATTTGAAGTGGAAAGCATTTGTAGGGTAGTTGAATGAGTGTATCACACACCACTGATAATGTAAATGCGTAGTGGGCCATGTGCGGTCCGTGGGCCCCACCATCTATATACCTTTACTGTAAAGGCTGACCTCTGACAGACACCAAAATAACTACACAAATACAATAGTGGGGTTCTAGTGACATCTGCTGACCAAAATGTGAAACATCACGCAAACAAAACCTAATTAGAATTTAGAACAAAAATCAATGTGTATGTGTATGTATGCACTAAAAATTTCTCACTGAATACAAATGTTACCTGCCAGTTGGTTCAGTTTGGCCCAGTAGCGTATTGTGTAGACCAAAGACCTCAGTCTGTCGTCTATCCCTGAACACAGCTGAAGGAAGCGGGTGTTCCTTACGGCCAGTCTGATGAGGCAAAACCGGTTTCAAAATAAATAAACAAGAGTATGAAAAGAAAAGATTAAATAATACAAATCAACCTGTTATTGACAGTGATGTCCCCCTGCAAGTTGAGCTCACGGTGATGAAATTTGACCACTGGGAGTCGGGCGCTGCTGACCACGTGGACTTTGTGCACGCTGGGGACGCAGCGTCTTAGGATGGCCGCAACCAGGTCCAAAATTTCGGCGGGGGAAGCTGTGGACAGGTCGATGTCGGACAGGATAGAGTCCTCCGAGCGGCCGTCGTCTGACATGCACTCAGCTGCTTGAGGCTAGAGCAAGGCAAAGCATTCCAAAAAAAATGTAGACCCATCGCATCACGCAACGTATTTCAATAATGTCGAACCTCTGATGCATGCTTGGCACGCGCCTGGAAGACTTTAGTGTTCTCCAGGTCCAGAACCAAGTCTAGGTCACAGGAATGAATACCAAAGGTGTTGACAGATGACCCGAATGGCAGAATTTGGCTGTCTGTAAGTTGCAGATGACAGGAGAAAACGTTTGACAAATGTATTCACACGTGGTTTTGGAGGTTGGCTCTCAATAAAAAACTTAAATGAAATACATTTGATTATTTTTCATTTCATGCTTTTGAACTGAGGCCAACCTTAAAATTACAAAAATATGCCTTTTTTCCAACAAAATAATGAATTCACCTTTTCCATTTTGTTTTTAAATGTTCAATTGCCAAATGAAAATGGAAAGAAGACATAATGAGTGGATCTGTGCATACCGGGAAAAAACTCCACAAAGACCTCCTGCAAGAGTTGCACCAGCAAGCTTCGGGCCTTCTTCTCAGCATCGCCAAGCTGGAATCTGTTCTCAACGTACTGCATCTGAGCATTAACCTGAAGGACATTGCATGAAAACAACACATGAGACATCAGGCTAACATTTTGAACCCCTTTTACTGTTTTACTACATTTTACTCTGTATAAATGGAACCGGAACGAAACAAGGGCACATTACACCTGTTTCAGAGGTCCTGCTTTGACTGCGCTGGTGAGTTTAAGGAACGATTTTAAAGTGGAACCGAAACCAAGATGTGAAAACTTCTTATTCTATTTTACATGTACTCTTTTATGAGTTTCTGTTACTTAAATTTATTAAGTATTTATCTAAAAAAAAATAGCGGCTGTTTTTATTTGGCTTCACTGACCTAGGCCATAACTAAAATGCATTTGTCACCTTATTAATTGAATAAACTTCAAGTGACATCCGGGGTTAATGTCAAATTCCAAACCTTGTGCTTTGTATAGGGCAGGTGCATCGTATCCTTACTTACAGAAGGCAGCTGACAGAGTTGTGGTTTTAGATGGTCCAGAACGTGCTCCAGGTTCTGCAGGTCACACTTCTTTTTAGGGATGTACTTAAATTCCTTCTTTTCGCGGGGTTTCACACGCAGATTGAGACCTTTCATTTTGTGCTCGACGCAGGACAAGGCTGCCTGAATGCTCTCTGTCTCACTGAACTGCACAATGGCAAACACGCCCTGGAAATGCAGAGGGTCACAACAACGCTGGACTTTAGGATATTGCAAAAAAAGTTTTTTTTTTTTTTTTTTTTTAAAGAACTCAGTATATGCAACACAATCGTCTGACCTTGTCTTTGTCCATAATAACGTCGGAAACTGTCCCAAACCGCTGGAAATAGTCAGCCAAGTCAGCTTGTGAGATGTCCGGTTTGATGCCGCTGACAAAAACGCTGTGCTGCTCCTGGGTCTTCCTAGTGGTTCGCACATTGCTTAACGTTTGGTGCTTTCGCCCTTTGACATGCTGATCCACGCTCGACTCTGAGATGGAAGTAGAAATCACAGGAATACATACAGAAAAACAATGTAAAATGATTCAAATAAAAATGCATGGCAACCAGTACAATAGTTCTGGAATCAATGCGGAAATGTTCATTATTGTGGTTGTATTACATCATAATTTAGTTGCCATTTCTGACTGCATTTAGTTACATGAGAAGTAGAGTTCAAAAGAGTTCTTGAATCACACTGATAGCTGTGGATATGTATGCTATCTGGCCTTTGTGGGATACTTTAATATTCATAGCTTTGACTTCTCTGTGTAAAAAGTTCGCCACCAAACAGTAACACAAAGCTCGGTGGCGTTGCTTACGGTTTGGTAAGTTGACCTTGCACAGGACACAGTGGAAACCTCTCGGCGTCGTTTTTATGTCGCTTTCGGATTCCATGATGGCAAAAAGTAAAACTAAACTTAATTACAATAAGTTGAATAAATTCAAAACACCGACGAAAGGATAACACCGCCCGCCATGCGCCTCTCAAATCTCCCTCCTACGTGAACAAAACGTTTGTTCCGGTGCAGCTCGAAAAAGCTTCCGGGTTGTTCCGCGTGCACTTTAAAGGTTGCATTGATATAAAACAATAGTAGATATAAAAGTTGTTCAAATACCATTACTGTACACAAAGACAATTTAAAATACTGCTTTAACCAAAAAAATACATGATTAAAGGTTGTGGTTCATGCTGTAGGGAAATCTCAATTAATCGTTATTCACGTCTTTAGTGAAAACTTAATTTCTTAATTTTTTTTTTACGTGGCTCTGTGAAAGTTTAAATTCACACAAATGATTGAGGAAAATTAGAATTGCCACCTATTTATCATGCCAATAACAACAAAAAAGTAACATTAGAACACTAATACATGTATCTAGTCAAACCTGTCAACACAAACGCACCATGATGAGAAAAAAACTACACAGAATTGCTTTCCAATGCAAATTTTATTTTTTTTTTCCACCGCAGCAATGGACTAAAAGACAATGAACCAGAAACATTTAACACGTAAAATTATAAAATTCCCTGCTGTAAAAAAATAAAATAAAAAGGAAGAACACAGTGCTTAATTTTTCCTGTGCATACATTTTGATCCCAAAAGACAATTAAGAGTGCCAATTAAAAAACATGGCTAAAAGCATGCTCTGATCAAGCGTTACATACAGAGGTCTTCATTTCTTAGCTGATCTTCCTCTTCTGTTTTTTGGCTGAGTCACCGTATCTTCAGCGATGTTCGTATCGACCTTTCTGGTGGACTCTGTTTCATTTGCAAGCTTTGCCCCTCGCCTGGCTCTCTTGGCAGGCTGCGGTTCCTCTGCTTTTTCTGAGAGGTCCTCTTCAGTGTGAGCCGCATTCTCTAACTCAATCTGGCTTTGGGTCTCGATGTGATCACCAGGGCTTGACCTCTTTCCACGAACAGCTCTCACGGCTCTTTTGGGGATTTCGTGGACTTCGACCTCCAGATTCCACTTGACTGTTCTTTGGGGGTTTTCAGGTTCTTGCGATGTGGCGTTTGAATCGCTGGTGGTATTTGACTGTTTTTTGTTCACTTCATCTGTTGAGGATTTGGCAGGCGGTCGTCTTCCCCTCTTGACTGGTTCTTTTGAAGCTGGAACTGACTCTGTAACAGTCGCCGGAACAATTTTGGCCTCCGCAGAGGCAGAGGCAGGCCCTCGTCTCGCTCTCTTGGCTGGAACGACTTCTTTAATATCGTCTTTCAAACCTCTTCCCCTCTGCTGCTTCTGTTCCAGTTCAGATTTCTCCTCTGGTACCTCTGAGGTGGTAACATCATCTTGTTTTGCTCTCCTGCTTCGTTGGGGTTTTTCTGTTGGTGTCTCAGTTGGAACATCTCGGTTCTCTGCGGAATCAGGAGTAGCTGCTGCTTGCTTTGGTTTTCGTAACACTCCTCGTCTTGCTTTTACAATGCCAGAAACGGGTTCACTTATCTGCTCTGGTACAGAAAGGTGTCGTCCTTCTGCTTCAACTGGGACAAGATTTTCTATATCAAACGTTTCACCATCCGTTTTGCTATTGGATGTTTTTATAGGCCCCTGGAGTCTGGACTGTGTGACTATGGAAGTCTTGTCACTATTCTCTAGCTCTTTTTCGTGCTTGGCATTTCGTCCTCTGGTTCCTCTGGCAAGAGGCTTGGACTTGCAATTTGTTTCCTCAGAGGTGCCTTTTTCAAGTTCCTCTACCTCAACTGTCTCAGGGATTACTTTTCTGCCTCTTCCCCTTTTATTAGTGGGTGCTGGTAGCTGATGTTCAATGCCAAGTGTTTTTTCTGGCTCAGGTAAATCAACAGGTGTGGGTTTAGTTTTCCTGCCCTGACTAGGCTTCACGACTGAGTCCTCTGCAGGAGTCTTGAAATCTTCTTGACTGGTGTTAGTTTCTGAAGATCCAGTCAGCACATTTACCTCCGTATCTTTCTCCAGCACTATCTCCGGCAGAGCATCAGAAGTTTCGGCCTTTGTCTTTGTGTTCCGACTTCTGCTAGTTTGTCTGCCTGCGGGTGGCGCAGTCACTTCGTTTCTCTTCCTTCTGGTGGCCCTGACTGGAGCAGAGACGACAGCTTCTTCCAAAGCTGCACCCTGCACATCTTCCACGAGTTTGCCTCTTCTTGGTCGAACAGACTTCTTTTGAACGACAGGGATGTCTTCCTCTGCTGCAATCTCCACTTCTTGCAAACTGTCAGTGGATTTATTTTCATGGGCTTCAGTTGGTATCTGCTTAACTTCCTCGATATCTAATTGGGGAAAATGCAAATGACAAACATCATTTAACTTCAACCAAGGGCGAAAAAAATGTTAATAATCAATGACAATGCATTTAATCAAATGTGAAAGACATCATACAGTACCTTGTGCAGTGTCATGCTGGGAAACATCATCACTGCAGACAGAAGGTTGTGCTTGTTTGGATCGAGAAGACTGTTGGGGTTTTCTTCCTCGCTTAGGTTTCACAGCCTCTTCTTCCAAAGGTGCACCACTATGAGTCAGTGCTGGCTCACTCTCAGGCTCCAGCAAAGTTTTAGTGGAAGTTTTGGGCACCGTTTCACTTGGTTCCAAGGTCTTTTTGGCATACCTTCCCCTTTTAGGCTTCACAGTCTCTTCTTCCAACGATACAGCACCATCAGTCACTACAGGCTCACTCTTAGGCTCTGGCAAAGTTTCAGTGGCAGGCTGTGGGACCGTTTCAGTTTCTTTCAAGGCCTTTTTGGCATATCTTCCTCTTCTGGGCTTCACAGCCTCTTCTTGCAAAGATACAACACTGTCGGCCACTACAGGTTCACTCTCAGGCTCTGGCAAAGTTTCAGTGGCAGGTTCTGGAACCATTTCCGGTTGTTTCAAAGCCTTTTTGGCAGATCTGCCTCTCTTCGGTTTTACAGCTCCTCCTTCCACAGAAGCAACACTGTCAGTCACTTCAGGCTCACGCTCAGGTTCCGGCAAAGTTTCAGTGGCAGGGTGTGGGACTGTTTCGTTTTTTTTCAAGGCCTTTTCGGCATTTCTACCTCTCTTTGGCTTTATAGCCTCACTGTCAATAACCACTGGCTCTGGCAAAATTTCAGTGGCAGGTTCTGGAACAATTTCGGTTTGTGTTAAGGCCTTTTTGGCATGTCTTCCTCTTTTAGGCTTTAGAGTCTCATCTTCCAAGGGTGCCATACCGCCAGTCACTGCTGTCTCCCTCTCAGGCTCAGGCAAACTTTCAGCGGTAGGCTGTGGGACTGTTCCAGTTTGTTCCAATGGCTTTTTGGCATACCTTCCTCTTTTAGGCTTCACGGCCTCTTTTTCTGAAGGTGCAACACTTTCTTTCATTGCAGACTCAATATCAACTGGGGGACTTTGCTCATGCTCTGGCAAAGTTTCAGTCGCAGTCGCTTGGATCATCTCAACCATTTTGGCTTGTCTTCCTCTTTTAGGCTTAGGGGCAGCTTTAACTTCTTCTGTAGGCTCTACTTTCTTCCCCCTCCTTCCTCTGACAGGTGCAGGGACAATAGGATCTTGACATGATTCTGCTGTCACCGGTTCAGCTGCTTTGACCTTTCGGGCTTGGACCAATTTCTTAGAACTGGCTGAATTAGTAGAGGCCGTGGCCATTTCTGTCACTCCTGGTGCATCCTCTACTGCTTCCATAGCTTTTGATGAGTCACAAGCAACACTTGGAGGTTCTCCTAAAACCTCAGTTGTCTCTGCTAAAACAAGATGTAGGTGGAAGATATTTACATTAGTATCTCATTAATTTGTGCGTGTCAATTTTGTGGTATTCAGCTGTTGAACTTCATGTACCTCAGACATGCTGATTGACCTACTTCATGGACTATTAACAAGTTCCGTAAAACCGTACCTTTTGTGTCATCAATTTGAAGAGTGCTGCGTTTCACAGCTGATGACCCAATGTCCTGTGGCTGTCCTTGAGTAAAGTCTAGCTCTAACAAACATGGGAGGAGGGGTGCAGTTAGCATTATAATGCAGCCTAGTGGAAAGCATTATTTTAAAAATTATAAAATAAAATAAAAAAGTAACTCACCTTTTGCCACATCCAAGTCACCACTCGCAGGCTGATCTTTAAACTGTAAGCGATTAACAGAATTTAGAGATTAGCATGTAGATAGGATGTGATATTTTACAGAGAGGGCAGTGTTACATATTGTGTGTAAAAGGACAGTTGGCAACATGAACCACAGAGCAAGAATCTCCCTGGGTGGAGAAAATAAAGGACAATGGAGAAAGAAAACGACGCGCGGTGCTTTAGCGATGCTTGGTTGAAGTATTTCCTCTGTTAAGAGCAACAAAAGTTAGCGCTGGTTCCACACTTTCCTGTGAATGGTGTAACACCAACATTAAGCCCTGAGAAATTGTCAAAGAGAACTCGTTTCTCAGGGCTAAATGTTACACCACTCACAGTAAGGTGTGAAACGAGCGCGAAAACGAGGTTGCCTTGCCACTTTAAAGTCAAAGTGTGAAATATTAAATCCTTGAGTTCTGCAATTGTTTTAAAAAAAATGTACCAGTGTTTTAGATAAACTATAAAATGTAAGCCACTGTTCTGATGCACCGGAATCAGAACCGAAGGCCTCTGAATCTGAATCATGAGGCACCCATAGATTCCCGCCCCTACTAGATATCAAACTAGAAAGAAAGCAGATGCCACAACTAAGAGTAATGCCAAATTTAGTCGTCTTACTGTAAAGTTAATTGCCATAATGCTGTATTTTTTAAGGAAACTAGCTCAAACACCAAGCTCTATTTACAATTTATTTCAATTGCTCTATGCAACATACAGTAATCTTTACCTCAGTTGGTTCCTCCATGAGTTCTTGAAGCCCTTCAAAGTCCTCTACAGGAGCACAACCCTTCAGTCTGGGAGACTTCATGAGCCGCTTGATACCAAAGTTGTCATCCACTGGATGACTTCGCTCTTTGGGAGACTTCATGAGCTTCGCAATTCCGAGGACACCATCAACAGGGGCGTGTCTGTGTTTAGGTGTTTTCATGACTCTCTTGATACCAGAGAGGCAGTCCTTCGGGGAGCTGGTCACTTTCAGAGTTGACGAGTTTGTCTGTTCCGGTAGGTCTTGGGTTTCTTCAGCTGGTTGGTCTTGTGAGTCTTTTGCTGGTGTGTTCAGATGGTCTACAACGCCACTGAAAGAAACATCAGCAACTTCAGCATCCCTGGGGGTTTTGAGGAGTGTCTCTTGTAGGTCAACGGGTTCACTTTGTTTTGGAGTGGTAAAAATTCTTTTCACTCCAGTGAGGCACTCCTCTTGTTCAAACTTCTGCTTTGGAGTTCTCAGAAGTTTTCCTCTCAGATCCTCAACCGGTTCTAGCTTCTGTCTGGGGGTCTTCATCATCCTCTTCACCCCGGTGAGGCATTCCTGTTGCTCAGGTTTCTGTTTGGGTGTTTTCAGAAGTTTTCCTCTAAGATTCTCCAAAGGTTCAGCCTTCTGTCTTGGGGTCTTTAGGAGTCTCTTCACACCAGTAAGACACTCTGGTAGCTGTGGCTTCTGCTTAGGAGTTGTTACAGCCCTCGCCTTCATTTCCGTGCACTGCTGTTCAACAGAATCAGTCGTCTTCTCCATAGCAGAGGTGTCATGGATGAAGCTGAATTCTTGACTGCCATTGAGGAGGCGTTTCACTGCCTCTCTGTTGTATTGGCCTGCTTTTGCAGTGGATGCAACAGAGAGTGGCGATACGGCCATTTCACCTGGAAATTGGCTCAATCAATTATTTGTCAACTTTGTTTAGAAAACAGATTCTGTTAATGCAGACACTTTACCTGGCTCCTCAGGAGTGTTCAACACAGAAGGATCAAGAACAGATGGTTCACTGACGACCAGTGGAGTCTTTGCGGTGCTGCTGCGGTTGACTGTGGATCTCCTCTTCCCGTCTTTTGAAGGAGTTTTAAACATTTCAGAGATTCCTAAAACAACAACAAAAATATACAGAATGACAGTACAAGAAAACAAGACCAACTGTAGGAACATAAAGGAATGTAATTACCTGACAAATCCTCATCCATGTTCAGGTTTTTCTTTGAGATGATGGTATTGAAGATGACTTTTGGCGCAGCAGCAACCGGGTGTGTAACTTTCTGCTTGAAAGCTCGGCCCACAACAATGGTAACAGGTGATTCTGCATGTCCAGTGCTCACATGGCCCAGCGGCTTTTTTAGCGGCGTCTGAGAAATTGAGTACATAGCCAGTGCACATTAGTGTATGAAATCAAACCACCAAGCATAACTGTGCTTTGCTTTGACTAAATTTACCTGTGTTCCGGACACCATCTTTGCAACACTTGTACTCGTTAAAGTACTTTTGACTATTTTCCTAATGGGCCGAGCCGCTTGGACTTTAGCCTGCCCAAACCTGACAGTGTCAGCCCATGAGCTCATAACTGAAACGGGGAAAACAATGCAATGAAGGCAAAAAACGAGGCATTAAAAAAAAAAATGTTTCACTGTAACAGCTGTGATTCGATTTTCTCTACTCTGCTACTAAAGCAAATGGAATGATGCTAAAGTTACTGAAATGCGTCATCACACATGTCAACCTTTACCTTATGTTCTTATTGTACGATGACTACAGTCGGTTGAAAGGTACCTTTTATTGATGCCCGTGAAATGCCGCTTCTTCTGATGGCTTTAATAGCACTCTTTGACAAGGGAGTCTTGCGTGAAGTGCTCTTCATGCTCTTCCTTCTCAGAGGGATTTTGGGTGTCACCGTGACCGACTGTGCTGGATCAATGACAGCATCTGCAATCGGCGATGGGGTTTTGATGCGAGAGACAGAAAACCGGCCTTGTACGGAGGAAATCTTTCTTTGGGAGACCTGGGGTGTTTTCACTGGTATTTCCTTGAGATTTTTTTGCAGGGTAAGCCCGGGGCATGCCTTCTTCACGCTGTCGGACATCTCCTTGTTAGTCGGGCCTTTGTTCAAAGGAGTTTCCGATTCCTTACTGAAGGAAGATATTCTCCTTGGTGTGCTGAATGTTGCTGTCTTCTCAGAAGATCTTGATTTTGGCGATTTCTCTCCGGACAATGAAGCCTTGGCAGACGGTGTGTCGGGTTTTGGCGACTTGATAGCAGGAGACGCCCTTTTAGGTGAGGCTGGTGTAGATTTTGGTGACTTGGGAGAAGGTGTTCTTGATGATGTCTTTTCAGAAGATCCTAGTGAAAAAGACCTTGATTTTGTGGCTTTCTCTGCTGACATTAAGGCCTTGGCAGACAGCGTGTTGGGTTTTGGTGACATCTTACCACGAAATCCCTCTTTCGAAGAGGCTGGTGTAGATTTTGCAAACTTCTGAAGAGGAGACGGTGTCCTGGCTTTTAGAGTCTTCTCTTTCGGAGATGACTCTTTGGAGGATGGGGACCTTTTCTTTGGAGATTTCTTGACAGATGTTTTAGGAGATTTAGAGCTATTCCCTGCATGACCTTCAGCCTCCTACACAAAACATATTGGGTTGTCAAAGAAATGCAAATGTGCATCTGAAATGTTAAAGCGGAAGTCAACCCAGACATATTTTTTCCCAGAATATGAATATGAATATGTAATGCCGTGTTTCAACTAATAGGCCTGCTGGGAACATAATCTTGAAAAAAATGTGTGGATTGACTTCTGCTTTAAGGTTCAACCACAAGAATCTTACCTTTGACAGGCCAATGACTGATGCTCGCCTCAGCAGTGATTGTTTGGGTTTAGCGAGACAGAGGCTCCTTCTTGGATTTTCGCCTTTACGTAGTGGAGAATCGGGGGGCATTTTTTTGTCAAACAACTCAGGAACCAGGAAACCTCCAAAAGAAACACGTTTCTTCTTCATCTGTGGTGCCGGTGAATCAAGCACAACCTCTGCACTTTTGCGCTTTCTCGGCACCCCTTTAAGTAATAGTTCAAAAGTAAATGAAATGAGTATCAGTTTGATTTGGGGGGGGGGAAAAAGCAAGTCATTTTCAACAGTATAACATTTACCTTTCCCAGTGGCTTTTGTCGAGTTTGTATTCTGTGGACTGGGCATTACATTGTCATGTTCCTTGGCTGGTGTGGCCTCTTTACTCCTGCGTCTCATAGGCGACTTGGGTGTCGGAGTACACATTTTCTCAACATCACCGGCAATAAACCTCTGAGGAGTGACGCGCTGCCTTGTCTGCGGTGAGCGTGGCGAGGTCACTTCAGACTTGACATTTTCTGCATCTTTACCTGGACTCACAGCATCGGAAGCAAGAATCTGAGGGGAATTCTTACGCTTCTTGTCAGACATTGAGTTCGCATCGCTTGTGTTTTTAGCCTCTGCTACGGTTTTGCCATCAGAGACTTTGGCCTCAGCCACCTTTGATGCGTCTTGATTTGTGGAAACATTGCTTTTCCTCGCCGTCTGGATGTAAGCGCCAGAAGATTTCCGAGGGGTCTTAACATCCAGAGATTTTCTGATCATTTGATAGAGATCACTAAAAGGAGAGTCTGCTTTGCTTTGTTGCGCATCACCATCCACCTTAGGGTCCTCCCCCTTAGCCCGCTCCAGTGATCGCTGGATGTTGTGGTTGGTTCCATCTTTCAGATAAGTGTTGGGAGTTCCGACTTTGCTTCCTTTGGCAAACTTCTTCGGTGTGGGCGCCGGAGGGTACTCAAACCTAAAATTAATAGAATGCATGATGCATAGACCATCCATTTTACATTTGTACTGCGCTTTTGTCACAACATCTATACCACGTTTTCGGACAGAAGCCCAAATGTTGAAAATAAGATCAGGCTTTCACAATACATAACTGAAAACAATTTGTTCGGTCAGAATACTGCACTTTTAAGTACCTATTTCACCATTCTGCATAACGCACCTGAAAGAACGATCAACAATGGTTATGACATCTCCATCCTTCAAACGCTCAGAGTGTTGCAGCGCCTCTCCGTTGACACGGGTCGGATTCACTGAGCTCAGATTTGTTAAAATAACCTAAGAGAAACAATAGAAAAATTAAAATGGCCCCAAAAAGCCTTTTACCAACTTCAACATCAAGCCCCCTACTCAATGAGGAATGAAATAAGCAGCACTGGCAATAACTTGAGATTCAACAACAGCAACAAAAATGGCATGCATGTTCAGTGTCACTTATATTACCTCTTTATTTTCATTTAAGTCAATTCTGCAGTGCTCCTTAGAGACTTGGGGAAGCTGAATACGAATGTCACAGTCGGCCTTCCTGTAGCAAAAAGGAAGCGTTGGGGGGGAAAAAAAATTAATAAACGAAGGAAAGACATTGCAAGTATTGATCAAATTTTTAAATTACAGATGGGTGATTATGGATTGAATTATATTGGAATCATGCTTAATAAACAAGATTAGTCATTATTTTGCCGTGACCGGAAACTCGTCACCTAGCGTACTTTTGCTGTGGGAGAACTTCATAAATTCTGTAGAATTTAGTTCCATCTGGTGGTGAAATAATAGAAAGCAACAACCTAAGTTTGAAGCACACACACTACGGTGCCTCAGAGATCACACGTTGCAAGCCTACCAATGGTTTCCTCAGTAGAGGTGCAAGCAAAATGTCATCAGAAACGACTTTCAGTATTCCCTCAAGTGACGAAGTAAGTGCATTGCATTTGTTACACGTGCTGTAGTCATGATGTTGAGGAACTACGTTCGCAAAGTTTGTCTCCTTCGGGTACCAGTAACAGAAAGATGGCGGCGAAACATGGCGGCCTCCTGTAGGGAAGGCGCCCCCATGCAATATAATGAGCAATTACTAGACGTAACATTATAATAAAAAAATGTACGTTGATGTGATAGAATATATTTGTTTGCATATTATTTAAATGAATGTTTTTTTTACATTTAAACATAAAAATAATTGGTCGTTTGAATAATCGTGATTTCAATTATTACCAAAATAATCACGATTAATATCATTTTCATAATTGAGCAGCCCTAATGTTAGGCTTTGTACGTTCTATAACGTACCTTTGGAACATTTGAGGTCTTTATGTTATGCACGTTCTATAACGTCCTTTTGGAACATTTGAGATCCGTAAAGTTGAGGTTTGTGAATGGAGTTTTATTGATTGCACTCGTGTATCAGGAACAGCTACTGTTTAAGTCCTTGAATGTCGCTCTATATTATCGTACAATAGAGTCTGCAGTATTGCAAAAAAAAATGTCTCTGTAACATTAGCAAAGAAACTGCGACTTTCTGTAGCTCAAACTGAGATTGCCTGTGGATGGGGCCTGCACGTGATTTTTTTTTTAACCAGTGGAACAAAAAAAAAAAATAGTTGAAATTGCGAGAATGGGCTTCTTCCAAAGTAACAAAAAACAAACCAAAAAAAGTTTTGTTTTTTTTACTGGCGGGAATGGGCTTCTTCCAAAGAAATTTTTATTTTTTATTTTTTTACTGGCGGATTACGAAAAAATATGGTGAAAACATTTCCTGAGGAGGAAGCACGGTGTGCCATTATGGAGTTTGACTGACTCTGCATCCGAGGAAGAGGATGGTGGCTCGGATCCTGATGCTTTGCGCACCAGGGATGACGAAGATTTAAACTATGTTCCACGAAGCACACGCAGAGAAGATGCCCTAAATGTTGAAATTTGAGTGTTGGTGTTCAAAGTTCAATTGTAGTTCAGTTCAAGTTTTGTTTGTTGGTGTGTGATTGATGTTCCATAAATTCTGTTCGTTATAAATTCTTCTGGTTGTGCCTTTTTGACCCTTTCATGGTTAACATATAGCTCTAATTTGTCCATGTTGAATATTCCAATTTGAATGTGTTTTTTTTAAATATATATGCAGATGATAGCTACTTTTACCCATAGCGCAATAGTGCTTTTTATTGCTTTTTTTGTCCATAGAGGGCATCAAAAATAAATAAATAAATACGATATATGTATGGATAGGTCTGATGCCACTGAACATTTTGAGTGGTCGCAAGTAAAAAAATACTTAGATATTACACTTCAAAGAAACGTACCATGGTACGTTTGGGCCTATGTGTCGCAAAAAGAAATATCAGCACACGAGGGTTAATTTCGAAGCAAGTACAGCAGTAACATGGCACCCTACAAAACACACTAAAATAACAATAATAACGGCCAACCTACTGTATTGTCGGTAAAATAGCTGATTCAAGGCCGGTCCAGAATTCCTCGCTCTGGCGAAATGACCGATCAGAGCCGGTCACCGCAAAATAACCACTGCTTAGGAAATTTAAGGATTTGTCCAATATTAGCATCAGGCTGGTAATTACTGACTCTAAAGTCTAGATGGATGGCTGAATATGAACCATATGTTGATCAGACGGCAATTGCATTACACATTTATGGTCATAATACACAATTAGCTAAATATCTTTACAAATAAGCAGTTATAAAAAATCAATAGAAAGTAGAAATAAAACAATTTGTGTCTTGTATAACACAAACACACCAAGAGGCCTTCACATCACTGCACGCATACAACTTTGTCTAATGTAAGAGCTAGAAGTCCTTGTGACCAAGGATGTCTCCAGGCCAGACGACCTGGTCCTTGAAGTGATTAACCATAGATGGCGAGGATCAGAACCAACGTTTTTGATTAGACTTATCTGACAGCACAAACATGATATATGTGGGGGTTGAGTCTTAGACAGCGCCTTTTTCTCACTTCGCCCCAGTGGGTGTGAGTGTTTGCGAGGTAAGAAAAGAAGCCCAGATCTGACTTTGTCTGATTCCTGAATTTCAGAGATTGAAAGAAATGGACGAGCAAATTCAATCAACTTGTGTGAGTCTTGTTTTACATTGGATGATTTCTTGAAAGATTAAACGAACACGCATTGGAAAATGGTTGTGGTTTGTGAGCTAACAATTGAGCTTACACCCCAAATGAGATGAAACCTGATGAAATTTTCCAACAAAATATTGCTTTGGTTTTCGAACAACTCGCTTTTCGCCAGACGTATAGATAGATGTTACTATAATCATACAGTTACTACACATAAACAATATTGTAGTTTAAGTTGTTTAGTCATTTCTCTTGCTGAACGGAGACAAGATGAAATGTACTGGACAGTAAATACTGAACAAAATGTACATTTGAGCTCACCTTCCAAACAAGCACGATGCAGTGAGAGGAAATTCAGTCCCATCTCCTCCAGTGCGCTTAACCACGACTATCTTTCCATGCAGCGGCATTCTGGCAACGTTACCTTTAACCAAGGGAAAAACATTTGTAAACATTGCAATCCTGAGCTAAATGACGAACACATGGACATTGAGCTAGCGAATTAAGACCTCATGTCCATGAGTTACAAAACGTTGTGTTTAAGTCCTTAAATGTAGCTCGATTTTATTGTACAATAGAGTATGCAGTACTGTATATCAAAAATGTTTATGTAATATTAGCAAAGAAAATATATAGTATGTATAAAAATAGATTAAAAAAAAAGAAGGATATGCGATATTCGTCAACTTTGTTATTCTAGTTCTGGTCCATGCGCTACTGGTATATTTAATTAAACGTAGCCTTACCTGGATTCTTTCAACCACACGTCTACTTCGACAAAACCATACAGGTATACACGGGGCTGCAGCTCAAATAAATGTTTAGTAGATTAAAATATAAATATCATTTCAAAAGTAAAGTAAAAGCCGAATCTGTCTGACCAGCCATAGCTAACGTAAATCTACTTTACTACACGACAGCAGTCGGTGTTCCTCTTTCTGAACGAGGTTGCTGTATCCCTCCGCTCGTCTGTCTGTACAAAGCACACTCTCAACATAAATATGACACGTTAAAGTTAGTTTCACGGTGATTTAGAGAAGGATTTTTTAAAAACAAAAACACTTAAAAGCTTTTTGGATAATCAAACTAAAATTGTATCGTTCTTTGATGAAAGGAACTATATTGTTTATGAATTTCGCGGAGCGTTAACACTTCCCTGATAAGATAGTAATTTGAAAAAAGTTTGAAATCCCGCGCGAAGCACTCTGATTGGTCTTAAACTCATGACAACGGTAGGCGGGGCCTGTCAAATGACTCCCACCCGTTTACGTCATTCACGTTTCAGACTTTTTATTTTTAAGGATGTGACGCGTATTACGTATAATACTTGGTCCGTGTCGGTCCCTGTCTCTTTTGGTCATTGGATATTATGTTTGGAAGCAGATATGAAAAATGGAAAAACGACTCGTCATTTGATTTTCATTTTAAAAGACAAACACTAACATTGAAATACATCTTCATTTTCAATTTTGTTGTCTGGAACGAGTAAGGAAAAGTCTGAAAACGTTTTTATTTTCTATTTTTAATTCTAAAACAAAAAAAGAATACAGCACGTGACACAAATCGAAATACGGCTCGTATATCTGTTTTAGATTCCCGGAAGTTGTCACCGAAAGCATTTCTCCGAGTGACCGGGAAATGGCGCCAGCCGTTGTATTGTAACCTGGAGAAAATTGTTGGTATCCTCTGTTAAATAAATAAATAATAATAATAATAATAATAATAATGATGATAATAATAATAATAATAATAATAATAATAATAATAATAAAGAAAAAGCAATAAAAACAGATAATGGTTTCACAAAATACTAATTTGTGAATTAGATTCACATGACCAACTTTGACATCTGGGTTAGCAAATGCCGCACATCTTCGCTGGAGACCTCAGTGTCTGGTGTCCTGAAAGACAAGTGTCTTTGAATAGTCTATTCTCATCTTTAGCCTGCAATGGCAGCTTTTCCACAATGTTAGGGCAAACAAAAACAACAAACAGACAAAAAAAAAGGCAAGTGGAAGTCTCAAAGTGGTAACATATATATATATATATATAGTATATATACACACACACACATATATATATATATATTGTACATATATACACATAAATGCATACGTATATACATATATACACACATATTATATATATATATATATATATATATATATATATATATATATATATATATATATATATATATAATCATAGTTCTATATAATAGTTCTATATGATATATACTGTATGCATAAAAAATCTTCCAACACCAACAGGCGAATAAAAATATAAAAAGATTTCCCTTACTTACTTGTTGTACCCACGATACGGTGTTGTTGTTTGAAGGGTCGTTGTACAATTTGTCAAACAGGCTTTCTTTCCATTTGAATTGAGCCTTCTCATACCGTACAGTCGAACACATTCTTTGACCTACGGTAGATTGATAGATCGATAACATAAATAACATTGCTTCCCAAATACCTTGGCGATCTCCTGTCCAGTCGGTGGCGATGTGCACCAAGGAGGCGCCAAAACCCACCAAAAAACAAGAAGAAGAATAATCAGCAGCAGAAAAAGAAGATGAAAAAGAACTGTACACAATCACATCCGGTTCGATGACCAAGTCTCCCGGTGACCGGCTGATGTGTTTTCAGTTAGTAATTTAAACATTCTTTAAACTGTCTCTTTGCCATTTATATACAAATGTATGTATGTACACTATTTAGGAGCACAATTATGACACTGAGCCTTCAAGTTCAAGTTCTGTGATTTTGGTTCAGCAGGTTTATCTTTAAAAAATTAACTCATGAAACAGGCCTGGACAAAAATGAGGGAGGTTAAAGACTATGGTGACACACAAATAAGATTGCATTTTCTTTGAGGCTGGTAATAAGATGCAAAAACATTGTTGGAAAAGATGCCATTACAGGCTAAAGATGAGAACAGATTATGCAGAGACACTTAATTGTCTTTCTGGACACCAGACACTGAGGTCTCCAGCGAATATGTGCGTAGTAAATTCCTTCACACTTCCAGAAAAATGGGTAATTTTCCGAACCAGATTGGTTAGGAATTACTGCGTTCAAGGAGTTGTTGTAGGCAGAAATGTACATTACACACATTAACCACACAAACATTAGTTTATTATTAAATGATGGTTTTATTTTTATTTGTATTTTTTTTGGATTTTTTCTTATTTTCTCTCTTCTTTTTCCCCCAAAGTCGCTTGATAATCTTGACAAAAAATTGCAACATATTCCATACTTCTCAAATGTGTGTAATCCAGATGAGCCGTGGAGAGAGAGTCAAGTTGTGCGCTCTTTCGGACAGTCCTGCAGGACGAGGGAAGCAGCTTGGACCATACGGATGTCGCTGGGTCTCTTTCAGTTTTTCTTGTGTGTGGGTGTGTGACTGAAGGAAAAGATCAGGGCTCAGTAGCAGAGTGTGTGTGTGTGTGTGTGTGTGTGTGTGTGTGATGGAGGGGAGTGCAGTACAGAACATATACAAAGGACAGGCCAAGCATACAAAATGATTCCTTCCTGAGACGTTGGCGTGTGTGTACAGTAAAGATGGTCTAATGACGATGGAAGTGAAGGCGTTTTGGCGTAAAGTGATCACAGGGTGCAGGGTAGCTTTAAAAAGTCATTCTTGAGCAGGGGGGTACAAATCAGCACTGTAATAGAGTCGTTTGCCACCCACGACAGCAAGGGTGGGGAACCTATGGGCTAAATTTTATATATATATATATATATATATATATATATATATATATATATATATATATATATATATATATATATATATATATATATAAATTTAGTATGGCCCTCGGAAGAATTGATGCAGTGGTGCCATTAGATATACGTTTAATACGTTCCGTGACAATGCTCACCCACTTCTTTCTCGAAATGAATGGAAATCTATTCCAGCGCCCCACACACCAAAAAAAAAAAAAAAAAACCTCAAGGAAAAAAATGTGATTGAGTTGTTTTTTTCTAAACAAAACAATAACAAATTGAAGAATGTAAACAATTTTGTGCATCCTGGTTTTACTGGTTTTATGGGTTCTATTCAGTTGTTTGTGCTGCTCTTTTGGGTGTGCCCGACTTGGCCACCAGGGGCAGTATAATAGTTATACAGACAAATGTAGTGCCCACACTACTCTCGGTAAGCTGCGGTCCTGGCCATTTTTCATAGAGGATAAAGAATATATAAAATATATGTGGAAATATATGGGTTGTCTAAAGGGTTATAACACGGCGACTATCGATTAAAATTGTTAGCACATATATGGCGTTTTCCATTATGTGCTAGCATCAACCTAGCAGCGGTATTAATACGGCCAGGTTTTTTAGTTGTGTGAAATACACAACTTGTAATTCTCTTAGTTTTGTTTAATTTGACAGTAAACTTGATGTGGGAGTGTCAGCAAACATCTTAAACCCTATTTTCTGAAGAATTGTTCACTATCTGCCCAACTGCTGCTAATTAGAAAAGTGAGTTGAGTTTTCTGCCGCCGCACAGTGCTCGTATTTGTATCTCGAAAATCCCATAAGTGGGGCCACTTGTTTCTCAAGGCACCACTGCATCAGAAAAAGGTTCCCTACCCCTGCACTACTGACCAAATCAGTGATTAGTGAGACTCTCGTGTTTTAATACAGTGTGTACAGTCCACCATTCTTCACGTTTGAACTCTCTGAAGCTGCAAACCTGAGCCTGGCAAGCTACAAGTGGCATCCATGTTTTTTTTTTTTTTTTTCTTTCTTTTTTTTTTTTTTCAAGAGCAAAAGAAAACACCACATTTGGTTCTGCTACATGGCCCAAAAAATGCTGGAGTGCTACTGTAGTCATTGATGTTATGGACACACACGCGGAGGGGTGTTTGTGAAAAGCATATTGTGGACAGCCAGTGACAGGGCGTTAAGGGTCTGTCCAGTATTTAGTAGGACACATAACATGAAAGACCTTCCTTCAGTAAAGTGTGCTCAAAATGTATTTTTTTTCCTTGAATCACACGAACAAAACACATAAAAAGTATTCTTTAAAAAAAAAAAAAAATCATGTGAAGCCTAAAACTCTTCATAGTTTTTAAGAAATTAATACAGCTTATATACACAAACTCAAAAGGCTACTTAAAATACACCTTAATAATGAATCTTCATTAATTGGATTTCTTGAAAGGACCTGTGACCATATCATACAACCAAGTTCATACAATCATTTGTTTCCATGTTCCTGGAGGCAATAAAATAAGAAAGAACCTGGAAGAGTAGGAATCGACGCTCGTTTCATTGCAACTCTTTTTCTGTGCATATTAGTGTGTGTATGTGTGCGTGTTTGCATGTGTGTGTATGAAGTCATCTGAGGACCGGAAGGAAATGTCATTCTCTTTTGCCTTTTTTTTTTTTTTGTTAATTAGAATAATGTACACGTGTGATCAAACTAACTTTTTTTTCCTCTCATGATGGGCAAAACAGTGAGGGAGTACAACAATCTGTAATCTCAGAAAACGCGGCCTCGTTACGGCCTCCCATTCAATCACAATAGTTCCTTAACTTTTCTATATATTTATATATATCTTTGTGTACGAAATCAGTTTTTTTTTTGTTTTTTTTTTGAAGCTGGGAAAAGAGAAAAGACCCAGAGTCTCTGAGGACGAAGAGGAGGCGGAAGAGGAGGAGGGTCTTTTGACAAGTCCCGAGCTTGTAGTCTGCATCATCATCAACAGCAACAACAACAACAACAACGGGGAAAAAAAGAAAAAAAAAGTGTCTGGTGTTTGTCAAATCTGTCCTGAAGTCTGTCACTTCCCAACCTAGCCTCTCTCACTTCCTGTGCTGCACATTGCATTCACACGACTTTCCAACAGCTTTCCGGAGAAAGGTGGACGAGCAGCGGTGGGGTGAGGAAGAGGAGGAGGAGGAAGAGGAGGGGGAGTCATCAGCAGTGTTTACGGTGTGGGCGGCGGCCCCCGGCCATACCTCCCCTCACGTGAAGAAAAGCGGACCAGGGGGAGGAAGGTCTCCATCCTTCAGCAGTCAAGGCCCCCCTCCTTCGCCCCTCCTCTGACTGACCGGCGTGTGTGAAAACAAACAAACAAACAAACAAAACAAAAAACAAAACCCAAGGTGGGCCGTTACTACGGCGATTGTGTGGCTGGACTGCTTTGGGCGGAGCTTGGAGACAAACTGGGACTACAGCTGCCCGGCGGGGTGCCGCAGGGACGGGCCCCCGAAGCGCCGCTCTCCAGACCCTCGGAGTTCTCCAGCATCTCCTGGATGAGGGGAGGCATGGAGCCCGGGATCTCCATTTTCAGCGTGATGACACGCTCAGCCCCTATTGCAAAAAGAAAAAGGTTATTCAGAAGATGGATGGATGGATAGATAGATAGCACAATTATTGCAAAGTGGGAAGTGAAATATTGATAGTGGTGTGACAGATTCATTATAATATCAAATATAGTATGTGTGCTTTTGCATAGAGAAAGTTAAAGACATGAATATATTGAAATGTAAATGTATGAATAATATAGTCACATGTTCAATCGAATTTTTCACAAGTGCAAATTAAGAGTTATAAATATGGATAAAATGATCTCTATGTATTGGTGAATATGCATAATAAGAATAGATTTATTGGTTTGGCAATGCAGTAGTAATGACCTCACAGAATCATTTCTCAGACACTGTATATTATCTGAAAAAGATTGAAATTATGTAGCTATATTTTGGGGTTAGTAAGTGATCAATTCCTTTTTTATTCTTACTAAAAGGCTGCAACATTTAGTGTGAACTTTTGTTCCATAATAAAATACACCCCAAAAATATACACAAAAAGTAGAATATTGAATAAAACAACTGAACAGACGTCATTCAAATAAATAGTCCTCTTCTTTAGACTTACTTTGACAATGTCATTAAAAGAAAAGAAAAGAAAAGCACCTTTAGCGCTGATGCTCCTTAAATCGGTGATCTTCATCAGCATCTTGGGGAACATGTGCGGTTTGTGGGGCCTCCTCTTCCTCACATAGATCTTCAGCGCCTCCAGAAGAGGCTCCTGCAGGACGTCCACCTTCTCGGCTTGCTCCAAATCCTGACGATCTGTCCAGGGAAAAAAAACCCCCACAACAAATAGGTCAACTTCTCCAATACTGCAAAATGACCAGGCCTCTAGATCTGACACTGCTGTGACGAGTAAAGTTTTTGGTGAATGTCGCGTACCTCCACACAGCAGACAGATGGCGCTGAGGAGCCCCGTCTCGGCATCGTCCATCTCCAGAGGGATCAGCTGGTTGGCGAAGGCAAAGACCAAGTCGGTGAGCGGTCCGAAGCCGGCGTTGTGCATCTGGGTTCGGTTTAGCGTCAGTCCGTCTGAGAAGGTCATGGTGTCTTGCTCTGGGGTATAGCGTGTGCAGATCCGCAGTATCTGTGGATGCGTGTCGGTGGCAGAAACAAGACAGAGCAGGTTCTCAAACTGGGGTCCGCAGTGTCATATCATCAAAAAGTGAATACCTACATATGGGGACCAATAAGCCAATGAATCAAACAAATGAAATCAACTATTTCTTCCTACTTTGGTTTTGGGACGATTAAACGTGAGCGGTAACTTTAAAAAAAAAAAAAAAGAAACCACCATGCAAGAAGAAGAACAACCTATCAGAGACATAAAGCGTGTTTGCCAAAGTGTCAATCAAATCAATTGCTGTGACCTGCTGGCATGGGCTTTAGGGGGCTGAAACTATTTTAGAATATCCACCTCAGAAAAAAATGGCCGTCCCATGATCAGCAAAGCTTTTGATTAGAGAAAGATTGAAAGTGAATTTCCGCCTGTAGCGTAAATTTTGAGGGGGAAAATTGGACAGGTTTAGGCACCTCACACTTGAACCGAGTATGTGCAGAATATATATGGTACAAACAGCGTAGGTGTGGCAGTAGTTGGTCAAAAGTGTGCATTGCGATTGTGAGATAAGATGACAGTTCATGCAGTGAAAGATGAACATCATGTAAAAAAGCCACGTGCTGAGTGAACGTCGTTCGCCATCAAAATCCCACCCTCAGTCTTGTTTTTGTTGTTTTGAAGCTTGGTGTGTCCAAAAAAAGTCACTCTTTTGCTTAGCATGTTTGTTTCAACAATTTTTTGTCATAAACGTGTTTTGGGTGAAGCACATTGCTGATTACAAATTACGAGAAAAAGGGGTAAAAATTCAGATAAAAGAAGAAGACTACTCTTTCTTTTTTGGGAGGTTGGCCGCTTACATTGTCACCGAACACAATATTTTGGTGGATCTTGAAAGATCAGTCCAAATGCTCTGAAACGGCTCTCCGCACGGGGGGAACTCTGCTCCGTTAAACAGCTGGCAATGAGTTAATCGGCGTTCGGATTATGAGGGGGTCCTTGCAGAAATCTCTCCCTTGTAAGCCTTGAACCCTGAAAAGTTTGAGAACCCCCCAGAGACATGCCAATAAAGCTTTGCAAGTCTATGTCAAACCAAAACAGTGCGCTCAGAATGTGGCTCACATCTCCGTCTCAAAGTCGGACTGCCTGACATTGAGGATCATGAATATTTGAAAGGTGCGCTCGTCAGCCAGCCCCCCCCCTCCCCCGTGTGTAGGCGACGGCGTCTCGGACCGCTCGCACATCCTCACCAGGATGTCCAGACAGGCGGCTTTGAGCAGGGTGATCTGGTCGGCGATAGTGAGCGTTGTGAAGCCGGGGAGCTGCTTGGCGAATTCCACCGTCTTGATGATGCATTTGGTGGACAGCTCGCTGAACTTGTCCCAGAGGTCCACGTCCAAGGACACGCGTCGCTCCGAGCTGTTGTTCTGTCCACGCAGAAAGACGACGGCGGTTTGATTACACGCTCGGAGGGTCGCGACATTGCGACGTCGTTGGCGTCACGTGACTGACCGTAGTGTATTTGCCCAGCTGGCAGAGGGAGGGGAACGTTTCCTTGTGGGCTTTGCGGACCCTGTCGATCATCTGTTCCGTGTCGGGACTTAGCACGTAGCTCTCCGTGCATTCTTGCTTCTTTTCGTCCTTCTTTTTCTTGTTCCGGTCGTTTCGAACAGCTACACAGAGAAAAGAAAACAGGGAGAAAATATGAGTTTGGATTTTGACTGACTTTTTAAAAAACATTTTTTATTTACTGACCTCTGTCAAGAAAAAATGTTAACCCTTTAGCAGACAAGACCACACTTTGAGAATAATGAAAGATACACTTGAATAAAAACTTGCATGCAAGGAGAGTTGAAATACAACAAGTGATGGCTGCTTACTAGCAAAATGATAATGCAACATCAAAGAAAGAAAGAAAGAAACAACTGGTTTATGTTCTTATCGTCACGCTAAAACAAAAGCAAATATGAGGTTATAATGGATATAGAACAGGGGCGGAGCCAGAACGTGGCTAATGGGTGGGCCTGAATATTTCTCACTGAGCACAATCCTCCTAAATAAAATGATCAACTGAATAATATGAAGTCCAGATCTTCCTTAAACAACCACAATTATGCCATTCTTAATATTCAATAAAATAAAAAACACAAATTCAAAAATAATTTGATAATTCACTCAAAATTTTAAGTACATTTTTTTTCATGAATCTCATTGGGTGGGTAGTCTGTCAATCTAGAATACATATACATATACAATACATACAGAATACATTTTACAAGTGCAAAGAAATATTTTTCCATCACGTCATACTTGTCAAGCACACGTTGGGACAAATTACAATGGCGGTTCTCAAAATAATTTGCATTAAATTATAGCGTTAAAAGCAAACTGTGCTGTTCAACCTTCCACCTTCTGTACGGCCGAACAGTAATACTGAAATTAAAAAGAAAAAACACGACTATTTTGCCTTGTAAAATTGCCAATTTCTAATTGCTATGTCTTATTGGGATACACTAATTACGTTCAAACGTTTCCCCTGTAATAAGTCCCTGGACCCCAAAACCTGAACTAGCATATACAGCATATCTATTATACTGAAAAAATATATTTTTATATAGTGTAATACAATGTCAACCGCCAAGCAGAATAGCAGCAACCAGAGTGTCATAATCTGATGCAGTGTGATATTCATCAAAGAGATGCGGTGATGATGAAGACAAGCAAACTCGCAATAATCCCGGAGAGTTTCCCTCGAGGCAAACTGGCAGAATACATTTCTTCGCACACCCCAAATGACCAAAAGCACGAGACAGGATGTTTAGCATTGGAATCCCATTACATTGCACCGCTCCATCCATTCCCCCCCCCCCCTCAAGCCGTCCAGAACGAGGTGAGGTTTAGCGTGTGCGTGGGTGGTTTGGGTGAGATGGGGTGCTGCTTGATAAATAGCGGTGGGCAATGGAGCTATCCATAAGGCTGACAAATTACCACAGCTTTCATTAGGAGGAGGGGGGGCGGGGGGCTGGCTAATCTAATAACATAATATGACAAATATCCTGCCCCTAATGGTTTTCAAAGGGTGCGGTTGTAGAAGCGAGAGCGGCTAAAGCCTTCCAGCACTCTCTCTGTGTTGAACAACACATTTTCTCTTAATGTGGCAACGGGCGTCAATGACAACAGAGTTATATTGCCCCAAAATGGAATACTGTGCGCCTTAAATCATCGTAGCTAATCTTTATCGGCTTTGTATCTTCTACCCTCAAGGAACCTAAATTTTCTCCTCCAGGTGACCTTGGATCCGATTTTAATCCTAACCTTGACCATTAAAGGGCTAGAACATTTGGGCTGATGGGAGATCAGTGACGGTGACAGAAGGGCTTGGCCCGGGGCCATGGAGGGAAGCGCTCCTCTGTGTCGCGGCTCATTCATCAGCCGGCCGACAGGCTTCCCTGCCAGGAGGAACATGAAGGCAGGTAGAACTCTGATGATGCACAGTGTGAGCCGGTTTGCATTTGGTACCGATCTGTATGTAATTTCAGGAGGGACCTTACACCTCTTAACTCTTTGAGCGGCGTTGACGAGAAATGGCGTCAATGGGAACCCTCACGAGGAGGCAATTGTCGTCAACTATATTTTATTTAAGGGAATGGGCGGGGAAAAGTCTGGGACATCTCTGCTTTAATCATTAAGGTGGGCAGTAAAAAAACCCCCCAAAAAAACCCACTATGGCTATCAAAAAACATTGCTTGACGCTTATGAACATGGCCGACATCGGGAAATTCGACCATTATAAGTAGCTTGTGATTGATCAAAGTGTTTGTCTCATTAAATTTACTACAAAGAGTGTCACAAAAGAGAAAAAATTTGTGATGAGTAATGTACACACATACGTACATGGCATGATGCACGCACACTACTAAATACTACTACTAAACAGTGTGCAAATAGTTTGTAAAGTTTGACAAATGCAAAATTGTTACACAGGTGAATATTTGTATATGCATTATTTTGCCATCAAAAGCACATTTTAATTGTTGTTGATATTTAATAGAAGAAAAGGACTGTTCAGTTTAAGGCACCAATAAAGCAAAAAGTATAAGCATAAAAGTCATTGTGCATAAAATAGCTTTTCACAAAAAGCTTGTTTTCTGTGTTTTTGACCCAAAATTGTTGATTTGGGGGAAACCAACCCATGTTATAAGGTGGAAACATATGTTGTTTTTTTGTGATGAAAGAAGAGAGTCTGATCTTTCATTTGGTAGTTTCTGTGTTATGTAATCATAAAACATAATATTCTGAGAGCCTTGAAAGATCAGTCAGAATGCTCTAAATTGGCTGGCACTAAATAGGTTTCTCTTTTTCTTTTTTTTTTTTTTTTTAATGGCTGGCATAGAAAGAGTTAAAAGCTACGCGGTAGAAAATATCCAAATTTTTCCTTTAAACATCATCCCTCCTCCCCTCCTAAACCAGCTTAGGAGGACAGTTACATAAAAGTGGAGTAAAGCGCTAACCATATTTGGGTCAAAGCCCGTTTGCGGCATTGACTGCGGATCTGTGTCGCAACATTCTCGATGTCCAATTAATTCCCAAATTAAAGTGGGGCATCCCTTTGTGCGCATGGACATTACCCGCGCTGACAAATTGGCAGCGCGATCATAAGCCGCACAACACAATTTAATGAAGTCATTAAAGAACTATTAGGAATGACTGGCGATCTGTCACGCTGAATTGCCACATGCAATAACTTGAGGAGGGGGGCGGAAATGAAAGAAATATGGTCTTTTGCTTCTTATTGTTTGTGTGTGTGAGCAATACATCCAAGACAATGTCATATGAAATTAACAATGCTAATAGAGGAACTTTATGAATTATGACTATTTTGTGGCTCTATGATTATTGTGTAGAAATGATTTACAGTAGCTGGTGTGGACAGACTGCGGTGACACACACACGCACGCGCACACACAGCCATCATTCAATCATTTGCTCTCGATGCGGATTCCTGCCTGAGCCTTCAGTTAATAGACAATTCCTGTTCGCGCCCGTGTGTGTGTGTGTGTGTGACAGTGAGAGGTGGGCAGACGGGGATAATTCGAGTGAGGGAAAATTAAAGCGCTGGCAGCTCGTCCATCACACAGATTAAATTCAATGAAAAGATAAAAATGTCAATGTTCCTGCAGTGCAGAGCCTGCGCGGACATTGATGAAACTTTCTCTCTCTTTACCCTCCAAAAGGACCTCTCGGACGCCCTCGCGAGGTTTCCTTCACACTTGCATTCAGTAGACTTTCCTCGCACTTTTGTGGAGGGGAACTGTTTGAAATGAACCCGTCAAACACACTACGCGTTTTTGTGCCGTTTCTGTCACGCCCGAAGATACTGCCGAAACGGCAAATTTTTTCTCTTTTGTGAGAGCCAACCGGTTTGACAGCGAACAGCAGCTTGATGGAACCTTCAAGTCGAGGTTGGAGAGGCAGTCGTGGCTTTGTGGGCTTGACTGTAGAGAAAGTTGGGTGGTAAACTTCTCAAGGTGATGCAAAGAAAGGCCCAAGTGAACTGCTCAACGTAAGGTATAGTAAGTGCCCAACGAAAGATAAAAAATTATTTGAGTGATGCAGTGTGTACTATATGAAAGATATGCAGTTCGGGATTCGTGAATTCCCATTCGGAGATTTCTGGGGGAAATTATGGAAGCCCATTCCCGCCAGTAAAAAAAAAAATATTTTCTTTTTTTTTTTTTTTATCTTGCAGAAGCCTGTTACTGCCAGCGGATTAAAAAAAAAATATTTTTTTAGTCCCACTGGTAAAAACCCCCCCAAACCTTCACGTGCAAGCCCATCCACAGGCAAGCACCGTTTGAGTTACAAATAGACACACTCAAAGGGCATGCAAATGTTGACTGTGTGAAGGTATTATTGTGTACTTGTATTTGACAACATGTTTTAAAATGGTGTGAGTTGTGGTTTTATAGGCCTATATGCGATATAGCCCATTAGGTTGATGCAAAGCCACTAGGTGGGTATACCTACGGTCTCTTCAAATGTCGTCTATATCAAACATCATTAGCGGACATAGTACAATTAAGAAAAAAAAAATTCCACTGGTGGAAACGGGCTTCTGCAAAAAATAAAATAAAATAAATAAATCCACTGGCGGAAACAGGCTTCTGCAATTAAAAAAAAAAAAAAAACCTGAAAAACTCAATAAATTGCAAGTACTACTTTGCTGCCATATCAGGACATCTTGGAGCCAATGAGCTAATCTGAAGTGTGTCGAGGAGCTTCATTTAGACAAAAGCAGAGCTTTGATGCCATCATGTGGCATTTTGAGGCCAAAGAACTACTGGATGTTGAAATGACTTGAGTATTGCTTTGCCGCCATCTTGGGGCATTTTCTTGCCCAGGAACTATGTTGAAGTGAGTGGATGAGCTTTATTTAGACAAAAGAAGTGCTTCGTCTACATCTTGTGGCCCCTTTTTCAGTGGGGCATTTTCACTATTGCCTATGTCTCAAACAGGACACTATCACTGAGTCAAAAATATAAAGACACCAGAGGAATGGTGAACAAGAAAGTAGTACTTGGTACTTGGAGTCAGCATCCTCGCACTCAAAGTGTATTCTTTCTAAATCAAACCATCTGTAAGCTATTAGCTTTTAGGCTAATGTTTGTTTAATGAGTTTGAAATGATATTAAAGCATCTTGGATCATAAATTTGGCTATTAAGCTGTTTAGGGATTAAATTATTACTGTAGACAGTTCTAAACATTTTGGGGGGGATTCTGTGGGTTTTTGTCCGGAATCCCAGCGAAAAGCGAGGGTTCTCTTTGTGAACTTGACGGTATAAATCTACAAGGCGGTGCTGATGGAGAGAGCTAAGATCATTACACATCCCCTCCTCCAACCCTGTCCCTGACGCTGTCCTCTTTGGCACTGCCACCTGGCCGCAGGCCTGGTGCTGTCGTCTGGAGCTGTCTGCCGGCGGACACAAGGTCACCCAGACGTCCCCTGGCTCTCGCAGGAGGTTCACCTTCTGTGCACCGGCGCCTTTGTCAGCGAGCCTGCCCCGCACTTTAAGCCGTTTGAAGCTATATCTTTATTCATGGACAACTTCTATTCGTGCGTGTGCACGTGAAGTGTGTTAATGTGTCTATGTGTGCCGTTAAGGGCAGAGCCAGAGAAAGAGGGAGAGAGGGAGACTCCCTACTGGGCCCAGATGGTACGCCTCTCCTTCCTCACCACCCTAGATTCACCCGCCAAAGTCACCGCTGAGGAGACGGGACACGCAATCTGCACAATCTACACTAAATGACCATGGTTGAAAAAAGAGCCGAACACAAAAGGCCGAGTCAGTGGAGCGCGGTTGAAATCTAGCAAAGCAATCTTGTTTCCATTCAAGAATCCATTGAAGCAGTTGAAAGTAATGACAGGTTCCCACCACTAGATGGCTCTCTGACTCCACTTGAAAGCATGCGCCTCGGAGCTGACTGCTGAGATCCCTCTAACCATGATTAATGGCCCCATTCAAAGGTAAGTAGCTCAGAGGATAACTTCTTTTACAATAAGCCACAGAGCTGTGGCATGGGGAGTGCCCTTGCCCCCGCGGTGGCAGGAAAACGAGCTAAATAGCGCAGGGAAGACGGGAAGCGGCGGGGGAATAAAAGCTGTTTATAATTCAGGTGTGCTAATCAGTACAAATAGGCGGCGTACACACATCGGGGTCACGTATAAAACGTCATCAGGCTGCGGAACAGAGCCTGTTGAGCTTCTGTTGATCACACCTCCGGCAATTACTTTATCAGGTCTTGCTGTGTGCGTGTGTGAGACTGTGTTGTCACACAACCCCCCGGGAGGTGCACACGCCTGCTCATCCACTCTCGGCAGGTGAGAACATATTCATCATGGGCCTGCCAAGCCTGGCGTCACCCTGACTGTTACTGCCAGACTGCATCACGTTTACCACGAATATTCTCGGCGAGACGCGTTCACTCCGACAGCAGCATTATTGGGATATTTATAATACGCTATATACAGCGCTCACAAAAAGATAGGGTTAGTCGGCTTTCCGGTGAAATTTTAGGATGTAGCTAAAATGCATTTTTACCTTCACAGGTGAACTTAATGTGACCTCTGAACTTGTCAGTGTTCAGCGTTTGCTGGCCCTGTCAGACGCGGCAGTGGCCCCCGTATATTCATGCGATAACACGGTAAGCTTCAGTAATGATTTTATATTTCGTTTCTTTATATTGTACAGCTGCATTCGTGGCTAGGATTGTGTACTAACCTCTCCTAAAAACAAGGCATTGCAATTGCACTGATTAAGGATTCATTCATATAAGAAATCAATTACAAAATTAAAACATTGACTTTCCAACAATGCACAACATAAAATAGATATTTAAAAAAAAAACAACCGTTTGCTACATTTCAACAAGACCTGTCGTATGCCGCATTAAGACAGTAACTATACAGTGTCGTAAAGTGTCTTGGTGTTGCTCTACGATGTTCTAAGGTTTCAACGATTAATTAAGTTCTCGCTGCCCTTGTTGTTCTATTCCGTGGTTCCACTGTGACTGGTATGAATCTATTCAAGATAGCGGTAAATGAGCTAGCAAAAGCTAGCGACATTAGGCTAACCCTGACTCAAGCCCATCCCCCCCAAAAAAAACGATTTTAGGCTATTTTCAGGGACCATGACTCAGAAATTTGTATTGTCCTGACAAATCAGCGTAATGGCCGCAAGCCATCAGGCCACCGCTAATGTCGAACCCAATGACAAATCAATATTGGATAAATATGTGAACGTGAGATGCAGGTTTTATTATTGTCCACTTGGAGATATCATATTGATGTTCTACACGTATTATCTGTTATTTTTAAATAAAAAAAACAAAATTTAAATGTATGGATTTTTAGGGCGGGGCCTGACCTGGTGAGTGTCGTGGGTGTCAGCCAATGAACGCAAAGCCGTCTGGGATTAAACAACTGGGACGAACTCTTAAATAACATGTCCCCCCTGCATGCCAGATGTGTCAGCAGGGAATTGTGGCTCAGGCGTTTGGTGTACTCACACTCCTTGGACATTCCGACTTCCAGGCACTTCTGAAGCCGACAGTACTGGCAGCGATTTCGGGTGACTTTGTTGATGATGCAGTTCTTCTCACGATGACAAGTGTACACCATGTTCTTCTGGATGCTTCTCCGGAAGAAGCCCTGGTGTGGCGAAAAGAAGAAAGAAAGAAAGGATTACGGACATCTGATGACAATTCCCTCTTCTTCTATTGTTTTCTATTTTCATCATGACCCGACAAAAAAAAAAAAAAAAAGTCCCCGATGACGTTTTATAAATATTCCGGTAAATAGGCCAAGCGGAGCGGATATGGCAGCTGCTGTTAAAAGGCGATGAACTGTCAAAACGTCTTTAAAAGGTTTAATCCCCGGCGTAGACGGTGACAAAGGCCTGTCACCGTGACGTTGCTCAGCTCAGGCTTTGTCACGGTTATCAATATCAATGTGGAAACTGCACGAATTGAAGATCTTAACCGCTAATGAGAGGTAAACATGTCAGCCATGATCCTATTAAGCACATGACATACCAATACAGTGTCCCTCTACTATATCGTCATTCGTCCTTCAAAACCTCGCTGATTTGTGATACTACTTTTGAAAGCTACACTGTTATTGGGAACACTTTTCATACTTCTGCAAGTCCAATTTCAGAGCCAATTACACGCCTCTGAGTTTTGTTGGATGCTGTTTGTATGTTTCGCTTCCACGTGTGTTAAAGTAGCGGTTGTTTGAAGGTTTATAATTAAGCTAATTTCCATTAGCCCATGTACGGCGTTTCACATAGTTAGCATTAAGCAGGTGGACTTTTCTGGATGAAATTATATCGTTTGGTTCAACATTTTTGTGTTGAAATATACATTGTTGTATGCTTGAAGGTTTACAATTACTGTAACGTCGATAAAAATGTCATTAGATCGTCTATGGACTTTTACATTGTTAGAATTTAGCTAGCGGATAATCGTTACACAAAATTATATAGTTTGGTTCAAAGTTTTGGTGTTTAAATATACAGTTTATTTTTCTTTTTGTTGCATGCTAAATTAAATATGCCCAATGTGTGTTAAATTAGCAGTTTGGTGGTTTAGTGCCATAAAAGAACTGACATTATTTAATTATAGACTTATTGTTGTTGTTTTTTGTTTTAAACATCATAATCATGTCTCACCAATTAAAAAAAACCTGTAGCGATGTCACACAAGCAAACCTACACTGATGAAAACCTAATGTCCCTGTCTCATAGAATGATGTCATGTAAAATAATCCAAAGGCTTCAAGGTCGCATCAACATTGTGATTGTGCGGATGGGGGGGGGGAGTTCCATTTCCTGTATTTCCCCTTTAGAGGGGGACAGGATATAAACAAGTGCAGTTGATTCGTTAAACAATTCAAACCATTCATTTGAGGCAGAGGCCACATCGCAATGAGATCACCAAGCCTGCTTCTAAATAAAAAAAGATGACAACTGAGATGTTGTCATTTTGTAATTCAAAGAAAGCCTTTTAACTTGCGGCGTGGCTTGTAAGCCGTCAGCATCAGCACTACAAGCCCCAATAAAATCAATGTTCACCTCAGTGGCTGCATTATTGCAGTGTCAAAAAGATAAAAAGAGGTTAATGCAGATCAGCTACAACTGACTGAGCCCTCAGTACCGACGCAAACACGCCGCTGCACACATGCAAAACAGGTCAATGTCGCTATTGATCAGACGCAGTGGGACACTCGTTTTTGGAGGGGCGACGGGTGGGTGGGGCCAGCCAGGGCAGCTTCCATCACGCTGCGGGATTAGCGTCGCTTGCCAACAGATGGCCACTGGGCCTACACCCGCAAATTGCTTTTAACCGATGGCCATCGCTCGAATCCCAGCAGAGCGATTCATGTTTCTAACAGTGGTGTGCGGTCAAGGCAAGCAAGGCCTTGCCTTGTCTGATTTATTCCAGCAGTCGCTTCTCTTCATTTTGTGGAGTTACACTGCTTCCAGTATGTGTATTTCATTGCTATACTTTTTTTGGTTAATTGCCATGTCAATCTATTCTGTACGGGGACTTCAAGATCAGTAGTGCCAGTTGATGCATCTGAAACTGAGATAACAGCCATTATTTGGCTGATATTTTTCTCACATATGAGCAAAAATTTTAGACATGACAGAGTGAGTGCAATTTTTTTAATGAAAATTGTGTTTTTTTTGGGGTGCTGAAACAAAAAATTGCATTTCAAATTCTTTCTCTGTGGCATAGAATGACTAATATTACTGCGGCTTACTGCGGAGACCAGCTCCATGTCAGGTCCATAAATATTGAAACAATTCTGCGCAATCCAGCTCTGTATAACACCACAATGGATTTGAAAAGAAACAATCAAGGTGGAGGAAATCAACCCAAACATATTTTTTAAGAATATGTTCACAGCAGGCCCACTAATTGAAACACTGCATTCGGATTAATATTGCGCTTGTGGAATATGAGTTAAGCAGCAAAATCCGCTCATCCCAGGGGGCGGCCATTTTGTCATTTCTGTCGACTTAAAATGACATCATAACTGCTCAGGTAACGATTGGTTGTTACCTGTGCGTTTTCGTATGGTACTGATGCCTTCTATAATTGCGACGTTTGAGTTGTGGTATAGCGGCACGGTGGCCGACTGGTTAGCACGTCCGCCTCACAGTTCAGAGGTCGTGGGTTCGATCCCGGCTCCGGCCTCCCTGTGTGGAGTTTGCATGTTCTCCCCGTGCCTGCGTGGGTTTTCTCCGGGCACTCCGGTTTCCTCCCACATTCCAAAAACATGCATGGTAAGTTGATTGGATACTCTAAATTGCCCCTAGGTGTGATTGTGAGTGCGGATGTTTGTCTCTGTGTGCCCTGCGATTGGCTGGCAACCAGTTCAGGGTGTCCCCCGCCTACTGCCCAAAGACAGCTGGGATAGGCTCCAGCACGCCCCGCGACCCTTGTGAGGAGAAGCGGTACAGATAATGGATGGATGGAGTTGTGGTATTAACCCATTAAGGCCTAAAGCGCCTGGCTCAACAGCTCCCCAAAACCTAAGGTCGTCTTTGGAATTACCCTTGAAAACCTGAAGTTTTCCCAGAAATTCAACACGTACAAAATAATTAAGATCTCAGCCCCTGTGTAGCAGACGGAAACATAATTCCAAAAGAATTTGAGACCTTAGACGTGGCTTGCACACAGGCCTGATTTTATTAATTTTCAATCGAAGATGTAAAAATAAAGTGTCAGTACAAGATAAGCACTAATGCAAAAAATCGAGTGGTAATTACATCCTCTATTCTGTTACAAAGACGTCGATATTGCCATTGTCTACAAACATACATCTTAACCATATATCACGTTCGGCTGGTTCCAAGGCCACAAGCTAGTCGTCTATATCAGTGCCGTTATACATTTCAGAGCTCCCACGATCGTCGATCGACCGCCATTATGAGTCGCCGCGGGTTTACGACACCGTCACGTGTAGATTCTGATGCATTTTATTGGTTAAGAGACCGATAATTAAAATAACAAAAAGAAAATGACGTGTACGCGCTCTCGGCTTTAAGGGTAGAAAGACCCAACAGCGCTCCCGGCTCTAGTGGTAGAAACGCGGTTATGCGCTCCCGTCCTTAATGGGTTAAGCGGTGGATTACGTCTCCCACTGAAAGCACAGCGACCAAAACACACAAGGCCTGCAACTGATTTCTAAGAATGAAAAACCAAAGCGGACGCGCGTACACACAAGGTAGCCGGCATGACGCCGTTTACACGATGGTGTGCTTCCAGCTGGTTCAATCCTCCTTGAGTCACCTGGCTAACCTCTGGTTCTCTTTCATCGAGGTCTTACGCCAGCGTTGCAACCTGCTCTTGCCAAACAGGTGAAAAACGAATAAAAAGCAGGTCAGTCCACTAGATGGTAACTCGTTTTTGAACACGCACAGGCCGAGGGGCGCGTGTGCTTTGTGTGCGTGTATCATGTCCCATTTGATCCAACGTTGCCCCGACCCTGACCTCATTGTCACCAGGGGATTGACCCAGTGCCTCCCAACAACACCAGGCTCAGGTGCCCTCTGACAGCACCGCCCCGCCGCCACCCGTCCCCCCCCCCCTTCGCTCACCGCTCGTGAGCCAGTTAATTGTTCCCGCCTCCTCCCCCTCCTTTTCTTTCAGGAGTCATTGCTTCCTGCGGCCCATAAGCCTCTTTTTGTATCCCCGCTTAATCCACCCGGCGACAAGAGCCCTCAGCGGGCCTGTCAGCCACCCTGCGGCTTTAGAAGAGATGAGCGCCACAAGGAAAGGGACGGCATGGAGGCGGGGCTTGCCGATGGTTCAAACGCAAACCGCGTATTTCACGCTCTCGACCCCGGTGGCTCGGCACCTGATGCGCCACTCGATGCACTCGCACTCCACGTGGCGTGTGAGCGTGAGAGGGGGGAGGGAAGAGCGGGGCGACGGCGGTGGAAGGAATTGGCGAGTTCACGGGGGAAGCAAAGGAATCCTCTCTTACGTGACTTTCGCATTGTTGCCAGATTAAGAGTGCTTCCCCCAGCCACCTACTGCGTTCTCACATGTGCGCTTTTATGCACGAGTATATCAAACGATGCTCTCGCATCGGCGAAAATTCACACTTTTAGGAATGCGAAAAATGGACGCCGGGTTTGAAGGCTAAGAAGTAGTAAGGCAAGAAGCAGTGGCCGTAGAATTGAAACAGTTGAGATAGTTGTCATTGATTTGATTTATGATGCAGAAAATTAAGTATGAAAGAGAGTGAGGGAAAAAATAAAATTCAATTACAGTATCTTTATTGGAAATTAACTTGATGCCTTTAAACAAAAAGACAAAAGTGAAATATTTGCAGGGGATAGAAAGCAAGCATTGCGGCAAATACAGACTACATGTACTCCAAATATTTATAATAGTTTAAACCGTAACCATATCACCAACTCCGGAGCTAAAACCCTTTAATATCATTTCAACCTCAACTTACCCTGAATAAAACAAACGGCTAACAGAAGCTTTGATTTAGAAAAAATGCGCTGGAAATGTACGCATAGCAGAGCAAATACATAAACATGTAGCAAAGACTTTCTGCTAACAACATTGGCTAAATTTTGCTCCTTCATAACATAAAACAAATGAATTCCCTGAGTCGAGATGTTTCACTGTTTTTCGAAACAAAATGAAAATGTTGAACAACGCTAATAGTTATTTGGGAGAAAATGAGTAGCAACCTTTGTGATATTTTCCACTTTCTGGTATAACACCTGAGTGGAAACAAGCTGATGTTAGCCATGCTTGCTAGCTAGTTGCCTGCCTTGCTAGTCGGTCTACTGTATAATATTTTTTTCACCAATTGTAGACATGCCAACACTCGTACGTGATTGCAAATTTGGATTTATTTATATGTTAACATACACTAAAATTGTCAAAGAGTGGTGGGTGATACTGTCGTAATTGATTGCCTCCTCTTGTAGCCACTCTTCGTAAGCACTTTTACCATATCCTTCCTCTACCAAGCCCGGGTAGCCAAAAAGGTACACATTCGTTTTTGCGTTATTACCAACCAATTAATTAGCCATCTGATTTAATCTCAATTATAATTTCCATATTTTTATTAACTCAACATAAAACAAACAATGCCATTTACCCCATCCCCCTCCAAAAAAGTAAAATAAAAAACTCTTTAAAAAGTCTGCCATTTTTTCTCTGCTGTAAAGTTAAACAAATACTAAAGGACAAAAATTAAAAATAAAATTCCTCCCTTTGCTGGTTGTCTAATTTTTTATTAAGATCTTGTTGCTGAAAGCTCAAGTTCCATCTGACTTACAAAACTAACCAATAAATCATTGTCACGCCAATTGCTTGTGGAAACAGTTGATTCGCTGCTATGCCAGTGGACGCGAGGAAACGAGTTTGCCTGCCGCACGCCGTTATGCCCCCAAGACAAAACCATAACTATGAGGGTGTAAGCATGCATATTTAATGTTCAAGTCTTAATATCTAAAGGGGATGAGAAGTGCAATGCCGGTGAGTGTGTGCTGGCAGTGGGAGTTAAACAACAAACGAGCCAGCTGTCTCCAAGTAAGAGAGCTCAGCCTCCCCCCCCTCCTCCATCAGCATCTATCTCCCGTGTTCGCTGCAGCCCCCAGGAAATGCCTTTGTAGTTTGACATGCTGCAGCAAAGTCGACGCGGCTAACCCTCAACTTACCCCAGTCTCAAATGAGACAACCATATACGTTCGCGCGTAGTGTTGAATTATTGAGCGCGCTTTGCCAAGTCATCTCCTCTGTAGTCAGAGATACGGAGGAGGCATCCTGAATTTTTCAAATTAGCACTGCGGATGTGCACGGTGCGGGCGGCCGGCTCACAAACAGGGGGCGCTAAAATGCTATTTATTTAAAACAGCTATTCTTTTAGTTTAACCCACTGATTTCAAGACAAAGTTCCATCTAATAGAAAAGACTACTGACTACTTTTCTATTAGGCAGGTCTGCGATAAAATTAGTCGTAGCCCGTATATCGCGTTTTGCCGTGTGTGTGCACTGACTCGGATCATATGCGGTGAGTGTTCATGTGTCATTTGGACTCAGGTGGGTTCCTTTGAGCAATACACTCAGAAGTGTATGCGCGTGTGCTGGAATAGCTAGCCAGCTAATTAGCATGAAATAAACTGTTAAAGTAATAAAATAACGAAGTCCCTGTCTGTCAGTTTGCTGCCGGCCTCTCACTCACTCGGTCATGCACAATAACGAACGAAGGCGGTTAGCCGACTTCAGCCCAGGATAGACGTGTCCCTTGCTAGCTAGCTAATTAGCATTAAATAAACTGTTAAGAAGTAATAAAATAATGAAGTCCCTGTCTGTCAGTTTTCTGCCGGCTTCTCACTCTCTCGGTCATGCACAGTAACGAACGAAGGCGGTTAGCCGACTTCAGCCCAGGATAGAAGACGTGTCCCTTGCTAGCTAACTAATTAGCATGAAATAAACTGTTAAGAAGTAATAAAATAACGAAGTCCCTGTCTGTCAGTTTGCTCCCGGCCTCTCACTCACTCGGTCTTGCACAGTTAACAAACGAAGGTGGTTAGCCAACTTCAGCCCAAGATAGACGTGTCCCTTGCTAGCTAGCTAATTAGCATTAAATAAACTGTTAAGAAGTAATAAAATAATGAAGTCCGTCTCTGTCAGTTTTCTGCCGGCTTCTCACTCACTCGGTCATGCACAGCAAGGAACGAAGGCGGTTAGCCGACTTCAGCACAGGATGGACGTGTCCCTTGCTAGCTATCTAATTAGCATTAAATAAACTGTTAAGAAGTAATAAAATAACAAAGTCCCTGTCTGTCAGTTTGCTCCCGTTCTCTCACTCACTCGGTCATGCACAGCAACGAACGAAAGTGGTTAGCCAACTTCAGCCCAGGATAGACGTGTCTCTTGCTAGCTAGCTAGCTAAGCTACAGGATGCAGCTGGTCCGCGGCAACAAGGATTTATTATTTACAACACCAATAGTGCAATTATCGACCCAGATTCTACATTTGGCTGCAATACTGTGCGTGATCCTGATTAAAGTCAGCTAATTTTGGCTCAATATTGGGAAAACACGTTGAACTGATGAGTCATGCTAGTGCCACTTTGTTGTGTTCTATCTGCTCTGAAATGGTTTGTGGTAAAGCCTGAGACGCTTGACCTTTATAGATACATAAACACGGGTACTAAATACAAGCAGCCAAAGAGATATGAATAGCCCTAATACAGAGCCATTCTACACAGTGCAAGGGCTGCATTTCTAGCGGCAGTGAGACGTTGACAGGCGACAGTAAAACCTACGCATCGAGTTATTCTTTTCAACTCACTTTCAACAATATCTGTGAGGCAGATAAACCAAAAAAAAAACAAAACCGTCTACTCGGCCTAAAAAAAACTAATTACTGCATCGGTTCTGAGACTGATTTCGGAATGAGAAACACTTTGATCACAGGCGGGGGAATGGCTAATTACTCAAATCTATCGCCTGGCCCCGCTCGCTTTTTGTTTATCGCACTGCCAGCGAGCGTCACACTGCTCTGAGCGCCCAGCACTCCAAATATTTCCTTTTTGTTTTCATTAGAAAATGAAAAGTTTAGCCCGAATTTGACAAAGTCGTACATGGGTTATGCAATGGGGGGTGGGGGGGGGGATGCGCAGAGGGAGCCGAGGTTCATTGTCAGGAGGTTTCGTGAGAAAGGGCTCTTCAGTTCCCTGCCCCCTCACATATGGCACACTGGCCATCATTCCTGTGATGTCAACGGGTTCAACTGTGGCCCCTCGACCCCAACAAACGGATTTGCAACCCTTCAAACTATCCCCACTTCCTTTTTTCTTCCTTTTGTGGGTCTGTCCGCCACAATCTGGCTTCTCCCTCCCCGCAGTCCCTGCCATCTTTGTGTCATTTGGTGAAAGTCTACACGCCAGCGAAGCTCCAATTTTTATTATATTGTCTTTTTATTTGGTAGGTTTATAGACTTGGGTAGAGGTTGTTCCCAAAAACCAATGCACCTGGTACTTACATTACATCTGAATCCACAATTCTGCTTTGCTCATGTCTGTCTTTTTACGATGAACTTCAATAAGTCAGGACAACACGCAGTACTGCACAGTCTTGGTTTGTTTTAATGACCACACATAATGAGAACCAGAGTGAAAATACGGTCCTCTGCCAAGACGCAAAAGCTAATTTTATTTCTTCCTTGCCCCATGCCAAATCATTTCCCCCATATTTTTGGCAAAATCGTGCTTTCCCTATAATCTCTGACTACCGAAACATTCAAGTTCAAAGTGCCCAATCTATATTGTCAGGTGGTCTGACAATTTGAGATACACTTTTATTCTAACTTTTAAAAAACAGCCGGTTATTAAAACCTTAAAGCTAGTGCTGGCCTAAGACTTTTGCACTGTACCTTTCATGCACGAGTACAGCAACCTATCAAGCGATAACACGGCAAGGCATCCTAATAACACTGATGTGCACAGGTCAGCAAAAAGACCCACAGCAAACACAACCACGTGGCGTGCAAATGTACACATCCAACTGTATGTGATGATAAGATATGGATTTTATCTCATTTTGCAAAGTTCATCCGTGCACTGTATAGAGAGGGACCAAGTAGATTCACACATTTGTGGCAAAGACACATCCGTCCCTCACAACCAAAACAAAACTTTTTTGGGTTGGCTCTTTTCATGAAAGAAAAAAAATTAGCACTCCACAGCGGTTATGGCATGGACAAAATGTCTTTAATCCGGTTAGAGTCCGAATAAAATTATGATAGGATGCACTGCTTTCATGAACACTAAAAATATAGATCAGATTAGGAACAAATAAATTTGACATGCACAGATTGACCAAATATAGCGGACCTCTGTGTCAACAAAACATCGCTCCGTCCATTTCTACTTTAAACGTTAACGTTATTTCGCGTATTTTTCCTGTTTGCGCTGTTATGTCGAGTTAACACTTCCTAATGGAGCTGTAAATGTACCAGTTCAGTCTTGCGTCCGTCATGTCTTTTGCTCGCTCTGCTTCTACTAACTTCCGGGAATAACAGAAAGGCATATATGTACTGACATCACAGACATGCGCGAAATGTTCCGAAATTTCGCAATAAGTGCTTTCATGCGTGCCGATTGGATGATCAATCGACATAAACCACCCCTCTCGTTCGGAATAAAATCTTGATCGGAATGGGCTTGATCGGGTCAAAATATTCCGAATGCAGTACGTGCATGAATAATTTTTATTCCGATCAGGCTTTTAATTCGAATAAATGTGTCCGCGTAAACATAGCCTGTGCTGTGCAGTATTAAAACACACAGTAACAACATTTGCTCTGCTCTGAGCACAAAAACGACATTTTCATTGCAAAACAAAAGTTTTCTTGTGTTCCACCTCTGCCCCACAAGGATACAAATGATCCCAAAACCACTTGAAGAGCCTTCCCCCAAGACTTCAAATGATGGTTATGAGCCGGACAAATAATGTTGCTGGCTTTGCAGATTCCCAGAAAAGGCCTGGAGTCTCACCTTGCAGCCTTCGCAGGCGCTGACACCATAGTGGTACCCTGAGGACTTGTCCTGGCACACAAAGCAGGGCTTGTAGACGCGGGGTGGCGGGGGAGGCGAGGGCGGGCTTGGCACTATCTCCTCCGAGCTGGTACTCTGCGTCTCTATCGCTGCGGAGAGAGAAAGAAACACGAAGGGGGGGGGGGGGGGGGAGGTCTTAGCCAAAGCGCGCTTAATCGATAAACGGTGACATTCACGGAGCGGCTGATGCGCACACCTTGAACACACACACACACACACACACGCGCGCACACGGTGCTTGATTGTGCGCTTTCAGATGCGGCACGCACAAACACACGCACACACACGCGGATCATCAAAGAAATAGCGAGCCCACCCTCTGCAGGGTTTTCTCCCCTTGGAGCCAAAGTGATGTCTTGATGCGAGGAACTGCATTGCTGGCAGGGTTCAAAGAAAGTGCTTCCCTCTGATACATGGCCTGCAGTTGCTCTTTTATTTCTCCTTATATAATCAAGCCTTTAAGTAGGGATGCTTAGCAACTCATTCCTCGACTGTAGGGATAAAGAGAAAAACTGCAAGCAACGCTAATTGCAACAAGCCCCACCCTCCCCGCCCCCGCAAAAATCATATTTTTTTATGCTCGGTGGGATTTTCAAATGTATAATGTGTGCCTTGGCCCAACGAAGGTTGTGAAACATTGGAATAGAGCCTTCAAGCCACAAGAACAAAACATACATGTTTCGATGTTGTCTTCATGTAATATGTATTGGACTTTGACCTCAATATCCTGCGCGAGTCTAAGTGTTGAGTGTTTGTGTGTGTGCGTGCGTGGCAGAACACGGATGTCAAATATGAAAGCAGGCATTCGGCGCACCGCTCTGCAGCCGAGCAAATAATGCCATAATCCTTGGTTGAGCTCGGCGTGAGAATGGAACTAGGGCATGTTGTCTTTCATTTTTATTCACATGCCAATATGATTACTTGGAATGACATCACACTGCTTCTGTTTTTTTTTTTTTTTTTTTTTTTTTAAATTGACTTCTTATTAAAAGTAGCAGCAGTGGATCTAAGAGGAGAGTTAACAGTGTAACAAACTTTTTCCAATGTCAAAGCACCTGATAGCTGTCGTAAACAAAGATTTTGGAATAAAAATAATTACCGTATTTTCCGGACTATAAGTCGTTTCCCCCCCCCCATAGTTTGGCTGGGTGTGTGACTCCGGAGCGACTTATATATGTTTTTTTCTTCTGTATTATGCATTTTATGGCTGGTGCGACTTGTACTCCGGAGCGACGTATAGTCCGGAAAATACGGTATATAATGAATTATTATGTAAAAGAATGAATAGACAACATTTAATCGAAATTAGTAAAATATGTACAATATGATTAACATAAAAAAAACCCAAACTAATTCTAAAACTAAATAATGGCAAATAATAATATGATAAAAATAATATAGCATCGTGATGAAAATAAATATCACAATTAAAATGGCAAAGAAAGTGACAACAGATATGGATATGGATTTATATTGCAATATTACAGGAAAAGAAAGAATCACAATTTTTACAGACTTTTTTTGGCGCTTTGAAAATATTCCTATACCTGGATCATAACAGAAAATTTTAATTTTTGGCCCAACACCAGTGATATGTAAAACACAACACACGGGCTCCCTCTAGTGGTGCACGAAAGAATCGCTGGATTAAAATTTCAAATTGTGCATAATGTTACAGTGTCTTAAACTTTTCATTTGAATCCATTTTAACATTTATTAAGCACAGTTGAGTTGTACACACTTTGCCCACCGAGAGCAATTTTATCACCTACAAATACAAAACATCGACAGGCAACAGAAAGTGGAGAAATGACCAGGGAAAACGGTCCATGCAAATGAGAGAAATCCTTGAATGCATGTTATATAGTTTGAAGCGAAAATTCCATGCATGTGTCAGCTCCAGTCAATATTCATTGTGGGCCCGTCGCGCTCGCTTGGAATCATCACGCAGGAAGGATTTGTGAGGTGAACAAGCAGCTCCTTTGCAAATCAGCCATCTATATTTAACCGAGTGGTTGCTCACAGCGGCAAGCCTGTAGTAGGCGCGCAGCAGTCAACACTGGTCGCGTGACTACGTCGGATCGGGTCGACGCGTGCGACCGCGCCCACCTTCCTGCCGATTGTGTGTAGTATCTGCGCGCATGTCCCGGCTCAGCTTGCCAACCTCCGTGTCGGTGGGGCAGATGGTGCACAGACAAGAGATTATGTTCGCCGCAACCAAAATAAACACTCCTGATGCCTAGATCTGTTTAAGGCTTTCCTAGAAGAAAATCTTGCCTGTTCAGCGACTTTCCAATGTAATCTTTACTGTCGGGAGAATGTAGAGCAAATGTGTTTGGGGAAGGTCCTGTTGCAACACAACGGGCTGGTCTTGAGCCATTTTGCTTAAGAGGCCTGGTGGTTATATGATACTTTCACAGCAGCCCCCCCACGCCAAAAATCTTCAAGTGTGTGTATCAAGGGATGACTTTGACTTTGAACTCATACACATGACCTAGTTTGTATAGAACGGGGAGAATGTCAAAAAGAATTGATGAGAAAGACAAAGAAACAATGAGCAATGACAAAAGGCCTGAAAGCAAAACTGTTACGAAGGCCTGTACGTAAAGGCACATTTTACTGTCCATGTTTCAATCATGCTAAAAATGCTAGTAGTGCAGTATAGACGGGCTAAACATTTACACCTGTGTCGTGGTGTTGCCTAAGCAATGTCTTTTTGAACACAAATAGTTACACGACACAGGTACGCAGAAAATATAACACAACTCGCAGGCATGTATTCTTTATCCTCTGTGAAGAACATCTAATGTTACTGCAGCTTACTGAGAAGTTGTCACCATCTCCTTTTATGTTTGCATATGCAAAATGGTATATATATATATATGTATCTATATATATATATATATATATATATATATATATATATATACATATATAGATACATATACACATATATATGTATATATATACATATACATATACATATATTTTTTTTCATTTATGGATTTATAGAGGGTCTAGATAAGTTCAGTGCCTTAAGAATTGCAGTCCACATGTTATCTCATGTTTCATGAAACATGAAAATTTGAAGTGATAAAGCCACGCTAAACAAACTGCAAGGCGGTAAGTAAACCACTCTGATTGAAGTAGATATTAACTGTCTTTACTCAAGGTTCATTTGCTTTCATTTTAGTAGAAGACTAACTTATAAGACAAAACATCAGATACAGTTCATTGTAATACGGAATAATTTGTTGCTTGCATTTGCTAAAAAAAACACATGAAGAGGACCTTAAAAAATATAATTGTATAATAGTGAGGGAAATAAACAACGGCAATTAGATTATTTGTCAAAATCGTTCAGCCCTAATTTGGAGAATTGAAAAAAACAAAACAAAGGCAGACCACAGGCAGGAAGTGTCCGTCCTTTGCCTTTCGTTGGACGTCTGTGGGTGTCATCCGAGGCCCGCGGCGCCCGTCATGCCGCCGGGCCACACGGCCACTCCGCCCGTGTCAAACAAATGAAACCCCAAATAGAGCGCGCTTTACATAACATGGCATATTCTCTCATTAGCAAGCGGCCATTCACAGTTTTTGATGTGGACTAATTACAGCGCGGCATTATTGGAGCAAGCGCGGGCCTATTCATCCGCATTCAAATCTGCCTTGATTGGTAACGCAGACAAACATACAGTGTGTGCCAGCCCCTCACCCACGTCAAAATTACATCTTCATCTCCACATGCGATGGGATTTTTCTGATCGGTGGACTCTCTCTCTCTCTCTCTCTCTCTTTCGCTCTCTCACATACACACATAGAATAGCAAGTCTTAATGAGAGCATCCATGGAAATCTGGGACACAAGGACATGAGTCTGTGAGGGGGGCTGGCAAGTGTAATTAAATACAATGGCTGGCTTCTGGAGTCCCGTCAGGCCGAGACATGAAGCAAAACAATGGCAGGCCTGTGGCTGGAGAAGCTCCTCGCCCAGTCTGCAACCCTCCACCGGCTATTATTCAACACCATCCCAGCTCTCAATCAACACTGCCTATTATTGTCCGAGCAGCACAATCATACAGTGGAGGAAGTGACTCACGTAGCCCGGAAAGCGCCTTTCCAGGTCCTTGCAACAAAAAAAACTCCAAATGTACACGCATGTCAGCAAGGGTCAGCCTTGTCCAAAAGTCACCGCAGGGGAGTCAGAGTTGAACATCACTTTGAGAGGAGTGCAGCCGGAAAAGCGCCGGCGCATTGGATTGATAAGGAACCGAAGGGAAAGCATAAAGTGGAAGTTGGCCAATATTTTCAAGAACAGGTCCTCACAAAACTCAAGAATCGATGATATTACCGATTATCCCATTGATTAAATGAATAAAAACAGATTGTGCGCTATTTAAACAACAACATGTGCATGTGAGGAGCGCGTATTATTTTTGTCCGTTTGGGGTTACCATCCTGCTGATCTATTTCGGTATCTGTGACTTTAAGTGTGAATGGGTTTAAAGGCCAGGGCCTGGTGAGTGACGTGGGTGTCGGTGAATGAGAGTGAAGAGTTGGCTGGCTGTTAACTGTTCGGAATTGACACCACACCTACTGTGAGGCAAACATGCTAACCACTGACCCCACCATGCTGCCCATTTTTCCTTTTATGAGTAAAATTCTTTCGAAATCCGTATAATTGTAGCGCGATCGGCTTTGGTGTTCAACACAATAGAATCCCTCCTCTAAAAAAGAAATCGTAAATATATCACCCTCTACCACCCAGATAGCAAGATAGCTTAATGGAATGTGCTGCTTTCAAACCGATTATTTAATTATGTTCAAGTGTGAGCGGTTTGTAATGGCGGTCTTAAGATTCAGTCGACTAGCCACAAGCGCACTTAGAGGGGCGGGCGGGGGTGGCGGTTCGGGGGGGCCGTCGAGTCGGTTGCACTCAGCCACATACCCCTAAAACAATTACGGCATAACTCCGCGCAAACGGACAAACATGCGCGAGGCATCCCGATGATGAAGTGGCGCGTGCAGTCGTTCCGTCGTCGGAGAAGTCTGGCGAGCGTCAAACACTTCAAAAGGAATCAAGGGACCGCAGACACACACACACACACACGAACACGCACACACACGACAAAGCCTCCAGACCGCTGTCTGTCTCGGTCCTGTGCTGCCGAGCAGTTGTGGAGGTTCAGCTTTGGGTTAGTCCGTGGAGATTTGATTACCTTTCATCCCCACTGGTGACCGGGTCCAGCTGCGCGGCATATTAATGACATTTCACCGTCATTAGGGGGCAGCTAACTACGTTAGCCGGGTTGGCTGCCGGGCTGGCGGGACTCTGGACAAGAGACTCGACGCTGAGGGGTCTTGGGCAGGGGTCGTTCACTTGTATTAGGTTATGTGAACGCGCGCGCGCGCGCGCACGCTGACCGTGTGCGGGATACATAAAAGAACATAAAGAGGTCCGTTTGTCTTGCAATGCAGCGAGTGCGCAATAGAAGAGATGCTAGACAGACCCCCGCGCCAAAGGCTTGTAAGTCGACTCAAAATAATGAAGTGGGACAGCCAATGAAAGAGCCTCAGGGGCGCAAAAGCGTCCAATGAAAGCCAGCCAGTCATGGGCCCATGCATCAAACGACTGGCAGCCATTTTCGTTTTTATGCGCAATGAAAGAGCAACAAGTGAGCAGCGAAGGCCATTAGTCATCCATTGACCGCGTTTTAAATATTCACACTTCAATTTTGGTTTTTCACAGAGTGGAAACACGCGCGCAAACACATCCGAGGATGCTTTGTCAGCGCTCTTCAATTACCGAGGGGGAAGTTGGAGTGTTTCCTTGCTCGTTGGGAAATCCTGCCATTCTCTAACAAAGCGTCATAACAGCTCTCTGGACGGGGACGCCTCTGGCCGCTTTGACGTCTGACAGCAAAAGCCGGCGATTGAGACGGGGGCGATGCAGTTTGACTGAGGGCGTGTGCGTTCACACACTGGTGGCTGGAGGCAGCCGGTGGGGTGTGTTTGTGTTCAAACACAAGTGTGGACACTTACTGCTTGGAAGAGGGGGGCCGAGCAGACGGAAATAAGTGAAAACACACATGCAAAGGGGCGGAAAATCTAGCGGAGGCTCTATACTGTGACCAAAGTAAGCATTGACACCAAAGGTGGGCAAAGTTCTTTAATCTGCCCCACCAAATATTTACATTTTCAATAATCCTATAATCAAGAAATCGAGTGACCCTATTTATGAGGTGTTGAAGAGCATTCGGACGATTAATTGCTTTGACTTGCAACCAAAAATTTGAGACACAAGCGGCGGTGGTAAACTCAACTCACTTCACAACAAACAGAACTATTCTTCCCCTTCTAAAAAGGTCTTCAAGCTCTTTATAGCCACTCCCGGCTAAAGTTTACTGTCAAACCAAACATAAAACAAAGAGAAAGAGAACAACCACACAATCTCAGCTAGCTTAGTGCGAACACATGATGCAAAACGCCGTATCTTCTTTATCCTGTGCAAAGAAAAATGATTCCACCTGCAGCTGACTGAGGAGCTGTGACCGTCTCCATGTATATCTGTATTTCTGTATTATAGTGCCCCCGGTGGCCAAGACGGACACTCGAAGGTTCAGCTCAATGTCCATTAAATTTATTTCATTACAGTCTATTAAATTATGTTATATAATGCATGTTCCTACAAATTCCAATGCTATATTGTGCTATTTTTCTGATTTAAAACATGAAAAACATTTTCTGTGGGAGGCTAGAAAGGATTAATTAAGTTCCCATTCAGTAAAGAAATATAATTTTAGATACAAGTGTTTTGCGTGACGAGCGTAGCCACGGAATGAATTAAACTCACTAATCAAGACGTGTATTTTACATTACATTTTTCTTTTACCTTGTCTATGAATGACTTGGCTCATCCGTCCATTTTAAAAATCATACGTGGCGCTTGAGCACAAAAGCTTGCCCACCTTTATTTGGCTTGTGTTCACAAGGTGTGCTGGCAGGTTGGCTGCATCAGCTAATGAATAGAAAAACATTTATCATACCGCCGCAAACGAAGAACTTGAACAATGCATTCGACAAATACAAAGGAAAGCCACACAGTAAGCAAACGATAATGGAGGACATCCAGCATTTCTTGTTCGATCATTCTTGGCACTGAGCTCTTTATTAAAGGACAAAGACAATCACAGTTTTTTTTCTATTAGCGTTGTGTGTAAGGTGCCTTGCCGTCCGTGACTGACGCCCCACCTAAACATGTTTATAATTGCCTATTTTAATTATCTAAACCTTTCAGATGTATCACTTCAACATATTTCTTTTCCTTTATGCTATGACAGATTGCACACAAAAAAAAAACGACCAAAAAACACGAATTCGTGAATAGCAACCGGGCATAGGCATGACACTAGATCGAGTTGCCTCGTCTGGTTGCTATGAGTATACCAAATATATACACATTTTTAAGCTAATGCCGATTTCTATATCTGGCAGAATAAAAATGTGATTATCGATTTAGCGGCTGCTTAATTCAAAACAATACATATACTGTATATAATGAATAAAATAACCTATTTTTGGTACATTAACACTTAACACTGCAGAACATTTGAGTGTTTTACAAGAGATCAGTAAAAAAATTGCCAATTTTGGGGGGGAAGGGGAGAATGTTTTTTTGTTCTTTGTCTTATGTCGGAATTAATCAAAGTGAAGTCAACCCAAACATATTTTTTTTCAACAATATGTTCTATGCAAGCCCTCTATTTGAAACAAGGCATTCTGATAAATATTGCGTTTGTGGAATAAGAGTTAATCCACTCGTTTTTAGCCATCTCTGGGGGCAGCCATTTTGTCACTTCTGTCGACTGAAAATAACATCACAACTGCTCACAACGACCAATCACGGCTCACCTGTTTTCTGAAGCTGAGCCGTGATTGGTCGTTACCTTATCCCTGAGTAGTTGTGATGTCATTTTCAGTTGACAGAAATGACAAAATGGCCGCCACTTGGGATGGCTAAAAAGGGGCGGATTTTGCTGCTTAACTCATATCCCACAAACGCACTGTTTCAACTAGTGGGCCTGCTGGGAACATATTCTTGAAAAAAATATGTTTGGGTTGATTTCCCTTTTAAGGTGTAAAAAAAATTTTGCAAAAAAAGGCAGATTTTAACAGTTGGTTCCTATAAAAATTGCAGGATGGCAAGAATGTTAAACCTAAACCTGAGCAACTGCAGCTTTGCGAGTTCAGTCATTTGGTGCAGCGAAACGAATAGCACAATTGTGTTTAGGCGAGTTAGGAGGATTATCCACGACCGCCCCCGTTCTCCCACCCAGTAACGCTACTGTGCTCCACCTAAGCCTCTACATGTTTATCTTGCAGTCTACCTTCTCAGTGTAGTGATTTAGACGACAACAGAGGCTTCCCACGAAAAAAAAAAAATAGCAACAGGAACAGCCTGCATATTATGTGAATGGGTTTTCCACACCAACTCGGGCTGGTGCAATCCTAACCAAGCTTTGGTGCATCAAATGATGAGAGGCAAAACATCTTCTCGAACAACCAGAACAGTCCATTTGTGATCGAGTCAATGCCCTGAGAATGAATGACCTGGATGAATGAGAATTTTCACAGGTAGCTAAAGGGTTTGTTATAGATTAATGGTGTGGTATTTTTATTTAATATACCGACAGGGTGGTCATATATCACGTTGTCAAATTATTCATTTTTTTTTTTTCTTTTCGTGGCAAATGACACGTCGTGCTTGACGTTTGAAAGAAATGACAGTTTGTTTTGCAACCGCTGCACTTTGCGTATATTGCAGCGGGGGCAGAAATGGATGTGACAGCTTGACTTGTTAAAGGCCTGCGCGGTATGTTTGGAGACTACGCAAACTCCGAGACCTAAATTTTGATGGATAGTTCTCCAGATTGGGTCCAAAGGACTCTCCCACCACCACGAGCGCAATTGCACTCGTGAAAACACACGTGTGGAGTGATAGATGAGGGTCCGAGCAGAGGCCGAAGGGCAGGGCGGTCTGGGGCAAGGGGTTTTTCTAGCCTGTTACCGCCATCCCATCCCGAACGCCAGGAAAGGGTGATGTTTGTCTTGGGCCTGAGGTGGGGGTGAGGGGTAGGGATGCGTTTTCCGGGACATGTGTGCTTAAACTGGGGTAACGTGAGCGACAAATACACAAACGTGGTTACACGTACGCTGTTGGCATGTGCAAAACTGCGAGTTAGCATCAGCAACGCTCCTGTCTGCTTTCCATCAATCTACCGGCCCCCGCCTTGTTTCCGAAGCCCTTCTCCGAGATAACTTCCCTCACCGCGCTGCCAGACCTCTGAAATAACAACACACGTAACGGTACTGCCCCAGCAAATGGGAGCCACAACTGAGAACATGTGTGGATAAACTAGAGCACCGGTGGGGGAGGGGCGTGTGGGGTTATAACCGAGAGATGGAGCAGATGGCAAAGGTGAGGTCTGCAGGGGCTCAATGTTGTGCAGCAATCATGTTAACCGCTGTAGCTCCTCTGTGTTGCTGCCCTGTAAGTGAATTTTTAAATACAATAAAGCGCAGAGCAGGCTGAAGGCACATGCAATAAATTAATTATAAACACCGGGCAAAAACAGCAGCCGGTCGGTCGCCGGGGCGAGGTGCGGCAAGTTCCCCGGCAACAACGTGAGTAATACGGTGTAACTCTAGCCAGCAGCTGTCTGAGTGTGCTGAGTGACAAAGCGTCGATGCCAGTTGGCATTTGCCCCCAGGTGACCGAGGATACTCGGCTTGAGCTGATGATGTGGCGGACACAGCATGTGGACACGCACAGGACTATATTTTCGGAAGCTATGGAACGTGGCTACGTGGGTAGAGTGAATGCTCACATTGTGTAGTCGCATTGTCCCAAGCCATTTCAAGGGGAAGTCAACCCAAACATTTACTTTACAAGAATATTTTCTATGCACGTGTCGAAACACGGCATTCCAATTAATTTTGTGTTTGCAGAATAGGAGTTAACCCATTAAGGACGGGAGCGCATAACCGCGTTTCGACCACTAGAGCCGGGAGCGCTGTTGCGTCTTGCTACCTTTCAAGCCGGGAGAGCGGATACGTCGATTGCCGGGAGCTCTGAAATAAGTCACGGCAGTGATATATAGACGTGCTTGTGGACTTTGAACCACTGGAACCAGTCGAACGTGATATGATATAGCTTGTAGACAATGACGATATTGACGTAATTGTAACAGAATGGAGGATGGTAATTACCACTCGATTTTTTTAAAATTAAATTAGTGCTTCTCTTGCACTAACACGTTATTTTTACATCTTCGATTGAAACAGTAAATAATAATAAACTCTGCCTGTGTCTCAGCTCTCTAATTCTTTTGGAATTATGTTTCTGTCTGCTACAGGGGCTGAGATGTTAATTATTTTGTAGGTGTTGAATTTCTGGGAAAACTTCAGGTTTTCAAGGGTAATTCCAAAGGCGACCTTGGGTTTTGGGGAGCTGTTGAGCCAGGCGCTTTAGGCCTTAATGGGTTAAGCAGTAAAATCGGCCCGTTTTTGTACATCTCAGAGGGGCGGCCATTTTGCCACTTCTGTCGACAGAAAATGACATCACAACTGCTCAGGGCTCAGGTAACGGCCAATCATGGCTCAGCTTCAGAAAACAGGTGAGTGGTGATTGGTCGTTACCTGAGCCCTGAGCAGTTGTGATGTCATTTTCAGTCGACAGAAGTGACAAAATGGCCGCCCCCTGAGATTAACTCTTATTCCACAAACACAATATTTATCAGAATGCCCTTTTTAGACTAGCGAAGGTCATAGAACATATTATTGCAAATAATTTTGACTCACCTATTCCTGTAGTACTTGGTGTCGAGGGAGTATGTTGGAGTGATACATCGCAACTGTTCTATAGGGCATCAATTACTCACATTTTTTGCTCTTTGTGGCAGAGTTCAGTCAGGAAGAATGGGGGTATACTGTATTTTGAAAACCAAGTCTGGGGATGAGTAGAATTCTTGTTTTACTAGATCTTAAATAACAAATCGTGTGGCAGGCAGTGCCATTAGGATTGTGATTCAGGTGATTCACTTTGATGACAAAGTGGGTAAAACAAAAATACAATCAATTCTGTATCTACAACTTTACCCTGAGCCGGATGGACAAAGTTCCCTAAAAATCAATTGTATTTGTGTAGCTAAGACCTTAGCACAAAACCGTTATTTATCCAACTACAAACTGCATTGGTGATACAAAATGTTTTTCTTCAGTTTGGAGTTAGAATGTCAGATGTTGCTTCAAAATGTCCTGGACAGTCAACAAATGCATTATAATATGGACTGGGAATTGGTTTCGAATGGAATCATTACAATGAACATTGGGGGTTCCACCCACTCCCCACACCACCACAAGACTGCTCTGAGTGACATAATTGGCAATAGCAGGAAAGTGCATGCTTCGCACATTTCACCCTTGTTGAAGGTGTTTTCGCTATCGTTTACACGTGAGAAGTGCCTGCTAATCACAAGTGACTGGAATCACCTTTTGACAGCTTTGAAATTCCAAGCATGCCAAAACAACACCGACCAAGCTTGTAAAAAAAAAAAAAAAAAAATCCTTCACATTCCTGTCAATGGACGCTCCATCTGGTGAGCACCCGGTGTTCCCGTAGTAGAAAACCACCCATAATAAATAAAAGAAAATAAATAAATACAAAAGTGATGAGGATGAGAGAGTTGAGGCGTATAATGATGGAGAGGCAAGGAAACATTTAAAAAAAGAAAGTCTCGCCCTCCCCTAAACGAAGCTGTGCGCGCAGACGTGTTTGCTCGGTGACACACGCGCTCGACCGGCCCAAGGCGTAGCCGCGCCGTAACCTTCCTTTGTCAACTCTGGCAAAGTGAACTCATCCGGCGTTGTCCACCGACTTGCACCCGACGCATAACTCAAGCTCAAGGTCGTCGCTGGATCGTAACGCAAATCGGCGCGCACAAGTGAAACCGCTGCCTTTTTACAACGTACTCTTTTAATGTTACTGCTAAGAGTGTGAAAATGGCTTCATGAAACATTAAGCCGCTCTGCTCGAGACTGCCCGCATTGGTTCATTATAGAATTATGTGCATCAACATCTCTCCTGTGATAACAAGCAGACTAATTATCCAAAGTTGAATGACCCCGAAGCAGCAAATGTGTGTAATTTGTCATCAAATTGTACTTAGTCTTTGGCTTTCTGTGGCATTTTCACAACACTTTTTTCCAAAACAATGACAAGCATCAACAAGGGAGGTTAGAAGAAGAACATGAGAAGCGAGTAGAATCAACACAGGAAGTTTCTTGATGTCTTAATAAATAGTGATGAACTTCATCTTCAACTTGCCCTGCGCAGTAAATGTTTTATGAAAGTGACAATTTTACTCCAGTAACAATTTGACTGCATTGAACCCGGCGGGAAATCTCAATAAATTCGAGGTCAACCAGCATACTGGAATAGATTGTGTTCGACCTTCTACTATTCCTCTATTCTATTGTCTACCTAACAAAATTACACACTAAGGATTACTGTCTTGAGTGGCACCCTCTATCAAAAGAAAAAAAAAAAAAATGAAACGGGACTCGAGTCATGTGGTGAATCAGATTTGAGTCATCCATTTTAGGTGTTGAGACTTGCTTAGCTAAAACTTAGGACAAACTCAGCTTGTTTGGGAAGAAAATACATTTTTTGTCTAACCTGGCAAGCCACCAGTGTGCTATGATGGGCAGTGCTACATGAAGATTCTCACATTTTAATTCAAGGGTTATCACTTCTGGAAAAAGAATGGCGACATCTAAAATTTGGAACTCAGAGATCAGAGACACACCAACAATGACATTTAAGAGCCACAACAAAAACAAAGCTTCAATTGAAACGATGGAGACGAGGTATGCGCCGATCTGTTCCAATGCTGTACATCTGTACACTACTCGGTACTTATCGAAATACTCTGATACTATGCAGCGATACCACATCATCAGCCTGACATACTTTGAGTGGGAACTATGTCAGCTGATATCCCAATGGCTTAAAAAAAAAAAAAAAAAAATCAAGAAGCATTTCTGTACAGAACATAAGTAGGACTGTTTTGAATTAACGCTAAGACCTTTTTTAGAAAAAAACAAATCCCAGGTGAGGAATCTCGACCCAGCACTGCAATGACATCCATACACATTAACCAGGACCCTATTCATCTTTATCGGACTGGGCGTCACACACGTTGCCTCGCCGTGCTGGGAGGCCAAAGGGCCTTCACGAATGCTCCTGCTCGAGTGTTTAATCTCAACTCACTCTAACTGAGAGGTTACCAGCACATTGATACTCGCTAATGCGACGTGACTGGCAGCATTGAAAGCCTTCCTCGTGATTCTTAAGCGCATATTCAGCAGGACTGGGGAAGGAGGTCATACATATGAGGAGCGATTTACATGAGAGGGCCGAAGTGGACCTGGAGAGGAGTGGCGGGGGGCGGGGGGGGGGGGCGACGAAGCATCAGGGAAGCTCATCAGAGACGATATGGGGAGAAGAGAAGATCACCGGGGACAGGCTTTGTCATGTTAAAGCGCCTCTTTGGACCCGTGTTCTCCCTTTGCCCTCCTCGCGCTCTTTCCCTCTCTCCCCCGCTCACGCCCTCGGCGGATAACACAATAGTCAATCACAAGAGAATAGATTACGAGGGTTTGATCTTCTCAACTTCAGAGCGGAGGCATGACAGTGGAAATGAGGGAGAGGTCGGGAGTGCAGCGTGTGCGTGACTCCCGACGACAAGAGTGTGCAACGATGCCAAATAATGGGCTCGGCCTGTTAAATTCCGAAAGGCGCTCGTGTTTGTCGCCGCGTATTCATCAACGCTTGCCACTAAACGGGCGACGCGGAGGTACAAGCCTCAACAGGCCAAAAAGCATTCCAGCAGTGTATACAAAACCCTCTAATGATAAGAGCTCCCTTCATAAATTAGCTCCAAATACAAGTGTCAGGCTCAGAGTTGAAAGCATATTACTGCACATGTAAATGGAAGTATTTGCGCGGGTGTGGACAAGAAGATGCGGCGAACGTGCCATTAGCTTGTCACTACTTCGTTTAAGCGCTCCTTGATGCCAGCAGATGCCTGAAGGCTTAGTACGTTGTTAAAAAGTGTCATGAACAAGCTGTACAGAATGTCGCTACACACTCGCTAGATCAAAACAAACCGTAGACGGATCGTTTTATGACGTTTTGCCTGCTCATTTTTAACCATGATTTGAAATGATGGGACGCTGTCCGTGAATGGTCTGAAGTACTGTTTCAGAGCATCCGAGGCTGTTTATCACAGTGGATAGATATGTTCAGTTCAGAGCCACCTGCAAATGGTGGCAATCTGCAACAGAGAGAAACTGTAAACAACAAGATTTTTAAAAAGACTTTTACTCCTTCCACGAGCTTTTCCACATTTTAAATGCATTTGAACCCAGGCCCCTCAAAATGCTCAAATAAAATGTTTTGCAGTCTTTGTGTCCTAGTGGGGTGATATCATGGATATCACATAACCTGGACGCGTATGTTTGGGAGTCTGGCAGTGAGCTGGGGCCGACTACGTGAGTTGGTGTGTTGTCTTTGTGCATTTGATTGTTTTCCAAGCCTTGAATTAAAGGATAAAACGTGCATTGGATACAAACATGCTCCTTGCCCACATGCAAGGGCATTACAGTAAGTTCTGTATACTGTAAAAACCCAACCACTCCACCTAAATATCCAACTCTGCAAAGAGAAAATGCCCATCCCGCCTTGTCCAGCAACTGGGCATGCAACTAGCAAACAGAAGCAGAGCAAAGGGACCTTCGGAGCAGCTCAGAAGATTCAGAAGCGGCGCGTGATTAGCAACATTACCGCTTGACAGGTAGGCTGTGTTTATCACTTCTTTTTCATATCGAATTGACGAATATATTTGATCGATGAATTATTTAATGGATGACTAATTGTAAATACTACATAAAACCTCGAACAGAAAATACTGAGTGTTATAGTCACAAGATTAAGCCATGCTACTAATATAAGCAGCCATGCTAACGTTGGTGTGTTTACAGTGCTAATGCTAGCTTAGTACTGATAGCGCTGCTATTTTGTTGAAGCTGGACCGTGTTCGCTGCGACAACTACGCACTTATATAATTGCATGCAATTATGAATGGCCATGTTTGAGAAGAGCGCTCCTGGAATGGGCGCGGCTTTGGTCAGGCTCTTTTGATGTGGCAGGGTTTAATGAGGTGAGGCTAAAAACTCCACTTTTAGCTTCCTTAAATGACGGTTTTCCTTGTTTCAGCCATGTTTGAGCAATATTTTGTATGTAAATAACATTTTATAAACCATAAAATGTAATATGTGTTGTACAGTTCAGCTTGCCATGGTTTGGTGTGGAATGGAAATCCCCTGAATGAAGGGTGGCTATCTACTGCTGTCATCAACCAAGCAAGGAAATTAAGAGTAAACAAAGGACAACAATGTGGGAATCAGTAGAAGCGAGAATATTTTCTTCTTCCTTGTCATATGAGCCGATTCAAAGAAGATAAGCATTGTTTGAAAAGGAGCATTTTTCTCATTCCATTCCTGTTGTCGAACTTACAGTAAGGCTCGGTTCACACCGAAGGTCTTAAATGCTCAATTCGGATTTTTTGAAAAAAATCAGATTTTTTTTGTGCAAGCGTTCATATTACATTATGAATGTGACCTCGGTCTTGTCTGCTGTATGAACGCATGCGTCGTCAAAGTGGCTCGCATGCGCAGAAGAAGCGACGACGTCACACCCGACGTGTTTGCGGAAGTAAATGTGGTCCAGCGTGTCGGGGCATTTATACAGTCAAGCGATTAGGTAGCAGGTAGAATAAATACAGTATTTGGGGGAATTTATGAGGCGAGGCTTTAATATCTAATTTCATGGAGACGTCACTAACGATGATCTCACGCCTTAACCGTGCGTAAAAAATGAATCTATCTGAGCCGTGGCTGAATTACTACGATCGCCATAAATGTCCACTTTATGATTCATGTTTCAAGGTGGATTAAATTAACGTAAAATATAAAGTCAAGTCAAGTGTTACTCAAAACAACTTTGCAGATTCGATCCCCTGCTGCCAGCAGTTTCCCTCTGCCTGCGCGGAGCACATTTTGGGCTCCCGATGACGTCGATGTCGGATATGTGCGACCTGGCCGTTCAGACAGCGAACGCATTGGAAAAGATCGGATACGTATCGTATACGTATCCGATCTAGGACCACATATGAAAGCGACCCAGGTCGCATTTGAAAAAAATCGGAATTGAGCCGTTCAGACTGTTATAAAAAAATCAGATTCAGGTCGCATATGGGCAAAAAAATCCGATCTGGGTCGCATTTGCCCTCGGTGTGAACCTAGCCTTAGTTTCTCAATCATTCAACATCCGTCTAGACTAGTCGTCCAAATGAGGTCACCACAAAATAATGTGCAATAAATTATTACGCAATTCTTGTTAAAAATGAGGGACACCTTTAAAGCAGAAGTCAACCCAAACATATTTTTTTCAAGAATGTGTTCTATGCAAGGCCACTAGTTGAAACAAGGCATTCTGATAAATATTGCGTTTGTGGAATATGAGTTAAGTAGCAATTTACATCCGTTTTTAGCCATCTCTGGGAGCGGCCATTTTGTCACTTCTGTCGACTGAAAATGACATCACAACTGCTCGAGTAACGACCAATCACGGCTGACCTGTTTTCTGAAGCTGAGCGGTGATTGGTCGTTACCTGAGCCCTGAGCAGTTGTGATGTCATTTTCAGTCCACAGAAAAGTCAAAATGGCCGCCCCCTGAGATGGCTAAAACCGGGTGGATTTTGCTGCTTAACTCATATTCCACAAACACAATATTAATCAGAATGCCGTGATTCATATGGGCCTGCTGGGACCATATTCTTGAAAAAAATATATTTTTGGTTGATTTCCATGTTAAAGAAACAACAGTTTGAGAACCCTTTGTCTTGCCTTTGCATATATTAAAACAGAAGCGTGTGATATTCTTTACGGTGTGTGCCAATAGAATCACAAAACAGTCCACAACTGTATCGTTTGGTGGAAGTGTGACTTTACAGGCTGCGGCTGCAGTGTTGGACGTATCTTGGCAGCATATTGAACCGCAGCTAAAACCATCCGGATCCCCGCGATACCTTTCCAGCCACCGCTCTCCTGCGCACGCACACTAATGATGACTGATGACACGCAGTTGACTCCGCTGTCTGATGTGCGGTGTCAGGGGGCTCCTTAGTGGAAAATTTGGGCAGAGCGAGGGAAGAAAAGCGAGAGACAGACACATTTGTCTTTACTGTCTCCGGTAATTCAGACGCTAGGATATTTGCACGTGGGTAGCATCGTGAGGCTAGGTTAGCTTAGGAAGCAATGGCTGGGGGCGGGGGGTGCGTGGGACTAGCGGAGTCATCAAGAGAGCACAGTGGGATGTTACTAGAATTTAATGAAGGACAAGTTAAGCTTCCCCTCTGTCTGTGTGTGTGTGTGTTGTCTGTGCTTCTGCAGACACCAATTTCCTGCATGAATCCCTGACCTTTCGGTGTAGCCTGGAGGGAGCCATTTGATCATTTCAAACACACACACACACACACAATTTACTGTGATATGCTAGCCTCCTTATGACGACTGGTTTTCGTCAGACGTGATCTCTGGTAAGCCTCCACAGGAAGTGGGTCGGATTTCGTCACCTGCGTGATTTAAAGTCACTGATGTGGCTTCTTCCTGGGCCCGAGCAGATATAGTGTCGGAGCCATAAACGTGGCAGGTTTAGCGACACTGCCATGCTCCCCATTTATCACTCGCATTTACACCGGGTGTATTATTTGGAATTTTGATTTAGCACATCGGAGCCAATGAACGGCCAAACTAGGTTATCATGTAGAATAGAAGGCCTCCATTTAGCAATGGTATATAATACGGCGGATTGCCAACCGCCGTCTAACTGTCAGTTACGTATAGTCGAACGGGTCGAACAAATTACATGCTTGTCTACAATTTGGCAGAAAGTATAATTAATCTGTGTATCCACGTGTTAATATTCATACAAAAGAATAAGTCATGGATTCCTGTGAGTATATCAGCTACAGCATGTGTTCAACTGACAGCCCCAGATTTAACACAGACTAAGTACATTTGTGAGATACTTTTTGGTATTTTTTTTTTTTTTAAAACACTGATGTATTGACAACTTGAAAATATCTTGAGAACAAATTTATTAACTCTCTTGAACCCTGAGCTGCCTGATAAGAGAGAATACGATTGAAAGTGTTTCTTTTACACAACAAGTGCAAATAGTTAAGTTAGATAGATTTGCGTAAGTCTGTTTTGTTCGAAACGGATCGCTGTGATTCTTCAGTGTAGTGGGAACTGGTCAGCCACGAGGGTAAGTGCGTGCAGAATTATTTCCGCCTGTTAAACTGCTTCGTCAGATCACTGTCGTATTTACTGCATTACTCGTGGCTCCAAGAGCTTGGGGAAAGACTTGGGGAAGATGATGTTACAGTCATTTGCTTTTTGTCTGGTTGTTTGTTCGGCATAAGCGCAGATTTTGATATGGTCAGGATTTTACTTGTAATATAAAGTGGCAAGTTTTAGCGTACAAAATTAGCAACGCAACATGAATTTGGGGCGGTGTCGCGTTGATGATGGCGCGCATCAGTATAAGATTAGGGGTTATTAGCATTGCTAGCCGTTATTGAACGACGCGGTGCAAATCCAGCAAACAAAGCAAGTGAAGACCAAATACCTCTTCACAGTCCGGTACAATCGATTGCTAGGTAGCGTTGAGCCCGTAAGAAAACGTTTTCTAGTGCCACCTATGCAATTTGCAAACAGACGCAAATGACTTGAAGCCAGCTCTCAGGTGAGCCCCATGTGGAAGCCTCCACTCCTCCCTCCCTTTGTTCTTTGTCCCCCCCCAAGGGTCCAGTTAACCTCGGCTGGCCTCTGTTGACTGTTCCGTCTTTCGGCCTGGCGACCCGGGCCTCATTACGACCTTGTGGGAAGCGGGGGGAAGCATTTATTGCGACCCACTTCGCCGACCAATAGGAGCGCACACCTCTTCCTGGTTAACTCTGTCCATTAAGCTAAGTGGGGCCCATCATTTATTCAGCAGTTACCGATGCATAATTCAGGAGACAAAGAGGACTGTCATGAATAGGGACACGCACAGGTGAGGCCGGGCTTTTGCACGCCATCTCGGGTGGCACATCTGCAAACACTTTACTCCGGTGGCTCCGCATGACTCCGCAGGAAAGAGCGCGTTTAACCCGAAGCAGACGAGCGGGAGAGCAAATTCAAGTGAGGGGAAGCAAATTTGTAGTGCCCCCGCCCCCTCACCCCCTTTTTCTCCTCATCCTCTCCCCACTCACACGCACGAGTCCTGTGGGAGCCGCTGATGTTAATACAGTTATTAAGCCTCTCCACTGAAGCTGACTCCACCTCTTCAACCCTGGGCATCAAGCGCCTCTTTCTGCCTGCCAGGCAGCAGGCGAGCTCACTTGCTTTCCACAATAAGATCAAACAGTCCAAGCAGACCAGCTCACGGGGAAGTCTGTGATGGTGTTTCCCACTGAGCGCTGAAGCAGGTTGGGTTGGAGGCATCAAGCCCACGGTGCATCCCGGCAGGCTTTATGGAAGGAGGCGGGGGGGGGGGGGAGTTACTCCGTCCTTCCATCCTTTTAAGTCGTCTGACGGAGATTCCCATGCATGTCTTCGAGGTGTTGGGGGATTAGAGCCATGAAAGGCTTCGGCAAGTGCATGCGCACGGGGGGATTTTTTTTTTTTTTTTTTTTTTATCCGCCACGGAGGCGCTTGCGGGTCTGGAAGTTGATCGGAGGTGAGCAGTGGAGTCAGGGGTGGCCCGGGTGAATAGGTAAAGGTGTCCTAAGGAAAAAAAGCTTTTTCATAAAATGTGGTTTGTAATCGCTGCATTACATCCAATCCATAATTTACATCAGCGGAGCAGGTTTGCCAGTGTCGCCGGCCGGAGCACGTTTGGGCAGCCATGCACACTGCACGCACAGTCCTTGATATAAAAGGCCCGACTGCTCACATATTTGACTGCCCTCTTTTACCAGCCACATGGCCTCGTTTCAAGAAGGCTAAAGGTAATGAGGGGTTTCCCATGAAAACTGGGCCACACACGAGCGTTATAAATACCGGCGAAATGGCGGCATTCATGGGGGCTTTTGGCTCTAATCTTGACATTCTAAAAGGGACGGGCAAGATAGAGGCAAATACTTTGCATGGGTTTAATAGGACGAGGATTTGGGTCATTGTGTAACAGCCTCGCCATGCCAATGCTGTTGGCAGCCACGGGACGCAGGCCAAGTCTCCTGCGCTAGAAAACGAAAAATAAAAACAACTCGTTGACCAGCCATGGCAATATCCTGTCTACTTTTACTCTCCTACATCATTTTTTGCTAAAAATATATCCATAGATATTATCATTTGAAAATGCCAGCCCACCCGTGGCTCAACCCTCGTCTCCCTCCTCGCTCTCGTGTTTTCTTTCGGCTGAAAGGCGCTGACAGCCCAGACACAATAATCCAACTCTACTGTAAGACCGCAGGCAGCGCTGTGAACACGGTTTCCAGAAATGGGGAAAGAGAGCCATGAGAGGATGGAGCGGGATTGTTGAGCACCACCAAACGTGTCCGTTCAACTTACTCGGAATGGGCTGGGTTGATTTCGTCAGTGGACAGCAAAGAATTTGCTTGATCGGATGGAAATTATACATGTCTTGATACATAGATAGCAGAAAAAGTGTCGGTTGTTTTCTGTTGCCCCGGGGGGGGGTCCTGTGTTCTTCACTAAAGCCATTCAAGTTCAGTTTGCACTACGATGTGTATGTGTGCATGTATGAAGACACAGTACAGCATTAAGAATTCAACCATGCACAGAGGATCTATGACAACAAAAAGAAAAAGGCACACAGTAACCAAATAAATAATTCAGACAAATACTTGAGATTAAGTCTCGCGTTTCCTATCGTCCATTTATCTTTTTGGCTAAACATGAAAGGCATCGCCTGCTGGCTACAAGAGTTCGCTTATCACAAAGTGGCTCTATTCATAAACGCAAAGCTCCTTCTCCGGTGTCCTGCCTTAACCTACATGTGTTTGGAGTAGTCAAGCTTCAGGCCATCTCTCAGTTGACACAATACTTCTATCACAAACAACAAGCGGCCGGTAACCCGATCGCGTCTGCCTCCATCGTCGCGACAGACCTTCCAATCCATCACTAAAGCGGCTACGCGCTCCTCCTTTCCATCCCCTCATTTTGGCAGTCCATTTCATCTGGGTCCCAGGTGGGCCTTTAAGAGTCAAATGTCGGCAGGCCGAGTTCCAGACGTACAAGTAATGAATATGAAATGATTGAAAAGGGGCCGTGGGAGCAGAGCGACATTCGGAGGGACAAATCTCCTCTGACACTCGAGCGGGACTAGATTGAGTCAAGCTGGGCCGCTCCGGTCTGGCTCAGTCTAGCGTGACGGAGCCAAAGAGATGAAGATACACAGTATGTATATCTAAAGTTACATTACAGAAAAGGCTCCATAAATCCAGACCTTGTCTTCCTCCAGGAAGCCACTTAGACCAGATATGACTATAGCCAGCCTAAATCAGGACAGTAATGAGATTATCTGGCAGAGTGCAGTTATCTTGTCTATCTTAGAAGGAGGAATGCTAGCTAATCAAAACCACAATTGTAGCAAGGGGGGGGGGGGGTTGCTGGTTTGTTGCACAAATAAAGATTAAGATTTGAGTAATCCCGCATGCGCTGTTGTTTCTTATAAAAGACACAAGGCACGAAGTCTCTTTTGCCTGCTGACTGACTGCGACGGCAGTAACGCGCTGCTATTTTCTGCACAGACAGCAAAAGAACTGCCAGGGCTTGAGTATTTTTAGCACGCTAAGCTCTAGCCTATTTTCTTGCTTTCCCCGCTGCCTAAACAGGATGGCATTATGGTGTAGGTATGCCCGCTAGCAGGGGGCGGCTTGAGGTGTACGCAGTCATGTGACGCGGACCAGCGGGACCAAACATTGCACGTTACCGCGCTAAATGGGGAGGCTTGTGTTGCATTTCATCATATAGTGGAAAGTACATTAATAGGGTTTGTTTTTCTCAAAAATTGCCAGTTTTCTAATTGCTGCGGCATTTAGGGGCACACCTGGTTGTTGTGTTTAGTTGGTATTAGGATTCTAAGTGGGGTTTCTTTGAAAAATATTTGAAAGCACTTCCAAATAACGCTTCAAAGACGCACCTGTTTTTAAAAGGGAAATCAACCCAAACACATTTTTTTTCAAGAATATGTCCCCAGCAGGCCCACTAGTTGAAACACGGCATTCTGATTAATATTGCGTTTGTGGAATATGAGTTAAGCAGCAAAATCCACTCATCCCAGGGGGCGGCCATTTTGTCCTTTTTGTCGACTTAAAATGACATCACAACTCCCCAGGGCTCAGGTAATGACCAATCACGGCTCAGCTTCAGAACACAGGTCAGCCGTGATCGGTCGTAACCTGAGCCCTGAGTAGAAGTGACAAAATGGCCGCCCCCAGAGATGGCTAACAACTAGTGGATTAACTCTTATTCCACAAACGTAATATTTATCAGAATGCCTTGTTTCAACTAGTGGACTTGCATAGAAAATATTTTTGAAAAAAATATGTTTGGCTTGACTTCCACTTTAAGTGAACGCCTTACTTATTGAATACAGCATTTTTTTTTCAAAAGGGAAAACGTAGGGTAGGTGTAAAGGGAAGTCAATGCAAACATTTTTTTTCAAGGATATGTTCTACGCAAGCCCACTAGTTGAAACAGGGCATTCTGATAAATATTGCGTTTGTGGCATAAGTGTTAATCCACTCGTTTTTAGCCATCTCGGGAGCGGCCATTTTGTCTTCTGTCGACTGAAAATGACATCACAACTGCTCACAACGACCAATCACGATTCAGATTCAGAAAACAGGTCAGCCGTGATTGGTCGTTGTGAGCAGTAATTTTCAAGACAAAATGGCCGCCCCCAGAGATGGCTAAAAACGAATGCATTTTGCTGCTTAACATATATTCCACAAACGCAAAATTAATCAGAATGCCGTGTTTCAATAAGTGGGCTTGCTGGGAACATATTCTCGAAAAAAATATGTTTGGGTTGACTTCTTCTTTAAGGATTTATAGTAACACTGACCGCCTAGCTTAGGGCTGAGATGTTGCAAATTTTACTGTGTAGGGGGGTGGGGGGGAGGTGTTGCGGAAGATAAAGTGAGCTGGAGAAAGGAGACACTTTAGGAATGAAAATGCCTCGCAGATGAATTCTGCGGTGATGAATGTACCAGGTTCAATAGCCAGATGAATTTATATGTGTTCCATTATGAGGGGGTGGCTATGAAACATGGAGATGGCGGGGGGGGGGGGGGGGCAGATAGGATGGAGAGAGTCCTCCATGGGTGTGCTGAGGAGCTAGCCATGCACGGCGGGTTGCGAACAAGCCATCTGTAGAGATAAGTAAAGAAGTGATTACAACAGGGCCAGCTCCATTTCTGACAGTTGACGCTTGGCTGCACCCACGCTGCGAATTGATTTAAATGAAGAAGCTATGAATATTTTACAGGGCACAGCCCCCCCGTTGCACCCCCCCCCCCCCTCCCCGTTGGAGCTCAGCCACCCGCTCACTCCTGTGTGTGTGCGAAACACCAATAGACACAAGGGGAAATGTAATTATTGAAAGTGAGATTACAGTTCTATTTTCACGACTTCCTTGATGAATCAGTGACACTGCTTGGGTTCCTTGCTATCTGCTCTGCTGTGGTCCTCAAAGTGTGCTTTGCTGTGTACACAAAGCTTTGTTTGGGGATTTAGTGTCAGGCCAAACTAGTATAGAAGCACGGTCCCCAACTGATGCCTCCTAAATCAGCCCGCCAACAGGATGGGCCCTTTGGTGGGTCCAAGTGTCTTTGTCTGCACGAGCAATCACAAACGGCAGGATGACGGTTGATATCTCAAGAAACTTGAATTCCAAAGCACCGCTGTACAGATAAATATTAGATTAGTCCGGCAAAGCATGAGTTGCATTTATCCCTAATTTTCAATGTGAGCAGCTCATAATTGTCCTCATTTATTCATTAGCGGGTTGTTGGGAGGGAATGATTTGTAATGACCGCATGGCGCAATAAATAATAGATCACAAACATTGCATGTTCCTGCCGCGTAAGCTTTTTAATGAAGGATGCGTCTCATTAAAAAGGTGCAACAAGCGTCTTGAAGGTTGGTGACAAGGTGTTGTTTCGGGAAGCGAGTGATGGCAGGTTTGCGAAATGTCGCCCCGCGGCCTTTACGGCAAGAGAGGACAGTTGAACTCCCGTCAACCTTTGGCGATTACAAAAACATACCTTGATGACAAAAACGCATTATTGACGCTCACCTGCAGGTGAAAGCAGGCGTGTTTCTGTGGATATAACTTGAGGCCTCTCTCTCTTTCTGTCAAGAGTCTGCGGCGTTCCAGGCATTTGGGCCAACTAAATCGCTGCCGCCGATGGCTGAAAAGCGGCGCGGGCATGTGGCACAATAAGGGGCCTGTCTGACACTTCCCTTCCCTAGAAGAATAGAGGACCTTGTCTCAATGCCACTTCAACATCTGGGACCTTTACAGGCCACTCTCTCAATATGGATGGCAAAGAAAATCTTCGACGGCCGAGGCACTAATAGCGCAGTTTAGAATATTCATTTTGGGGGATTTTACTACTTCATGTCAACGCAGTCACAGATTGCAATTTTACTGATGTAGAAAGCTGCTTTGCCACGACCCTTAAGTGGATTAATGAAGAAAAGCAAGCGTGGTGCATTTTCAATGACCTCTTAGTCCGGATGTTTGGGATAGCGAAATTCCCATCAATGTCAAGAGCTGAGCGTGAATTCACAGTTCTTGAGAATATGAAATAGAGAGGGGGAGGACGTTCGCAGTTTGTTTGCATGCCTAACACAAATCTGTTGGCCAAGTCTAAACACAACACCCCCGCCTTGCCGTGTTTCCGTCTGACAACCACAACAAAAGGACACTTAAGATGCATACAGATTTTTCTGATGGTTAAATGTCTGGCTGACCTCCCTCTACATGGAAAAAAAAAATACACTTTTTTTTTTTTTTTTTTAATTTGTGGGTCTTGCCTCCTGCAAGACTACTTCCATCCTTAAATAGCACATGAGTAAGATTAAGCCGCAATTCATTTGACCCCCTCCAGGCTATGTTCATACCCGCTAGCCCACTTGGCAGTCACTCCTAACTTCGGAAGACAACCTAGCAAAAGCCCGCCCTGCCCTGGACACTCTCGATGAAAAATCCCTGGTGAGGGTTTTGTTTTCATACAGTGGACAGCCTGAGAAGATTTTTTTAAAAAAAAGAAAAGACAAAGCGCAAGAAGTCTATGGGCTGTTGAGCATTTTGAGCCCACCATGCAATCCCTCTTTTCCATCAGAACCCCCCATTTGTGCGTGTGACAGTCATGTGAACAAGGCCACGCACATTCTTTCATGCATGAGTCCGTAATTGCTGGAAGGTTTTTGACGGGCATTTAATCTGCAAGACCAGAGTCTTTCATTACACACATTCAGCAGTTTGGCTCCGCATATCACCAACATGCCAAAGACTTATTCTGTTTTCAAGACAAGTTGACAATCAAAACATGAACACGTTAGGCCTTTATCCAACTGTTGGTCACTTCAAATGGTGGTTTTGATAGACCAGTGCTTTTTTGTTTATCTATCTTTTGTTGGTCTATCTTTCGGGTGAGTTTTACAATCTAAAAAAAAAAAGTTTCACTTTTTGTCATATTTATTAAAACATTATCATCATTATCAGAAAAAATTAATAGCCATCTTGGGCCCCATCCTGTGCCTCTGATTTGATATGCAAGAAACCATCGCACCTGAGGAAAAATAATCAATTCGAGACAGAGGTGTGGCTTGTGAAGTGTCAATCATGTACTGCACACTCGTGAATATATATAAATAAATATATATAAATAATTATAATAAACCTCCCTTTAAATCAATATTTTGTGTTTTAATTTAAGTGTTGACAGCTAACTCAACTGTGATATCAACATAGTCCCCGTACCGGAAAAGACCCTGATTAGAACATATTGCATTATTTTCAACTAAAGGAGACCTCGGGCAACATGAAGCATTCAAACAAAATGCAATCATGACTGTACCCGCTAAAAAGAGCTAAAAGGCTTGCATAGGCTTGAAAAACAACTAGCCAAAACGAAAACTAAAAAAGCTTTTCAATCCCATGCAGAGAACAGAACATTACCCAGATACAAGCGGTATTTTAAGCATCCGCTTAAAAAAAAAAAAAAAAAGGAAAGAACAAGAAAAACAGAGTGCCATCTGATGTTTTGGGAAATGTCTCTTTGCTTTTGAACCTGGCTGTTTAGAATTCTTGCTTAAGATGCAGAGGTGAAGACAGAAACGCGCTAGGATTTGTTTTATGGGCCCTATGATCTAATAAGTCCCACGGCCACGTGATGACACCAGAGCATGTTGCACTGCTTTCGCCACTACACCCACCACCACCACCACCACCACCGGTCCCCAGTCGCCCACTACATTTTTTATTACATGGCACCGGTGAGGCAAACAGAGGCTATAATGCCCACATCCAAACGCGCAGCGACTCCACGGCCGAGCGAAACAATGTGGAGTGGGGTGAGGGATCAGAGGTCTTTTCCTGGGCCAAACCCCCCCCCCCCCCCCCACACACACACACACAGTCTCACCCGAGCTCACATGGTTCGAATCAATTCTGCCACTAAAGCTGTTTAGTGGGCCAATTCAATAATTACTATCAAGCTTGCGGCCTATCTTCTGTTGTGCTTTCCGACCAAAGGGGGTTTATTTGCGATATTAGGCAAAAGCGAGATAGCAGCAAACAGAGTGGTCGTGAGGGCTTTTATTGCTCCCGCCACACATCAGAAAGCCCCCTTAAAAAAAAAAAAAAAAATCCCTTTGTCATGTGCTTCTACAGTCTCGAGTCGAGGAGGAAATTGGCCCTTAAGAGCCTGTGGAGATTCCTGTCTTTTTACACTCCTTCAGCTGTGAAAGACAACAGAGCTATCCCTCGCTTAAAGGCCTGCCTGCACTGCCTCGGCTTTGCAGAGCTGCCAAAAAGACTTTGTTGTTGCAATAAAACTCTATTGCTGCTGCACATACGGTGTCGTGCCACTAAAAAAAATATATATAAACTTGCCATGCAATGTCACTAGGCCCTAATAAAACTACTACACTAAGCACACACAACACAGAGTATTCCCCTAAAACGAGCACAGGTCATGTTTTGAAGCTTAATACATTTATTTGAGTGTTTTTTTGACACATGAAACCCACAGCGTTGCTCAGGAAGTGTGTCTTGTGGCCACAGAGATTACCGAGAGGTAGCAGACTGGCAGGAACGGTTTGATCTAATTAAAGTCGGCATGCCTTGCAGAACTGTGTTTGTATTAAGTGCATATTTCAGTCTTGTGGCCCCAGACTGAGGGAAAAAAAAATGAGCCAAGAGTGTGGATGCACACAAGAGGGACTAAGAAAGTGGGTCAAGTATATATAATGCAGATATGAAGCTCTGGATTAGTGAGAAATGGTGTATTTGTGAGAAAGAAAAAAAAAACATAAAATATAGAGGTCTACATTAAATGCCATCACGTGAAAGGTAATCCACACAATTCAGTGGATGTTGGGGGAGGGGGGCGAGGGGGGGGGGGCACAGGGGTACCTACAATGATTGGAGCCGTTCCAGTGTTGGTTTCTGACCGACGAGCTGTAAGGATGAGGAGCCCCGGGCACCAGTCCTTTCTCCGGGAGCAGAGACCCTCTGCTCTGGTTGTAGTAATCCATCATCAAAAAGGGGTTCGGGCTGGGGTTCAGTCCCACTACGTCCACACTTTCGTACATCATACGGGCCAAACGGGGGGCGGGGGGGGTGGCCGTTATCCCACACACCCCCAAAAAATAAAAATAAAAAGAAATCAAACTAGTGCGCACACCAGCCGAGGTAGAAACAGAGAGCACCAAACGGGATCAGAGCAAAAGTGATAGATCCATTTCAACATTTGCCATGTCGTTTTTAACGCGATGTGAAGCTAGTGGAGGACATTTAGAACAGTCTGCATGCTGCGGCGGAGACGCGCAAAAAATATGCGCACAATAAAATCCCAAAGAGGAAAGCGCACGCAAAATAGTCGAGGGAATCCCGTCCGACTGCAGCTTTTTTTTTTTTTTGTTGTTGGTTTGTTTGTTTGTCTTTTATAACAGTCAGCTGTCGTCCCCCAGCCTGGCGAGCCTCGTCCGCTGCGCGAGCCTGCAATTCGGCAGCCGAGCCGAACCGAAGCGAAGCGGCGTCCTTCCACGGATTCCTCAGCAGAAGCGCGTCGTTTGCGTCCGTGCGCGTAGAAGGATCGAGCCCACACGGTGCGAGAGTGTCGCCACTATCATGTTCTGCAGCAATGTGACAAGGCGCAGCAGCTGAGGGCTGAGGCTCCGCCCCCCACACTAACCCCCCCACCCCTTTCACCCCCGCCGCCCCCCGTCCCTCCCTTTGCTTTCATCCGTTGCGCCTCCTACGTTTAACCCATTCAGCACGTCACCTCGCTTCTCCGCAGACCATCCCGAGAGAGGCACCACCGTGAAAGCGGCCTTCCCTCGGTCTACTTTAAGTTCTTAAAAACATGCGCTGTGATACTTTCCAACGTATTTCCCATCCAAGGCCCCTCCTTCCATTTCGTTTGACCCTGTCCCCCCCCCCCCCCCCCCCCCCCTCCCCAACCATCCTCTCGTCACTCCCAACCCTCACATTTTTTCCCCGGTCTCCCTCATTTGCCTAATGCTATGCAGCTGAACTTTTCCTGAACCCCGGCAAGTAGGCAGCCTCACCTCCTGGTGACCCGCTAGATGACTTGGATTCGCCTCTCCGGCTCGCTCTCATCTCACCATTATTCAAGGTTTCCCACCTTGAACACTCAATGCAACACTATTACACTTGTTTTTTTCCTCGAGTGCCAGGCGCCTCGCTCGGGGGACCCGGGCGAGCATTTAGCATCCAGAGTCAAGGTGACCGACGCTTTGGGTCCTTTTTTTTTCTCACAGTAATTACAGCCTCGGTCAAATCCAGCTGTTTTCTGTTCGGCCGCCAACTTGCGTCACATTCCCGAAAGCCCGCGTCGCTCCTCCTCAACATTGCAACATTCCATACAGCATTGTTGCTACTTGTTATGCAAACGCACGGCTTTGGCGGCTTCGAGACATGTGCCAAAACGATCAAAGTGCGATACACAAAGACCAAATTCCTTTGTTCGAATTTGGATTCACGGCTTTCACCATTTCAGTTTTCCTGATTTTTGGGCACGGCTAAAGTGGTGACGCACCTCGGCTCGGGAATGAGTTGCCCTTCCCCACTTTATAAGAGTGTCTTCATTCATAACAATGGTTATCCGGCGCAATTAAAAGTTACTTCATTATCATTCGTAGGCTCAAGCCTGTTAGCATATGAGCTAGCTTCTGGCTAGCGCCTCTTGCGATGCCCCAGTGTGATGCATTCCAGTCAGTGGAGGCTTTCGGCAGATATATTTTTGTAGCTCAAGCATGTAGCAATGTGTAGACATGAGAAAGATGCCACATTTTTCATCATTTTGCCTCGCATAATATACTCTGAGAAACCCCAGAATACGGTATAAAACGCATACAAAACTGGGTCAAATTGACACAGTAGCAAGTCGGCCCCTTTGTGACCCAAATTGGGTTATTTCGACCCAACCGTTTTCAGACTGAACACTTTTGGTTAAATTCAGAATAGGCACATGAAAGGTTGCGGACTTTCCACTCTACTGGCAATGGAAACCACGGCGTCACAAACATCCACAAAGTGGCAATTTTCCCAATCACCAGTCGAGTGTGTGTTGTAAGATAATAACATTGATCTGCGTGTGTGTCATGCGATCAAGAGTACAGTTGCAGGCGGGGATAACCCATGCAGGCAGTTTTTATTCCACGCTATGTTACAGTGCGGCTCATATTATACATCCGCATACCGTATCGCTCTGTAGGCTGTTTTGCTTTAAAGACATTAAGCGTGGAGACTGGTACGCCTGGGATGGTTCTTAAAACGGAGCTTTATCAGCACGACTGAATCACCCTGTTACCTATCCCATTACCTCGACAAGGCCTCTCCTTCCCCACTCCGCCCCCCCCCCACCCCCACCTGATCCACAGCTGGCTCTTGCCAACAGCATTTGGGAGTGGGATTATCTGCATGGTGTGTATGTGTGGGGGAGTATGATCTGCTCCGCCCCCACTCACTGTGACACTTCATTCAATGCAGGCCCAGGCTGTGTTTACCCAATGTGATAAGAGCACAGTGTGCAGGCCTGAGCTGTGGCAACAACCACCCCACCCTTCCATCACCTGCACTGATAGCACAGCCATGCATTCCTTGACTGCATTAACAATTCGGGTAATGGCTGTCAGAAGATGCTAATTTTCCAGCCAGTAGGGAGAAAGTTCATCCTACCCATTGCGGTAGACCAGAACAAGCGGAGAAGAAAAAAAAAAACAGACTGGAGCATCGTGCAAAGGGGGATGGGAACATAGAGGATTAACGCTATAGAGAAATGTTTGCTCGGTCTATATGGAGTGGAAAATCGAAGGTTGAAAATATTCTAATCCAGAAACGAGAAGTTGTGAAATGCAAACACAAAACTCTAAATTTGACTTTTAGTCTTGTGTGATCTATCCATCGAAAATGAAAATGGACAAATTGTAGCCCGATTGGACTACTGTAACAGCGTTTTTACAAGTCTGTTCAAAAAAAAAAAAAAAAAAAAGAAATCAGTCGGACACCTGCATCTGGTCCAGAACTGCTCCAGTTCTTACTGGTGCCAAAAACTGGACCACTGCGCACCCATCCTAAAATCTCTACACTGGCTTCTTGTGAGTCAAAGACGGATTTTAAAATCATACACTCTTAGTCTACAAAGCTCTGACTGGACTTGGACCTTAATATATTCAAGACCTTTAAATTCCCTGTGAGACTTCCAGACCCTCAGATCATCAGGTGCAGTTTTATCGGCTGTTTCTGGAACCAAAACTAAAAAAGTTTCCATGCTCCTCAATTGTGGAACAAATTTCCTGAACATCTCAGATCTTGTTAAACTGTCGCAACATTTCAATCTGGCCTGACAACGTTATTGTTCACTGTCTCCGTTTTTTTTTTCTTTTTGTTTATTCTGCTTTCGAAATCGTAGGAAGTACCGGAGGAATAGTAGAGGTGGAATAGCGTCTACATGGGAATGGTGGGAAGTTGGGACAGCGGAGTGAAGTCGAGACAGACATATTCTGCTCGGTACTTTATACATCACACCAGTTACGGGCATGGACGCAAGGTCGATACGCATCTCATTTTCTGTTTGCAGGAAGCCGGGTTGCGGTGTGAACTTGCCCACGTTTCTGTGCGAAAGACACAGGCAACTAAATGCCATCTCTACTGATATAACTCATGTACCAATTTTGCAAAAAACTCTGCGACAGAGCCTTGACTGGTGATCAGTCCAAGGTGTAATCTGCCAGAGATAGACTTCAGCCTTGGTCACTCTAAAAACAGTTGGGTTAAAAATAACACAATTTTGGGTCAAAAATGGACCGATGCTAGGGATGGACCGATTATCGGCCGGGCCGATTATCAACACCGATATTTGGCTTTTTGACAAATATCGGCATCAGCCTTTTTTAAAACACTGCTGAACGATAATAAATCAATTTAAAACTGTGGAAATCAAATCAAAGATAAGTGAAAGTTTAACATTCTTGTCATTTTGAAATTGTCATTTACTGGAGAAAAACTACATGGAGCTATTGTTTAAGTTTTCATTTATCTTTTATAAGACATGCTGACCCACCCCGTGTGCTCGCTGAACTTTTTGTTATAATTTTATAACAGAGATGTATATCGTCAAAACGTTCTTGAAATAATAACAACAACAAAAAAAAAATCATTATGCAAACCTGAAACATTGTTCAATCAACATGCTTGAAGACGCTGCAACAAAGTTAAGTGTAAATTTTTCTTTAAATGTAGATGACAATATTTTCCTTTTTACTGAAACGGAATATCGGCTCCAAATATCGGTTATCGGCCTCCTTGACTACTAATAATTGGTATCGGCTCTGAAAAAAGCATAACGGTCTATCTCTAACCGATACACAAATTGGGTCAATTTAACCCACTTTCTTGCATTGTTTTGTACAAAACAGACCACGAAAGTTGGGTCAAATTAACCCAAATTGTGGATCTGTCCATTTTTCACCCAAAATTCTGTTATTTTTAACCCAACTGTTTTTAGAGTGTGGTGAGCCCGAACGGGATAAGTTTTCTAGAAAATGGATGGATGTTTACAAGTTTCATGTCAAATGGCGAAGCATCAGTGGTGCCATCTGAGTTTAATATGAAAGATGTGGCTCCATTAAGGTGGTCTCCAATCAAAGCATATTGCATCCTCATGACTGCGTGATTGCAAAATGGAGAAAAGAGGGTCACGCAAGGTTCAACTGGTGTTATCACCGCAGTTCAGGTTGCTGGTCTTGGTCCAGCCTCAATAAGTATCACGCCTAAGATGTTGAACAGGCTATTTTGGCTTAAAGCAAAATCTGATAGTGCGAGATTAAAGTCTTGATCTGCTAACTTGATATTAGGCGGTCCGCCTCAGTTGCGGGGCCGGAAAGTGGCGGCGGACGTTCGAGCGACGCGATGGGCCCGATTGAAGCATCAATCACACATGGGAACCTCGCAGCAATAGGCGGTTATGCAAGCGATCTGGAGCAAAGCTGAAAATGAGTGTTCGGTGGAGAGTGAGGGGGGCGGGGGGGAGGATGGAGCGAGGAGTGGGATTTTTAGAAGAGGATTCAAAGAGTTTTATGGGCAAGGGTGGAAAGGAGATTGCCGGCTGGACCTTGAGGGTGTCAAACTATTTTTACTGCTGCTTCTCGCTGCCTTTCTTCAGGCCAATCAGGGGTGTGAGGGAGCAGTAAAGAGGGCTCCCTAAACCTTTCCTCTGCCGAGGAGATGAGCCGTCAGGTTAAAACAAACAATGGGTCGTTATGTCATTTGGATTATTGCGCGCGATGAAAAGAGTGGAGGAAGAGCAGCCGGCGCTGGTGGTGACTGAGCAGATCTTGCCAGCATTTTGGAATGTTCAGCACATTCTGGACACGCTCCATCCACATCTGCAATCAAGTGTCCCTCGACTCATGTTGATGCATTCTTTTTTTCCCTTCACGTCAATGAACACATCCTACGCAGAGTGCGTTTTATTCGAGTGGATGTTTGGCTGGAAGTGAACGAAACCAGAAGAGTTCAAGTCATGTCAATGTCATCAGGTGAGACACTAAACTGGTCAACACTTGATTAGACTTAACGCTATGGCGGATGCTTTCGAATTCAAGTGGACCAGGACTAATTTTGGACTTCCTGTCTGATTCGGTGGCAACGACACAGACACGGGGCCCTCACGCCACACCTCCTCCCTGAGCTCTCCTGCACATGTGCCTGCAGATGGCTAATGCCCAGGCGCTAAAGATGTTGGGGCAAGCCCTGGCAAAGCCTTCTTTCTATCTTGCCTAAATCTTCACAGCGACCTAATAAAGCAGCTCAACATCGCGAGAGAAAAGGTGCAAAGGAAGTCGTTTTCATGGGTCGGAATGAAGTCACAACATTTATTGGTGAATTTCTAGGGATATGTATACATGAGAATGACCTAGTAAAAGCAGGGAAGTTTTTTTTTTTTTTTTTTTTTACATACGTAGTGAACACTGTATTATGCATGTCAGGCCAGGAGACAACAATTGTAAAGAAACTACTAGTTTTGTAGATTTATATAAATGTTGCCTATCCGTGTACGTCTGGGTTTAGAATTTGACATGTAAACAAGACATTGCAAGACAAAGACACCCGTGTTCCCCAAAAATGTTAATAATTAAAAGTGACCACTATTTTGTTTTTTTAAATCTAAAATAAAAAAATAATAATTTCAGGCAAATCGAAACTACTCACTTGAAAAATATACCCTGAGGTTTTGTAAAGATGTACCGATACAACATTTTCCATACCAAGTATTCCTTGATACAAAGTAGGGGTGTCCCAATACAACTTTTTCACTTCCAATAAAATACTGGTACTGCAGCCTAGAGTACTGTCCCACACTGATATCGATACAATATCAGCAGGAATGATACATGCTTTTATTAATTTTTGTAGTATGAAATGTTAGAAGAGACTTCATCAAGTAAAACTATTGAAACAAGGAACAATATTCAGCAACAGTTAGCTATGAGAAATTATGACCCATATATTCCCAAACATTTGGGCTACATAAATACAACCTCAAATATTGTATTAGAATTTACAGCACTTGATTAAAATGAATACAAAATATATGAAACTCTTAGACTCAGAGAAATAACCCTAATAAAGCCAATAAAAACAAATTATACCCTTTGAAGTTCAAAATAGCAATTCAAGTTTACGTCACAACATTCAGAATTTTTTTTTTTCTGGATTGAACAGCAGGAGCGCCGTCTGGAACAGACTGTTTGTATATGAGTGCTAATATTTTGGATGTAGACCGATAAAAAACGAAAAAAAAAACAACAATAACAGGACATAACAGTGTAAGCGTAAGCGCGAATGCTAAAACAACACGGCAGTCCACCATTGTTGATTTGGTTGTGACGGAGCCGTGCATTAACAGAGCTGGAGCTACAAACATAAAGTGGACCGAGATGACGAGACGATGCATTTAATTTTATTGTGAAAACGATCTGGAAGGTGGCGGCTAAGGGGGAATGTGGGTGAGTAGCTTATTTACACACACATAGGTGACATAACACCCACGCCGCTGCCAAACTAGCTTGCTTTGCAGCAGCAACGAGCTGCGTGCTACGTCCTCTTCTCTGTGGGAAACTGTATGTCATCGCAACATGTGACATAATGGACCGATCAGAGCAGCAACTATTCCTGATGTGTGCGTGGCATGCGTCGCAGACCTGTCGATGTGAATCAATGCGGCAGTTGTCGCTCGCGCCGACGCGGGAGTAGGAAGAAGCCTAAAAAGAAGCCTTTCATCGAGGAGGCTGAGATGAAATTTGGCCGCCTCGCGACCACGTCACACGCATGAGGGTCGATTAGTGGGCCGGACTAAAATCCACATCCGGCCATGCTAAGTCCACCCCTTTTTTAAAATTTCTCTCTTTCTCTCTCTCTTTTCGTTCCTGGAATTCGCCACATTTTGGACAGCTCTGGTACTTAACACTTGACATGTCCTCCATTTTCCGGCAAGTGTCGTCAGTATAGATGGAACTGATAATGGTGTCATTTTGAAGTAGAAGAAAAAAAAAAAAAAAAAAAAGACACTTTGAGTCCACTTGTCAGTTCTGCATTTTCAGGCTCCAAAATGCCATTGTTGTTACGTGTTTTCACTTGTGGAAATGTCTTGGCTTGTGTCACACAATGCCTTCTAACACGTTGACTTTGTGATTAGCACCTAGCATTAGCATCCTGGTAGCATTTTCCAGCATCTGCCATCATTGCATTCCTTATTGCCTGTATGTGTCTGAGTGGGCACGCTGAGAAACTTATTGACTTTACAGTCTACTTGGGCTTCTGTCTACTGGTTTTCATGCGTGTACTGTACAGTATGTGTTTGTTAACACAGCTGAGCTTTGTGCACCGGTCAAACCCAACAGCTTTGCCGACGTGTAATGAGGGGCCCGGCCGTACAACGTGAGAACAAGCTGAACTTATCAATGAACACAGCGCCACTTGCAACTTTGTCAATCTACTCAGTATATTCACACTAAAGCAAAAAAAAAAAATAAAAAAAGGGACTGTTGCCAAAATGCTCTACGGGCCTCTTTGCCATAATTTCCTATGTGTCTTTTCTAAAAAGACCTCTTAGTGACTGCGGGGATCTTTTGAGAGCTCCTCCCTGTCATTATTGTTTTAATGTGCCTCCAACCGCAGATTCCAGCATTTATGGTACAGGCCTATATCTGCTCATAAAACCTTTTATTGTTTAGCCCAACTCTGTGGTGACCGTAACCTGGTTTTCCCATTTTTATGGGGACCTTCACTACATCACACCGGAGGAGGACAAAGCTGACCACCATCACTGTTTACCAAAGTATGGCCCGCTCATAAATCCATCAGGGCCGGCGGCATTCTGGAAATACCTCAGCGGAGCGTGGGCAGGCGGGGTGGGCGGGGGTATACAGCTTATATTATTGCTTGTAATCTTCCACACTCTGAGGCCTTGAGTTAGAGTGTCCGCAATGATCATTAGGCTTCTATGCGCTGAGACCATCACGCAGCAAATCAAAAAGAAAATTGCTATGGATGTTACCCTGGAGGAAGGATATCTCAAGCCACGCAGGGCTTGGAATGCCCCCCCCCCCCTTAGCTGTCAAAGACACAGACAAGTTTACATATGAACAGGCATGTGGCGAATTCCAGGAACGAAAAGCGAGCCGGCGAAGGGAACAGAAGAAAAATAACCCAAAGTGCCACGTTTGTGTCATTTTCAAGGAATGAGAGTGACGTTTGATGAAGAAAGACTTAAAAAAAAAAATAACGAGCGCGTGGCACACGTTTAAAGTCCGAAGTGATGCAACCGACACAGATATTCTCCAATGTATACGTACAAGGCGCAGGAAGGCTGCAATGGATGAAACCTGGAATTCAATCCGACCTTCCCCGACTCATAAAACACTCAGTTGACGTGCACAGTTTGCAGTGGAAGTTTTCTCTGATGTATTCCGAGTTTCCATTCTCTCAGACTTGACAAAGTTCCCTCCGAAGTCTCTTGAAGGTATCAAGTTAGTCGGAGGAACGATAGAAGTGGAAGAAAGTTTTGAGCGAAAGCAGTCAGTCAGCCTGTTGAATATTTTCTTTTGTATACACACTGGAATTATGCATAGAGGCAATCCAAGTTAAGTATACAGTCCATTTGAAGAGTTTGACTTACGATGAAATCATACCGAACGTGGGCTTAAAACTGCGAAATTCACAGCTTAGTCTGGAGATGGTCTCGAAGAAAGATGATGTGCTTGATAACGAGACCAGTGAAGGGCTGAACTGTGCGGTGAATTCACGATTACAAAATCTGCCAG
>NC_141235.1:10052500-10327500 GCF_054856515.1 Filicampus tigris | reverse complement strand
AAACATCATATGTTACAATGTCAAGCCCAACAAAAACGTCAGCCGGCCATGGCGAAAGTCTGGCTTTTCTCAAGCGGTGCATCATGTGACACTTTGTACCTCTGAATATATGCCGGCTAAACATGTTATTCGTTGCTAAAGCTAACAGTATGACGGAGAGAGTCTTGCGTCCTCCTTCACATCTCCTGACATCTTTTAGTGCTGCCAATGGGCCTTGAAGACACGGTGAAGGATCTGAATCTAAATGAATGGCTTTATATTCGCCAACAGGTTAACCTAAAACCAAATTGGGAATTACGCGTCGCATAATCAGTTCAAAGTCTCAGAGTCAGCGTGCCCTGATCTGAGCACGGGACCAGCTGGTGAAGATCAGCCCCATGGGCAGGGCCAGCCAGGGAGGAGACCAGCCCACATTATGTTTGGATTTTGAAGGCAGTAGAAATGTGAGGGCTGCATGTTAGACCGCGCCCCTTTTCTGCTCTCGCCCGTTCTCGGGTGAGAGCATTCGCGAGGAAGGGAAAGCTGCCCAGATCTGATTATAGTATGATTCCTGATCTTCAGAGATGGAAAAGAAAACTGACGAGAAAATTCAATCGACTGGTGTGAGTCTTTATTTACATTGGATACCTTCTTGAGAGATAAAACAAACACGCATTGAGTAAGTAGTTGTTTTGTAAATTGCTAATTGGTCTTATGGACTCCAGACCTACAAAACATTCCAACAACGGAAAGGCTTCGCTGGCGAGAAAAGGAGTTCATATGCAGTTTAAGTGCACAGGTCCTTGCATGTTTCTGTTTAGCATGTTCAGTCTTGCATGTTCAGTCCAAGCACATTTTGTCCATGTTCGGACTAAACTCGCAATAGTAAAATGCATAAAAGGACGGAAAAAGGAGTGCCGGGGACTCCAGGAGACTTGGCTTGTCAAGCCAACCATTGTTTTCCTCAATTTAATCAATCTTTTATTAGTACACCAAGTACATGATCATCCTAAAAAAATTATTCCATTCCATTCTTTGTACCACTTATAATAGATCATATAAAATATATTTCCATGTGGAATACTGCAGGGCTTTTTCTATGCCGCAACAACGAGGCACTAAAGTGGCCAGTGGAAAGACCCTGCCAACGGCCTGGTTGTCGGGTCGGACTACCCCACAACCCAACTCACATTTCATTTCATGTAACATTTAATTCTAATGAATATAATAACAATAACGACACGTGTCTTGTTAGTTTCCAAACTGAATTTGAAAATAATTCAGCGTGGCATTAAACTGAAAACACAATAACAGCGTCCCCACCATGTCATCAAAACGCAAAATCCCTTTAACCCATTGAAGCCTGAAGCCCCTCGTGAGACATCTCTCTAAAACCTACGGTCGTCATTGGAGTCACCCTTGAAAACCTGACATTTTTGCGGAAATTCAACACATACAAAATAAATAATATCTCAGCCAATGTAGCGGATAGAAACATAATTCCCAAAGAATTTGAGAGCGTAGACGTGTGGCTTTCACAGAGGCCCCAGTTTATTCATCTTTACTGTTTCGATCGAAGATGCAAGTGAAGCACTATTTTTAATACAAAAAAAAATCAAGTGGTAATTACCATGCTGTATTCTCTTACAAAGACGTTAAAATCGTCATTGTCTACCGGATATCCTCAGATGACTCGCGACACCGTCACATGTCTATTCTGATGAATTTCATTGGCTCAGAGACAGAGAATTTGGATTCAAAAAAAGAAAATGACGTATACGCTCTCCCGGCTTTAAAGAGAGAAACATGCAACAGCGCTCCCAGCTTTAGTGTTAGAAACACGCTTGTGCATTCCCGGCTTCAATGGGTTACATAAACATCCAAAAGTTGTGCGAAATGTTCTCCAAACGTGTCGGTGTTTGTGCCGAGTAAATAAAGATTGATTCATATTTGAGCTCACTGCGCACAGCTAAGAGCCTGACTGTCTAGACCACATGTAACCAGAAGTGTATGCTTTCAAGTCTGTGTTTATCTGCTATTCAAAGTTTCTATGCAACTGAGCTGGCAACAAGACGATAACCTAGTTGGATACGTTCCCCTCTCTGTACGTGGAACACTTTTTCCCTCCTGGACCAAAAACAGTCGATGGTACAATCACACATAAGTAAAACATTATCTTAATTGCAGCATTCCCTGCATACAACAGGCAGTTGATAAGGTAATATATAGGAGTATTCCACTGATAAGAAGTCGTTTACTTCTTCCAATACTGTGCTGGTAAACGATGACAAGGGTCATGTCAACAAAACATTTGAAATGGGCGATGTGAGTCCCAAACACGACTGTGTTATTCACGAGCCGGTGTTGATCTGATTGAATGCACTTTGCGAAACGGCTTGACGCAATCCTTCCGGATAATCGAGGGACGCAATACAGTATAGGCAATATACAGAAAGACGTCAACAAAACTTGCTCAGTAATTGGTCACAATGTCTTCACTTCCTCTCTCGTCTTAACCTCAACTTCACTATTTTGCAAAACAATCGGAAGTGGACTCAAGTCACGCATACGAGATACGATCCACAATTCTATAAGGAGCCATTAAAGTGGACTAAAGTAGTAATAATACCGCCGTGGAAGCAGAAACTGCATCTCGTAATACAAAAACCTTGATTTAAGTAATAACTAGAGTAGCACCAAATAGTGCACGGAGAAAATTAGAGAGGCGCATATTAGTATATTAATGGTGTACAAGATAAAATTTGTCTACCATATAAAAATGAAAAAAATAAATGTTGATGTTCAGTAATCACTCTGAAAATATTGAATAAGGTGGAATAATATGTAATTCAACAATTTTTTTCAATTTTCTTTTTTTTTTCTTTTTAGAAAAGTACATGACTAGTCATGCTGCGATCGGAAATATGAATCATCGTGAACAGAATCACGGCGCCGTAGATGAAACAACCAGTCAACAAACCTGTGGCTAGAAAGCTATGCGCGGAGAGTCCCTGTCGCCGAAAGGCACAGGTGCAATCAGTGGTCATCTGCTCCTTCCTTGACAATCGCGCCATGTTTTTGTGGTTCAATAAAAAACTAATACTGGAAAGTGCATTTTATGTGGAGCTTCAAAACCTCTTACGGGGTCACATTTGTCTGTTGCAACGCTCCTGTAAATTTGCGGTGCTCAATCCCTCGGGGAGTCGCCAACTATAATTTTTTCGCGATGGTCCACTTCACTCGCTTTCGGCTGTGTCGCTTGGTGTGCGGTTGACCTAAATTGCACAATAACTGAGACTTCAAGGTCAGCTGTGAAAAATGATTTAAAAATTAACCTGTTGCCTATTATACAACAAAATACTAGCTTCTTGTTCAACTAGGCCCAGATTTGAGATGAGATGAGATCATTTTTTGACATTTTTGTTTGTCGTGATATGTAATATATGTGCCTTGGCTCAATCAAATTTGGGGAAAACTACACTACATGATCCGTCATGAATTGAGAAAAAAAAAATGACAGTAAGTCAATGAAAAAAACACATAAAACGTAATTAACACTGCAAAGGCCATTAGTCGTTGGACGTAATGTGAAGAGACTCGCCTCCCAGGCTCATGCAGTAATCCTCCTTCAGCAGGTTTACAGATTCCAATTTGGGAATGAGTCAATATCGCATCTGGCTAATCAGTTTGAAGGCAAAAGGACCGTCCCCCAGCACATGCGCAATGACGCACGGCACGCTCCTGGGAGGCCTCGCGTTGCTCCCGTATTTTCAAATCTATACCTCGGGGGTGATGAACACCACCTCGCCTACATGTGGCCAAGCATTTCCTGGCAGTAATCATCACGACAACGTGCGCGATAAGAGCAGCGTGCGTCTGCCTCTCGGATCCAGGAAGACACGAGCAAATTAAAAGAGAGGAGTCAATACAAGAGCGCAAACAATCAATGACGTTATTGAACCGCAAGCCGCAAAGGGAATGGACCCCCATGACGGCAACATCATTTAAAGCGCTGTAAGTCATTTCTAAGTGAGCCTTTACGTTGCAGATTGAAGTGCAGCTTGTCATAAAGCCGCATAAGGTGCTTTGTTACAGTCCGGCGCTATCACATACTGGCAGGCGCACAATTATGTACGGCAAATGCCATCATCAGCACAATGCAGGTGCCCGATTATTCCAGCAAAGGAGGCAACAATGGTGGCCGCTTGCTGTGTGTCTGTGCCAAAAAATTCAGCCGTCTGGCAAAACAGCTGAGTATGGGCCGCATCGTCCGAGGTATTTCTGTTGTCCAAAAGCGGGGTTAAACAATGGCTGACCGCCATGTCAACACTTCAATGACAGCTCGGGATGTGTTACACGGTTGTGTTGATGTTATTTGAAGCTTTCAAGTTGGAATTGCAAAAGCAGGGGATGATGGAGTGTGTTGAAGGGGAAATCAACCCAAGCACATTTTCTTTTTGAAGAATATGTTCTATGCAAGCCCACTAGTTGAAACAAGGCATTCTGATAAATATTGCGTTTGTGGAATAAGAGTTAATCCACTCGTTTTTAACCATGTCTGGGGGCGGCCATTTTGTTGTCACTTCTGTCGACTGAAAATGACATCACAACTACTCAGGTAACGACCAATCACGGCTGACCTGTTTTCTGAAGCTGAGCCGCGATTGGTTGTTACCCGAGCCCTGAATTGTTGTGATGTCATTTTCAGTCGACAGAAATGACAAAATGGCCGCCCCCTGAGATGGCTAAAACCGGGTGGATTTTGCTGCTTAACTCATATTCCACAAACGAAATATTAATCCGAATGCCGTGTTTCAACTAGTGGGCCTGCTGAGAACATAATCTTGAAAAAAATACGCTTGGGTTGAGTCTGCAATTTATGGTAGGGATGCACTCGATCATGTCATTACATATCGCAAACATGATGAATACACCTTCATTCTCATCGCATGTTATTCTCTAAAAAATTTTATCAAAACATTGTGACTTTTTTTCTTTTCTTAATTCCGACAGCATTTAGGGTTTACACATGATAGTTCTATAAAATTGTCATTGGCACGTCTCCCCTGGAACCGAAAAGTTTAAGAAACCCTGCCTTGTGCCGCTTTCATTTTCTCCCCCCGCCGAGAGATCCCTTGGTCCCTCGTGCCCGTGCTCGCCCTGAGGAAACCTCCAACTCTATATAATCAACTTAACCACTTTGCCGTCTGCCGCTATGCTGAGCCGCCATGAGGTTTACTGGTCACACGACCGCGTTCGCTCGGCTTATCTCGCACCGTGCAGCAGTCAAGTGGTAACGAGAGAGGAGCCGGCCCTCTCGGTGGCTACGCTGATTGAGTGGCTAACAAAAGAGCGTATGACAGCGTGTGTGCGTGTTTATGTGTGTGTTAAGGAAAGCCTCCCATCTTACACATAGACTATATTTACCCATGCGTTGCTTTCAAAAAAAGAGACAAAAGCCAAACTGTATACTGTTTTGGATTCTCTATTTGAACCATGTAAGCACTTTGTGAGTCCTCTCTTTGAGAAGCAGTGGTGAGAAGTAATGAAGTACAAATACTTTGTCACTGTACTTAAGTCGATTTTTCAGGAGCAAATCATGCGAGTGACTCACTGTGGCGACCTCTGACTGAATAAGCAGAAGGTTTTTTGACCTCTGCGGATGATGAAATGAAATTTAAAAAAATGATGTAAATAGAGGCAGTTAAGCCAACCGTGATTAAGATCTTGAGAGCAAAAAAACTGGGACAGCAGCAACATGGAGGTACATGAACCAGGCGTATTAATGATGACGGGAATTGACGCCGAATTTGCAACATTTCTGCTCGACTGGCAAGTCTATCGGCGCTTTGATTTTTAATTCTTAATGCATTCCCAAAGAATAAAACTCAATACAGACAACATTTAGCTTCTACACATACACACACTACTAAATACTACTACTCCTAAATAGCATTGTAAGGTTTGTCAAATGTTGTGCATAAAATATATCTTTGCCACAACTGCATTTTTTTGGTCCAAAATAAACAATTTGATTGAAACTAGTTTCTGTGTTTATGTAGTCATAACGCAAAATATTCTGAGCCTTGAAAGATGAGTCTGAATTTTCTAAATTAGCTGGAACTTAATAGGTTGTCTTTTTTAAAAATGGCTGGCATTGAAAGAGTTAAGAATTAAGTCATGCTACCAATGTAGCAACCGTGGCTAACGTCGGCTTCTTTACAGCGCTCATGCTAGCTAAGTATTGCTAGCATTGGTATTTTGTTGAAGCTGGATAATGTTCCCTGTCATACTTACTTACCGATTCAATAATAAAAACAGAGGATAAAAAGCGACAAAATATTTAATCCAAAAATGATCCTGCTCCATAATACAGTAAAAAATGAATCATGTTTTTTCATGAATATCGCATGGCCCCTGGTAGAAAAAAAGATCTCCACCCCTTCTTTAAACACACTAATCCCTTCCAAATTACACAAATTAACCCGCATTTGAATAATATGGTGATTAAATAAGAGACATAAGATACCGCCACTGTTTGTTTTGTGATACAGGCCCAAAAATAACTCCAGCAACATTTGTTCTCTGCTGTCTGGTTTCCTCTCTCTGTTATTGTCGCCAAGTTGCAAAATACTGCCAGCATTACAAAGCACACCCATTTTCCTAATAATGAAAGCCACCTTTTAAAGGCGGCGGGGGCTGCTTCTGCTGTGGTAGCACGAAACACATTTGCATGATGGCGGGGTAAATTGCAGTTTTTAATAACAAGGCTGCAACAGGATGTTCGACAAAAATGTTCATGAACACGTAAACAGACGGAAAAAGGCCTTAAGAAACAAAGCCTAATTCCCAAGGAGAGTGTGTCATGTGGTGATGAAAACTATTGGAAGCTGCGCTGTTAAGTTTGGCGTAGTAAACGCTTTCTCTCATCTTCGTGTTTCCTGTTTCTCGGAGACAGGACGACTCAGTCGGTACATTTCAACGCACTATGATTATATTCACGGAACTTCACGCAACTCTCGACACGTCTGCGGCTGCCAGGTTGGGATGTTGACGCAAGTTTTGATTCAGAGTTAATGAACACAGCAAATACCGTAAACATCTCCATTTTTCTGTTCCGTATAAATAGATATCTTTGGTTGGATGTCGGTCGAGTGTTGCCGTGGTATTATTTCCTATACGTACGTGTGTGTCAGAAATGTTGGATTTTTCGGACTACCGCCATGCTAACCGCAATCGAGCCTTGTTAATCAATGCTGTTTTTGCTAAAGTAAGCGTGTAAACACCTTCATCCGACCACGTTTGACTTTTGAAAAGTTGGATCGAGACAGCCAGACTATTTAATGGAATCAGGCTACTTCCTGGTTAATGGAGGATGAAGAATACACAATATGTCAGTATTGGTTTGTTGGACGGTTCCAATGGTGCCATATTAACTCGTAGTCAAAATAGATACTGAATTGAAATATAATTGGTTGATCCGGCATGCGCCGTTCCTCTACAATTTTTTTTTTACGTTGCACTGGTTTTGTATTCATTTGTGTCAACCTGCTGTGTCCCATTAGGTCATGTTTTACGAGTCATATTGAGGGTCATTATAAAAACAAAGCTAGTATTCTAACAGCGCTCCACAGCTCCTTCAGCGACAGACTGTCACACCCTCGCTGTGCAAATGAGAGATTCCGCCGCTCCTTCTTGCCTGCTGCTGTCAGACTCTTTAACAAGAACATTGGGTAGTCTCTACAAACTGGCGGACATTAGTGCAATTTTGCAGTCCTGCACCTGAGCTTATATTGCGCAATACTCAACATTCCCCATTCCCGTATTTTTATTTTTATTTTTATCCAATGCTGTTCTTTATATTTCACTGCAGCACTGCAGCACTGTCACTTAGAGTATTTTTCCTCTGTACTATGTACAGGCTAAAATGAGTGTTTCTTCATACTTTATATGTAGCTGTATGTTGGTGTATGTGTATATACACATAGTTACTGCGTATATTCACATCGGTTTGATTCTGAATGTTTGCCGTTAATGTTATACATTAATGGCTACATTATGCCGCCGTCTCTGTGTGACCTATATCTTTGCTGCTGTAACGCTGAAAATTTCCCCACTGTGGGATCAATAAAGGCCTTCTTATCATTCTTATTCTAAGTGGTGACCTTTGACCCTGGCACAGTACTGGTATGTACATGAAATTTCCATTTTGAATTGTGACATGATATCAACAAGTGTTCCAGAACGTTATTCGGTCCATGCCAAACTTTCAGGGCTCCATTGAACCAACTACACACTCTTGACAGTAATTTTGTGTTGCGCCGTTGCCTCACACATCATTCCCTCCCTCCTTTTATATTCACTGAGCCCAAAACTTTATTGGCTCTGTGTCCTTTTCCTCCTCTTTTGTCTCTGTCACATTCTCTCCTTCTCTGGAAGCCCAGTAAAATACCTTTATCTCTCCCACCCGCTCTCACCCGCCTCGCTCTTGAGGGAAGATCAGTGCCAGCGAGGAGGTTTATTTGTGTGATTTACATCCCCTCCGACAGCCTTCTGCGGCCCCCTACAAACCCTTGGCTTTTACAGCAGCCAGACCCCCTCATAAAGCAGCGGCTCTTTGTGATGGGCGAGCGGGCCGGGGAGGAGGCCTGGCCGAGTGAGCCGCGATCCAGAGAAAGCTGGTTGTAAAAAAAAAAAAAAAAAAAACAACATAGGGACACTTGGTATTGCTTGCCTGTCTGGCCCGGTCCGTGCGTGCGTGCGCGCGTATGTGTATGCGGGCCGTTCGTGCGGAGCGGACTCCATACAACCGAGGCAGTTGAAGGGTGGGTTACTTGACCAAACGGGCTTTAGTAGATCCAGAGATCAGATTAATCCTCCAGCCTTCATGTGCTAACTCTCTACTTGGCCATCTCGCCGCACTGGTGAAAGGTCAAAACGCTAATCCCATTAACAGGTGATACGGGCTCACCTGGAGAACCGGCGTGAAGCAGCAACAAATGAGAAACATGTGTAAACACGCTTTCTGTGGAAACTATTCCCAGCTATTCGGTGAAATAGTTCACTGTCAAACTAAACATCAAACAAAGAGAATTACACGTCGAGTATTTAAGGCAACCACACAATTTTGCCTTAATGCTAACACATAAAGCAAAACACCATATGTGGACTAACAAAAAGCGTCTATGTGGCAGCGTTTTCACAATTTGAGGAACAGATATTTGAACGCAAAACACTGCAGAAACATATGTAGACAGAAATTTGACGATACTAGCAGGCATATATTCTTTATCCTCTGTAAAAAAAAAATACATACACATACAGTATATATATATATATATATATATATATATATGAATAAATTTATATATATATTACTGCAGATTCCTGAGTCACTTACAGTAGTTGAGCGAAACTCTTCCTCGTTTGTCTGCATGATTGCATTATACTGCCACCCGGTGGCCACGTCGGGCGCAGCAGTCGGAGCCGCAATGAATTAATCCTGCTGTTTGATTCTTCACTTTCTATTAAATTATGTTATGGCTAAATGCTTTTATCAACTACAAGATTGCTATTTGCATGATTAAAACCGCGTTACAAAATGTTGTTGATTTTTTTTTAGGGGAAGCTGAAAAAACAGCAAGGAGCGTCACGAATCAAATTACACTTGTATCTCAATGCGCCACTGGGAGATACATTTTAACTATTCTAAGACCTTAGTGTGTCGGGGAGGAGCTAATTCTAGCTCGCGTTGTTAGTGGAGGACGTTTTAAGAGAGTTGTTTTCACATGTTTTCGCTCTTCTGAGTGACTATTAAAAAACTTGTTGCGCTTGCTCGATTTTAATTGCTCGATTCATTTTTAAGGCTTACGTTATAAGATGAGGTTGAAACGAAAAAGTGTTTTTGGATCATAGTTTGAGGTAGGTTTACAATTTAAACTATTCATAAAGTCAGTTTCATATATTTTTGTGTAGTTTTCCCCCCAGCAAATAGTGAGGGTTTCGATATTCAAAGCTTGATGGGTTCCAAAAAAAAAAAAAAAAAAAAAAAAATCATCAAAAGGAGCTGACATCGATATGATCCTGAAAGAGATCAGCGCTAACAAGTGTGAAGATGTTGCAAGATAAAGCGGAACTGAGCCCAATCAGTAATGAGGGCGAGAGATTTTGGCGAGAAGACGCATGTCGATGAGAGCCGGCGCGCAGATGAAGAATCGGCGGTGACCTTGTGGAGAGGAGAGAGGGAGGAGACAAAGAGGGACGCCGCCGTCAATACAAAAAGTGAAGTCGCATAGCCCCAAAAATGTAAATGAGTCCCACGAGGGCGCCGCATTATCAAAAAGCAGGACCTCAGGTGAACAATGACCTCCAGTGGCTGTACCCATTTGCGGTGTGTGTGTGTGTCAACGAGGACTGGGGAGGGGGCGCGAGGGGTGGTGGTGGTGGTGGGGGGGACTCATTAGCAGTATTTGGACGGTCAGTTCAGAGCGTCTAAAAGCGGTAAACAAGTCGCGCGCCCGCTCGACAATGTCACGCACACAGACGCGGCGCAGCCCGCCCTCCTTCTGCAGGCGACGACATATCAAAAGGACGCGCGGCTAATTAAAACAGCGCAGACAGCGCCATATGCATCCGCGTTTCATTACCCCGCTTTCACATCAGTCTCGGCAAATGTTATGGATCGGGAGCAAAAGGAAATGTTGCAACACCGTTGTAATGGGGGAGGGACGTTAGAAGTACACACAAACAAAGTACTGTGTCAACATCAGCTTGGGCGCCATCCTTCCTCCGTTTAGGGCTTTCTGCTCGCTAGCTTGATGCTAACGCTAAGTAGCATCTGTGTGTTAAGGTGATATCACACTTTAAACAACGGAACGAACACGACCACGCGTCGACAGAGAATACTCGCAGTCATATATTCTTTATCCTCTGCGTAGGACGACTAGTATTCGTGCCGTACTGATGAGCTGAGAGGAGTTGAGACGTCTCAACTAACCGTGGATCAGTCTGTCTGTCTTATACCGCCCCCCGTGTGGTCGAGACAGTCACACCAGAAAAGGCAGCACAATGAAGCAGTGTGACAAAAAATATTGTTTTTAATTCAATTTAGTCGTCATTACTGTATGTTTTCATAAAGTGCATTAATATGGAGTTCTATTTTTCCTCTTCAAAATATGCAATACAACCATTTTTTTGTGGACAGCGAGCCCTAATTTACTCAATTGTCCTTTAGTGGGTCGGGTAAAAAAAAAAAAAAAAAATCAGCACCTATGTCTCGGGCATAAACAAATACACTTAATTGGTCATTTAAAAAAAATAGCATTTTTCATCATATAACATCCCGCGGCAACACTTGAGGATCTCTCCCATCACAGTGGTTGGGAATCAGCGCTGTAAACTCTGATGATTCTTGACTTGTTGCAAAATGTCACTGCGGCGCACATACAAACTTAATTACGGCTAATATAAAGAATGAGTGTCCCCTCACACTAACGTCACAAAAGCGCCACGCGTCTCCTTGCTGGATATGTTATTTTATTCCGCCCGGCCTGCTGCTATTAATTATTCATCAGGCAGGTGAATTGGGATGCCCATAGGTAGAAAGAGGGAGGAACACAGAGTCCCTCTGATTAAAAGCTGTGGGGAGAAAAAAGGCAACAGAGAAGAGAAGAAAGGAACTAAAAGAAATCGGAATTGAAGGCGATAAAGTGCCTGTCCTAGTTTTATCATTTGAATATAGTAATAAACACATGTGCAAAGCTAGGCTACATAAGGCCTGCGACTGTGTGTGTGTGGGGTGTGTGTGTGTGTGTGTGTGTGTCGGTGAGCGCGTGTGCCTAAGCAGCTTTCAGAGCGGAGACAGAAGGCAAAACAGAGCGCCCCCGCTGGCATTCTCAGTGGTGTGACACAGAAAGCTTGTTGGTTGGGGCATTAAATCTTAATGCACAGCAGTGCCAGGGAGGGGATGGAGCAAATGAGAAGATGAGAGGGAGAAAGTGGAAGGCGAGCGTTCAACGGAGTTGGAAGAAGAACTCGGACACTGTTCTTGAGTATAAGCGCGGATTAAAAAATTTCAAGAATCGATCCAACTCCTTTACTTCAAAGTAAAAAAAAATACAGACAGACAGAAGACTTTTTTTTTTTTTTAAAGCACTCAAAAAGGCTTCAAAACAACATGTTTTAACAGATTTGCTAACATTATGGACTAACTAATGAAAAAATGTGAAATTAGTGAAGATAAGAACGGAAAAAAATGCATCTTACCTGTATGTGTAAGTGGAAGTAGTAACAGTAGGGCTGCTCGATTATGGAAAAAATATTAATCGTGGTTATTTTGGTACTAATTGAAAAACGATGATTTATTTTTGGTACAAAACAAGACAATGTTTAAACGTACAAAAATATAGAGACAAATACATATATGTAAGATCCTTATGGACCAAACAAAATTCATAAAATTAAGTATAAAAAAAAAAAAGGTGCAATTATAAATTCAAGTAAGATTTCCTTGTGTGAACAAAAAGTGCGTTGGATAGAAATGAATATTAATAACCGTTTTTTATGATTATGCCAATTTTTGTAATCGTGGAGTGCAATAATCATAATTGTAATTGAATTTTGATGAATGGCGCAGCAGGGTATTGAATATTTTCAGAATCGAGTATCCTATCCGTTATCGAATCGATTAATTGAGGATTTGGAACAAATGGATCCTACATTGATAAACACAATAACAAGCATGTGCGGTGCAGGTCTTATTTTTTTTCTTTGCTTAGGTCGCCATCCTCATGTTATACTGTAGTAACTGTGACTTGGAGTGTGTATGGCTTTAAAAAGCAGGGCCTGGTCTGGTGAGTGACTTGGGCGCCAGCGAATGACACTGTAGAATTGGCTAACTGTTAAAGATGATCCCTCTGAAGCTACAAGGCAAAAATTTGTCTTTACTTCCCTTTTTTTTTTTTTTTTTTTGAAATTGAATCGTTTGAATTATTCAATTCATCATCTCTACTTGGGTACTTCCCACCAGCGTAGCTTGATGAAGAAAGAGGACAAGGTGAGACATGAGGACAGAATTGTGGGGGCAGACCAGGAGGGAGGGATGCTGCTGCGAGGGGGGGGAAAGGAGGATATCCCAAAATGCCAGGAAAGAGCAGAGTCGCACTAAATCAAAGCAGTTAAATCATCACGTGTTAATGAGTGCGTTAACCCCCCCCCCCCTTCCTCTTTTCCCTCCACTAAAAGCCTTCACCCAAACGCCGTCATCCCTAATTCATCCTTTTGACAGGGAGAGCCAAGGTAGATGATGAAAGGCTATGAACTCCCCTCTGAGGTACTCGGAATTGTACATAAGTATTGGAACGTGGCCGGGGAGGGAAAATGGAGTTTGGTGGGAAGAGAATGATTGAAGAGAATGATTTAAAGATCTAGAAATGGTTGTTGTTCTATGCAAATGAATTACTCTCATTCGTCTCTCCACTTTTTTTTTTTTTTTTCCCCCCCCCTTTCCTTCCTCCGTCTCTCTCGGCTGAGTGATAAACGCTGTCTACGGGGCTATAAATCCGGAGGGACTCCCGACAGGCGTCCCCATAAAGCGCTCTATTTTCTCCCCGTTTGCCGGGTTTGTCGGAGGCCTAGAGGAAGTGAGATAACATTAGGGGGATGAAGAGGAGGAGGAAGAGTGAAATTTCATCAGTGGGACACACACACACACACACACACACACACACACACACACACACACTGGCGCACAAAGGCGCACTGACAAACAAACAAAACCAAGTTGAAACGCTGCACGAGGTGGCGGTGTCCTGTTCGCAAACGACGCCGACCGCGGCTAACGTCGGCACAAAATGCTAACTCGCTGTCATCGACCCATTCAGGTTGGAATAGAGTGAGGTTATTACTCGCCATTGTTCTGGTTGAAATGCACAGAGGGAGGCAGAATGTTCAACTGGTGAGATGAGAGAAGGCATGAATGGGCACGTTTAAAAAAAAAAAAAAAAAAAAAAAGAAAAAAAGAAAAAAGTATCCCCGCTACTGTATGCATTGTGTTTTTTGCCGTGACGCTGTCTATGTACTAAATGCAACATATGCACACTTCAAAATACTGTACCCCATTTTTATGTGGGAACAGAAGTAGGCGAATATACACAGTAAACAACATCACCCTAAATTTTGTTTTCAGTGGTCACTAAAATAGCGCTATACTGAAATCATAAATCAGATTTAAAAACAACAAAACAACAACAAATCTGATATTCTTAAGACCGTGTTGACATGCCCTATATGTAGGGCTGCAACAATTAAATATTTTTAGAATATAGTATTCTACTGATTATCCCATTGAGTTAAATCGATGAAATGGATTTTGCGTTAATGAAGCCATGTGCGTGTGAGGTACAGGTATTACTTTATTTACTTATTACCTACAGACTACTGTTGTATCTGTGGCTTTGAGAATGTATGGCTTTAAAAGGCGGGGCCTGGCCTTGTGAGTGACGTGGGTGTCAGCTAGAGGTTCAATGTTTAATCGATAAAGTATCAAATTAATCGGTAATCACTTTGCTAATCGAGTTATCGTTTGGAGACCGTGTTTAATTTCAAATTGCCTCAAATCCTCGGAATGTCAGCCTCTCAACAGGAAATATTCTTTGATTTCTGTAGACCTCCGTGAAAGGATCTCCTCGTTAAATCAGAATAAAACATTTGCAAACCTCTGCTTTTAATTTTGAAAATAATAATTACAAAAAAAATCCTGTTTAAGGCCAAGCCAGGAATCATAATTAACTTAAGTTTGTCATAAGTAAGTCATGTTGAAATAATGTTCTGTTTTGGTAATAAAGCGATAGAACCCAGGCATGTTTGTTATCCGACTCATCGATTATCCAACCAAATAATCGACATGAAATAAAATAATCGTTAGTTACAGCCCTACTGCAAAGCTTTGAGGCAGGGATCTCGCTTTGATCTTTGTAATCAAATCATTCAAGCTATATGATTCATCGCAGCAGCCCTATCTATATAACCGTTAAAAATGTTAAAATGTTACTTGCCCGCACAGTGCAGGCAACAGTTTGATCTATTTTCCATTTCCTTAAAGACGAAAAAAAAAACCCGTATCAAATTCCGAACAAGTCCGAAAGACTTCTGTAGCTCTTTTGGCTGCATCATCAGTGACAATATTAACATTCCAGCAATCCATGTCAAAGTATTTGATGTTCTGGCTGCCTTTCCAAAATGGCTGTAGCAAGCTTTGGCGTCCGTTGAGCCGTTCGGCCTGTGCCAGGAACATCTTCAAAAGTTATTAAAAAAGTCTGCGGAAGGCTGAAAAGCGGCGTCTTTCAACCCCGTCGGACGGAAAACGATTAGTTTGTGTGAATGTGTAACTGTTGCCCATCGGCGCTCGCATTGTCATATCATGCAAGGTTGCTGTCGTATCACCTACGCCGAGCGACGCGGTTCGGAATCGCTCATGTGTTTGCAGTTATGCATCTCAACGCAGGAATTCTATCTTAAGACCCTGAGATATGAGCAAGCATGAAAGCTCCAAGGATTCATTCCGAGTCCTCCTGCTCCAAAGAGGATTCCCACCTGGTTGCAATTTAACCTCGGCCCGGTGGAGCGGACCCGGGCGAGCGTAAAAATAACGTCTGTCGGGAAAGCGGTTTCATTTTTCAATCAAATAAATCATGACCGTACAGAAAATAATTTTTGTCTTTTAATGGCCTCCCTCGCGTTTGAAGTTCGCCGGGGCACAGCTTTGCTTTGAAGTCCGCGAGGAGGTGGAGCAAACGCCCCACCGAGTGTGCGTGTTCGCCTGCACGTGTGTGTGAGACAGAGTGAGCAATCATACCGGTGCCTCCTCCACATCCTTAAAACACAAAGCCCGGAGGAACGTCTCGCTAAAAAAAAAAAAAAAAAAAAAAAAAAAAAGCTCTGCACATTATACTTACTCTGGCATATAATTTGCCTTCACGTAAAGGGAGACAAAAACACAAGGAAAACCTTTTCTTGCAAGCAATAATCAGAGGAGTCATAGATAGTGAGCAGAAAGTACAGCAAGACAATCCTACAGCAAACTAATCTTGACGTCTTATCTCGCGGCCATGTGTAAAAATGGCCCATTGTGGTCACTTGCTGGAATAGTTCCTGACCAGTCCAAAGTCACTTTGACCCGCAAACCTCGCCGTCCATTCATACGCGCTGTATTTTTGTATGTTACGAAGCTACAATTTTAGAGAGGACGGGCAGAGTGGCAATTGTGAGGCTTCTCGCTCAATGGGTTTTCGGCCAAACTTGCTATCGCCGTACAAACAGATCCATCGTGTATTACAGACGCAAAAAGGGCTGACATAAAAACAAAGAGGTTGTTTTCTTTTAAAGACATACTATATTTTGGAAAATACAGTGGCAACTTGAGATACAAGCGACCCAACATAAGAGTTCTTTGCCATTCTACGATTTTTTTTTTGGGGCAGCCAAAGCACGATAGCCATTAAATTGAACCCCTCCCCCCACCAAAAAAAAAAAAATAAAAAATAAAAAAAAAAAATATATATATATATATATATATATATATAATTATGGGGGGAGGCTGGAACTAATTCATGGAATTTCCATTCATTTCAATGAGAAAAGATGATTTGCACAACAAGTGATTTGAGTAAGGGCTAAACAATTAATCGAATTCACATCGACATCACAATGTAGTAGAATGCAGTTTTCAAACCGCAAAGACTGCAATTTGGATACAAATAAATTGCTTCATTCCGGTTAGTCGGTAGGCTTTATTTTTCATACATACTGTATGTATATTGGTTACATTTATTTATACATATAATGTCTTGATAAATTCAGTGCATTACAAAAAAAAAGTATATTTATATTTATATATATTTATATATATATATATATATATTTTATTTTTTTTTGAAAATATAAAATAAAAGTGATAAAGCCACAGATTTGTTTCTATTGTTGCAATTTGATTTCTTACTTACTGACTTATGTTTAGGCTACACTTGCTAGGTAAAATTTTAATAAGTTCACAACCACACAACTGTCTTTCATGTTAATTGATGGTTCAGTTGTATTTAGCTTAGCGTGAGCCCTGAAAAAAAAAATCGCATATTAAATCACAATCACAACATTGAGTGTAAGAATAAAAATAAAAAAAAATCGAAATGAATTAACTCGTATTTCAAGGCAAAACTGGAGTTGAGTCTTCAAGTCTAAAAGCATGTGCGCCGCATATGCGGGACCAGCTTTCAAATTGCCCATCACCATTGTCACCTCCTAAGCTGCGTTATTAAATGGAGAGCACATAATGGCGGTGAGGCCTAAGTGTAAGCCTCTAAGCTCTTGAACTCAGAAGGGCACGGGACAACGCGGCAAAGGGAAGGGGTCAAGGAGGAATTAAGAGATCATTGAATATATTAAGATTAGTGGGGAACCTCTAGTCTAGAGTTGTCCAACCTTTTTTAAAAAAACATATTTTTACCATCATTTTATCACAAAACGTCAAAACCAATGAATCAATATGGGCAAAGATAATAAGAAAAAAAAAAAAACTAAAACGAATTTTATTCATCGGGTTCTTATCAGTCGAAATTTCATGCCTATTTCAGATGTCAAGACAGTGATTTCTCATTTATTGCGGTTAATGGGGACCAGAACCCGACACGATGGGTAAAAAAAACGCCAAGTGGCGTCTGACTTATTATTATTATGATGATTATTATTATTGTATATGATATTTATTGTACAGTTTTATTTTGGAGGGATTTGCGTCTCGGTTACGCTGTTGCGAACCGCCGACACGGTTCCCACACTTATAAATACTTGTTATACAATAAAGGTAACTTTAAAAATGAAAAAGGAAGAATAAATACCAAGCTGCAGGTTGTGAGAGGAATTGAGCTTCAAACGCGGCCGCCGGCGATTACGACCGAACGTTCGCTAATAACTACGTTTAAGTTTTAATTTCTATCAGAAAATGGACTTACCTTAAAGCAGAAGTCAACCCAAACATTATTTTTTTCAAGAATATGTTCCCAGCAGGCCCACTAGTTGAAACACGGCATTCTGATTAATTTTGCGTTTGTGGAATATAAATTAAGCATCAAAATGCACTCGTTTTTAGCTATTTCTGGGGGCGGCCATTTTGTCTTCTGTCGACTGAAAATGACATCACAACTAGTCTGCTGGGAACATATTCTTGAAAAAAAAACATGTTTGGGTTGACTTCCGCTTGAACTAGAATGCCGTAATGCATTTTATTCCAAAAGGTACAATCCTGCACTTTTCAACGCTCGTCGTCATTGTGCAAAGCGAAAGTAAAAGTTCTTCTTTGTTGCCTTGATGGGAGAGGAAGAAGTCGTTGCCTCCTACTTATTTTAAAAACGAAGAAGCCGCACAGTGCCCGGAGGCAATAGGTTTGAAAATCAGTGGTTAACCTGCAACTGTGTGCAAGCTTAGACGTGTCACTGTAACTTCAAACGATTTGTCAGTTGAACGTCAATTTCGATGCGAACTCTAAAATATGGTTCGGGATGTATGAATGATTTATTTGAACATGCAACATAAACAATAATTACAATAACACTGAAAATAAAATATGAAAAATAGAAATAACAACAACAATCAAAACTCGCCAAAGCACACACCTAACGAAAGTCTTCCATGCTCAAAAGGGAGTGGGAAGAAGTCTCGATTTAAATTAAATCCCACCCCTTCTCCATTTTTTGTTAATTTATACCTCTATTCATCATCTATGGCAAAATGATACTGAAGATAATAATGGTTATAATAACAATGACAATAATAATAATGAACCACATATAAAATACTTATCAGGTACATAATTAAAAAAAAAAAAATCGAATCGAACCGAGTCAAACCGTTATGTTTTAAAATTGTTGCATCTTTGGAACCCAAATATCGAGATCGTCTTTATGAGAGATGTATGTGACCAGATATAAATCAGCTGATGATATATGTATTGTATCGTTGAATTGAACTAACTTGGACGGTTTGAGCTTTATACATGTTGTTGCAGACCGGATAAAAAGAAACATGACAAAAGCTACAACCGTACCATATCGAATCAAATCGCAACCCCACTTACTCGAATTGAATCGTTATATTTTAAAATCATTACACCCTTGAATCGTACCATACCCCATGTATCAAGAATCGTATCAAATTGTCTTTTGTGGAGTGGCGCACACCCCTATGTTCCAAAAGTCAAACGAAAAAAAACCCCAAATCATTACGAATCAAAATGAAGTTCACTGGGCCATGACTAAATCCCGAAGTTATAACTTGCGCCGGATGAGTTAAGAGTGTGCGTATTAAACATACAAGAATAATCCTTCGGATCCACGGCTCATTTGCGCTCTCCTTTTATCTGGCGCTGCATGTCAGCACCGGCTAAATTTCGTCAGGACGGCCAGAAGCACATTATGGACCGTACAGATGTGCAAACGGTGCGCTAATCCACACAAGCAACAAGACAAACCTCTGGGAATAAAGTACAAGCAGGCACCCGAGCGTGTCGACAGACAGGCGACTGCCTTCCCGATAAAGGCTTAAATATCCCTTGAAAAGCGTTTCCCCTGGAGCGCTTCCACTACTTTCCGTGCGTACCTTCTGTCCAAGCGATCTGCTTTTGACATAAAGGCCATCCTTCAAAGACCTGGAAGCCGCCGACTTTGACGGCACATCTGCCAGGACGGAGACGCCCTCGCTTGTCTGTGTTGCGGGAGGAGCGCGGGGGCCGTATACTTGTCTTTTCCTGCGCAGATCCAGCTAATTTACTCCCAATAGCAGGCCTACACTCGCCGTTTCGGGCATGCTTCCTGGTTCGTATAGGAATATATCGCGCTCGCTTTATAGACTTGGCGTGTTCGGATAGGGCACGTCAAGTCAAATGTATAGCAAATGTTTTGGGGGAAAAAGGATGAAGGGGCTCGTTGCCATTGAAGATGAAAAGAAGAAGTTTTCGGAGGAGGGAGGATAGATCAAAAAATATATGATGAAAAGGAACAAGTCGAAAGAAGATCCTCGAGGAGATAAAACGTCAAGCCAAGTGCTTACAGGAAATAGTTGTGTTTGGTGGGTAAATATTGAATCAGCAAGATGTCAACTGTTACGCCGACTCCCGCGTTTCCCCCTCCGAGTTGTCTGTGTCAACGGCAAACAGGCGCTTTCACCTTCACTCGGAGGCATCAAAACATAACACGTCAACACGCATATTGACTGAAGCGTCTGGGTTCAGTATTGGCAACACAAAAGAATGTCGAAAGCCTCCGACACGCGGCCCCGTGCGTTCGTCTCGTTGGGCGGACTGCAGGAGAAGCCGGCGGTCATTGCTGGGAATCCAATGGCGACTCTTCGGGGTAGGCTCGGGTGTGTTTGGGCCTGCAGTGATTTAAGATGCCTGAAGGGAGCCTCCATTTCCCCCTTTCTCTTGATCTTCCGCCTCTTTCTCCGCAGTCTCTTCCAAAGAATGAGCCATTAGCAGAGTTTCTGGGTCAGGGAGTAAGGTCTAAGGTTTGACACACACTATGTGGCGTTCTATCATTCTTCTTTCTTTCTCCCTTCAATGATCAGACACAATTGCCTCCCGCCCTGACAATCTTGATTACTTATGGTATTTCGCACGGAACGCGCATACTTTACAGTATGGCGGTTCATCGCGACTTCGACCGTCCGAGAAGCATTTAGTCGCTTTCTCCAGTGACAAATCAAAGTTTTTTCAGAACTACTTTGTATGTGGGTTTTTATGGTTTATACGTCACTCAAGTGCAATTCTCAAGGCGGGGGATAATGTTTTTGCCTGCATGGTTTTTATCAACCAAGCGGACGACTGCTAAACGGATTTCCACGAAGAGCTGGAGAAGAAACAATAAGTTTGACTTTTCTTTTTTTGTTTGTTTTTTGACGATCGGGTCAGGATGCTCATTTGAAACTGACCCCTAAGTGATGGCCGACATGCCTTCGCTTGAAAGCACATTTATTTACACAACAACCTAATAAAAATGACACTTTTGTTCTTTGTTTCTCAGTGTCATGGATTGTCACTTATGTAAGTATGTGATGTATTTACATATGACAAGATTATCACAATGATCTTTGCTCATGACAAACTGCCAGCAGTCGGCCACGTTAGCTTGCCGGTTAGCATCGCTTCTCCATTTTCTCCTTTTCTCTCTCTTTGCTCGGTGTGTCGCATGATTATCTAATCCTTGCCCTGCTTTGGCGATGATGACAGTTGCCAGAAATTTATCTTATTTGCCGCCATGGAGGTGAGGATTAGCAATTTAGAGGAGCGGATCCACACCATGGAAGGAGAGTGTTTCGTTGCGCTAGCTAGCCAGCCGCAGCGCGACGTAAGTTAGCGTCGCGCCTCGCGTTCCTCCGGTAGTTCCTGCGCAGAAGAGCAAGGAGGAAGGACGCCTGACGTTGACCCGCATACAACTGGAAGCTCCTCCGGCTCAGACGTGCTTGAAGCCATTTTGACACTTGGGAAGACACGATGACGTCGTCAAGAAAAGTTATCGCGATTGATCGACAGAATCCAAATCGATAACATCTACCGAATATAGCGCACATCCCTATCTACTTTATAATTAACACCTACATATACTCTGCTCTGCCTGGCAATTTTGCTATTAAATACAACACTGAATATAAGCTCGATCATTCATAATCTAAATACCAAACATTCCACTTTAGCCAAGTATCAATAAAATATTGCAATGTTTTTGCCGTTAAGCAGAAATATTATCCAGTCAGAACAAGGGGACCGAATCGTCTCACATAAATGATTACATGATGTTGAATGCTAAGAGTGTTTGGGTGTCTCAACTAAATTGTCCAGAGGGTTCATAGGGTCTATTCAGATTTAAAGGTCAGCCAGAAGTGGAACAGCATCATTTCTTTTCAGTCAGCACATGTCTGGAATTTGTGTTTTTGCCTGTGAGGGTGAGCTTATCGGTTAGATTTTATCTTGACAGTGGCTGATCAGTCAATGCCACGGACCGTGGAATTCCTCGGTCTGACGTCTGTCGACAGTTTTGGTGCAAAAACAACACAGGGATTGGCCGGACTTCTTTGCTGTGAATGTCGTGTCACTTTTTTTCCCCCTGGCTGTGTTACTTCAAAGTAAAAAAAAATAAATACATAAATAAATGATGCATGTAATGTAATGAAACACGCTACATACTGCTGAAAAACCAAAGCAAAGGTTTTTATGGTCAAAAATGGTTGACTTATCACACGTTTTGTCTGTTTTTATTGTGAGCGCACACACATAATTATAATAAAGGGACATTTGGGTGTGTGTGTACCAGTGCCAGAAGGCTGCGAGGAAGAAGGGGACAGAGCTGCTTTCATGTGCCTCATAGCACAGATCACAGTGCTCAACAGCTGTTTGCCTCTCATCGTAAATGAATAGAGAAGGGGAAGAGGCCACATAGCAAAAAAAAAAAAAAAAAAAAAAAACGGAAAAAAGAAAGACATCCGTGAAATGAAGGGGAAGAACTAAAAAAGATCAAGTAAAAATTAATTACAATGAGAGGAAAAAGGAAAGATTTAGTCATAAACTGATGCTGCCCATCCACAGGCTTCCGCTGGCATCGTTAACATCCGTTTTGAAGAGTTTCTTTTCTTGAAAGCTAATATTATTGCATGTGTTTTTTGTGTGTCTGTGGGGGGTATTTCATTTTATTTTTTTATCTGGCATATAGTGGAAGACATGTGCTCACTTAACGAATTTTTACCACGCAGACCAGTTTGGTCCCATTGCCAAAAGAAAAGCACAAAAGTGGACCTTAATTATGCGGCCATTCCACACGGCTACAACAAGTCATTCTTACACGGTGATTACCAACTACTGCCCTGAAATGACACAATTTCTATTTTTGATTTGTCCGAAAATGTACTACAAATAATGTATCTTTGTTCATCTGATTATGCCAGTGACAAAAAGTGACATATACAACAATTAAATGCTCTTCTACTAGATGGCGGAAGGTACAATTAACCAGAGCTGGGCATTCTGCCAATGTGACGGACCGGTCCGTCTACCTGCCTATGAGGGACGCCCATTTTCTAGGCGATAAATGATAGACGGGAAACAAATAGTTGGACTATGCATAATCGGACGCCCATTTTTTCCGTCTATGTAATCATATTAGAGATAGACCGCTGTTTTTTTTCAGGGCCGATACCGATTATTACTCGTCAAGGCGACCGATAACCGATATTTGGAGCCGATATTGATTTTAGTAAAAAAGAAAATATTGGCATTAAAATCTTGTTAAAAAAATAAAAATAAAATTCGGAACTTTGTTGAAACACCTTTAAGCATAATGTTTATTTAACAAATTTTCAGATTTGCATAATGTAGATTTTTTGGGGTATTATTATTACTATGAATTTTTGACAATATATATCTTTGTTATCAAATTCTAACAAAAAGTTCAGGGAGCACCCAGGGTCGTCAGCATGTCTTAAAAAGTGAAATGAAAACACTTGAAAAAAAAAAAAGCTCCATATAGTTTTCGACAATAAATGAAGTCCTCCAAAATTTCAAAATGACAGAAAATTAAACTTTCACATATCTTTGTTTTGATCCCGACACAGTTTAAAATTGATTAAATTATTATCGGCCATCATAAAAAAGGCCGATGCCGATATTCGTCAAAACGCACAATATCGGCGCCAATAATTGGCCCGGCCGATAATCGGTCTATCCCTAAATCATATATCATCTATTTTTACGGTGAGGCTTCCTTTTCCCGTTGGCCGCAGCCGAGTTCCTCAAAGGTACATAAAGGTCTTCTTTTAGGACCTATTTTTTGTTTGTCAAAGTTGGTCATGGGAAACGCTCTAACGCAGGGGTGGGCAATTCCGGCCCTCGAGGGCCGGTATCCTGCCTGTTTTCCATCTCTCCCTGCTGGAACACACCTGATTGAAATGATCATATAATCAGCAAGGTCTGCAGAAGTTGGATCACGATCCTCATCATTTGAATCAGGTGGGTTGCACCAGGGCGACATAGAAAACATGCAAAATACCGGCCCTCGAGGGCCGAAATTGCCCACCCCTGCTCTCACGGAAGCCCATTTAAAAATGATAAATGGACCGGCTTATAGGCGATTACTATTTGGTCCGGACGGACAAAACGGCGGATAAACGGATGGGGGAGGGATACCCCGGCTGTAGGCGGAAGGCGATAAACGGGCTGCAAATTTTGGGGTAAAATTCCCAGCCCTGTAATTGACCTGTGTATGCACCTAGAGTGGTGTCAAGTGGAGTAGGTACCTTTCTGTTGGTGTTCTAAGTTACATCATCTTGTGGTACGGTACCCAAAGGATTACACCAAACAGAAACCAAATGTCTTTTTCTCAAACAACACATTTACTTCTTCTATTGGACGCCCTCCATTATTGCCATATGTTCATGTGCTTCAGCTACTGTCTCTGAATATCCTCGTTCATCCAAATTCTCAGGGCATTGAATCGACTAGAGCTGTCCTACGTAAGTCTTTGAACACAAACCGATGAAGCCCGCTCAGATGAGAGGCGAAACTTCTTCTCGGACAATCGAATGCCCAGAGAATCCTGAAGCTCCCCAAACGTGTAACGTGAATGCAAAGTGAAGCCATGCCAACAAAAGGTGACATAAGCGAGCCTGCGCGACGATTGCCCTCGCCGGGCGCATCATCGCTCATTTTCAGTTGACAAAGTGTGCTAATGCTACAACCCGAAGCCGCGAGGTTACGTGTGGCATCGGGTCCTTTAAGAGACGGTGCCAAGATAAAGCTGGCGGCCCCATAAGCCGCGGCTCAGCCGAGCTCTTTTAGCGCTTTTGCACAACACAGCCTGTCATTGTGCCGGGGTTAGGAAAAAAAAAGAAAGCACATTAGCTTCTGAGAAAAGGGCTTTCCCTCCGAAACCCCCTCGGACAACAAGCAAAGCTCCGCTTGATAATTCAATCATTCTCCGAGGCCGAGGATCCATGAAACCGCTCAGAATGTTTTTTTTTGTTGTTTTTTTTCCCCCACCCCCCAGCCCTTCTCCTTTCCATTCCTCGATCGTCTCCCCCATTAGGTAACTGCCCCATATTTTGATATATGCCGTCATTCCTGGCGCTTATCAAAGGACAATAGAGGAACGACGCCTAAGAGAGAGTCATTGACATTTGAATGTATGCGGCGCGGGTGAATTATGACACTGCGCGACGGGTGTCGCATAAAGGGCATTAGGAGATAGCGATATATATTTGTGTGCGGAGGGGAGATAAAAGGAAGGAGAAGGAGGTCAGCGTGAGAGCGGGTTGAAGGAAAGGATACGCGCTGAAGGAGAGAGAGATGAAGGGGGGGGGAAAAAACCGAGTTCTTATCGCGGTACCCTTGTCTTGACTTCTTCGCGAAGAGAAGAGCGAGAGCAAAAAAAAAAAAAAAAAAAAGATACTCTCACTGGCGGTGTTTACGCAACTGAGCGCCGCACGGCACTAGTCGTGGCCCAACGACGGCTTAGCCGCTCCTCGTCAGTATGTATGGATTTTCCAGTCCATGTGAATGTTCACCATAGATAGCATACGTATTCCTAACGCCATGCGGCTCGGCACACGGAATGAAGCCGTCCACTGGATTACGGGGAGACAGCTCTCGGAAAAAAAAAAAAAAAAAAAAAAAGTGGGGGCCTGGGATTTGCATAAGCGGCCGCGGATGTGACAAAAAAAACTGTCGACAGAAAGACAGAGAGATAGAGAGAGGAAAGGAAACACAGAGAGGGGGGCTTAGAGAGTGGACCACACTTGCCAAGCCACTGGGGGATAAATCCTGCGGTTAGGATCAAGTATTCCGGGCAGGGATTTGGCCCCAGGTTCCCTCAAAGCAAACAGAAAATAACAGGCTGGGAGTAAATAGGTGGCCGGGTAATGATAGCTCTGTCAAGTTCTAAAGTGGAGAAAGGCAAGAGTGTGGCGAGAGGAGGATAATAGGGAATAGAAGAGGAAAGTGTGGGCGAATGCAACACGGTAGGGGAGGGGGGGGGGGGGTCAGATGGCAAATAAGACAAAGTGCTAACGGGAAGGTTTGGGATGCTATTAGGGGATAGCGATGTCTCGCACAACAAGAGGCCAAAAGGGAGAGCAGGAGGACACGGTGACACAATTTCTTGTGGAAGCCTTTTTGCAATAAGCTCAGTGGTGTTTTTGGCAAGATGCGCCTGTGTGTGTGTGCACGTGTGCGCCTCAGGCTCCAACTTCTGACTGCGCTCGAGAGATCTACATCTGGGTCTCCGTCCCGCTGTCACGTCACACATGGCAAACTCTAAAATCCTGAGCTCCTATTTGTGATTGAATCTATATTTTTGGGGGGGAAATCATGAGAGATGGCCATTTTTTTTATCCCAGATGTGTGCAGTGTTTTTCGCCTGTAGTTTAAAGATCCCGAAGCCCACGTTTTTTTTCATTCTATTGCTATTGTATTGCAAACTCCCCCCTTTAATGGACTCCACCTGCGTGTTTTGCTTCATTGCAATACTTAGCCTTAACGCTTGGTGATTTTTCTTCCACGTTTATCTTTCTATTCAAATCACTTGTAACCGTACCCGTCTACGAGCACCGAATGGCAAGTGCGCGTGTGCAAGATTATCATCGTCAGCGCCAGAGAGCGTGTTTAATCCATTCTCACCACTTAGCCGATAGAGCGAATGAGTTGAATTTACGAGCCTGACAATCTTTTATATTGTTGGCGCCGAAGTATATGGTCGATTTCACTTGCTTTTCCATGCGTTGTATCCTCACATTTTCTCTCACTGCAGCTCTCACAAGACAAATTTATTCATGACCGAATTATATAAGGAAAAAGTCACAATAGAACACCAACAGATTAATATTATAAAACGGGTGGAGATAAAAGATGATCGTGTATAAAAAATATACATATATGTCTATATATATATATGTATTTATATATATACGTATGTATGTATATATACGTATATATGTATATATGTGAATATATATATGTATATATGTGTATATATATATGATATATATGATATATATGAATATATATATATATATATATATATCATATATATAGTCTGTGGTGCAAAAAAGGCTGGGGACCGCTGGATTAACAGACAGTGTCACTTCATTTTTCAAGGTTCCAATAATGCTCCAGTTAATTAACAAGGTCAATAGGCGAGATAGGCTGGATGCGTTACAGCCCTTGTGAATGTGCTTGGCACGCCGTGTTTAATAAGCTCCCATCGTCGCTATCAGACATATTGGCAGCCTTCGAATGGCTTTCCAATAATGACGAGCGCCTCCTCCGGCGGGGTTATTCTCAAAGAAACGGCTACCTTGTCGCCTGCTAACAAAGTGCTTAGGTCAATGTCATAAGACAGCGTTTGTGTATACATACACATTGGACTTCTGCCAACGGGGAGCACCTCACAAGTGTTTCTCACCGTCATTATATCCCAATCAGAGGGGCATTGTGTGCGCGAGTGTTTGTATATTTTCGCCACCCATGGAGCCCGATCGCATGTCCCCCTTGATTCGTGCGGACCACCGAGGCAGAGAGGAACCACCTGTCCATCCAGGAAGCGGCGCGCACACGCTCTAGCCAAGATTAGCATATCCATATTTACTCATGGCTGGTGCATTCCTCTGTGGGTTTCTTAATGGTCTTCACTTCCTTCAGGTCTGAAAATACCCTTTCACACTCCTCCACCTGGCCAAAAAGCACATTTATAAATGTGATTCGTCCCTCTAATAGTTTGGGGGGGAAAAAAGGGGATTTGTGCGCTTTTAAGAAACGCTCGAGTGGCAAGCAATTACAGAGGCCGCCGAAACAAACGCGACTTGTCGCGAGAAGTCAATTAGTCCGGCGTGGCAGCAGGTAGCAGGCTTGCTCCGCTATTTATGATCCCTCAAAACACCATGCTCACCTAATAGCACGGTGACAGACAACGGAAAGCATTAATGATAAAAACGGGATCAATAGCCGGGTTGGATTATTGCCCGCCGGCTCTGTTTTCATCAGCGCGAGCGTCTCGAAAGGGTTTTTAATTGAAAACGCCCGTGAACGTTGCGCCGATTGTGTGTAATGAGACATTTGATTGGCTGTGTAATAATATTTGTTGAAGTTCGATACGGGCATGAGGGCTCCCAGTTGATAATACTCTGTTAGCAATAAAGCTCCGGGCAATAAAATGTGATCGCAATACCTGCTCTCGAGTGTAACCCGAGCTGATGATGACTACCAGATAATACAAAGACATAAGCGAGGACGCTCAAAGTGGAAAGATGCTGAGAAATAGCAACAGGGGAGAGTGGCCAGAGCCTCTATTAACCCTTCTGCTCTGCTTGTTCCAAATAATGGCTCTATTGTGTTTGGCTACGACACATTGAGTCACAGAAGGGAGAGTAAATGACAATGGGATGAAAGATGATGAATGTGTGCAGAAGAAACAAACGGTAGCACCTAACAAGAAGGGTACACGTACAAAAGGGTGGAAAAGTTGGACCAAAACATTTACACCTTCACGTCTTACCAAGGTAGAATAACTCAAACTGAAAACATTTGAGTTAACAAAATAAAATTGATATGAATAAATGTGAAAATCCTTTTAAACAACATGACAACTAACTGAAACTACAATTAACGTTTTCAAAGCCAACAAATGAAAATTATTGCAAAAATGTCTGTTGTTTTCGTTTTTGTCAATTAATTTAACACATGAGCCTTTATGGGGTTAATTGTTAATGTATGATGAAAATTCCCTACTATTAAAACCCTGCTTCTTACAGTCTCATCCATTCATCGTTTATCATTAAAGAAAAAATCCAAAACTGAAAAAAAGAAAGAAGAATGCTTCAACGCTTTTTTGGTATCAGAAGTAAACAAATCCCAGAAGGGAAGCAAAGCTTGTTTTGATAGGTACCATTGACATTGGCCGAGAGAAAAGTACTAAAAATACAAACATATTTTTTCGCAAATACATATCAGGTCTTAAAAGGCCATATTGGCCGACCCTAGCGTATACCTGACATGACAAAATACAGGCAAATGCAGGACAATGTGCTCAAATTCTGATCCCGGCTGTTTTGTTCAGCCTCGATGGAGGTCTGTGAGTTTTTCTCAACTAGTTTAAATGCACCACTATGCCTCACTGTTTAAGTCCAAAGAGGTCTATTCGAAAACACGGCCAAGCTAAAGATCAGCCGATCAGTTGCTTGCAATACTCCAGACTGTTGTTAACAACTTGTTAACATCTTGACACCAACAGAGGGGAACAAGGAAGTAGAAACGGTGCGCTCCGCTGAATTCCAAAGCAAATGCCGTCCGCTCCACTTTGAGGGGGAAACAAATGGAACTGTGACAAAATGCCAATCACTTGAGTCATGGCAACCAAATAAACAACGGCGTGTGTACGGAGCATTTCCATAACTGATGGACAAGGGGGGGAAAAAAAAAAACGATTTGAGAAGAATGGCACCCAGCTGAGCGCAGACCCGCGCCAAGGCCGAGCAACCGTCAAATTGTACACTGCGGACAACGACGTGTGCCGTCATTTTGTCAATGAATTTAATTCGTGTTCACTGAGAACGTTTTTGGTGCTTTGTATATGCCATGAATTGCATTCAGGGGTCAGTTAATATGAAATGGAAACAGACCGACCGGTAAAAATCTGCACTTGAGATACAGTACCATATAAAAACATTTTTTTTTTTTTATGTAACCCAATTAAACATATTCAATTGTACTTTTTTAATACATCAGAAACATAATTCACACCCAAAAACAATTATAGTTCATTGTAATGTCTCGAAGCACATGTGTTAGATGTGTGCCTTTAAGAGGCGGGGCATGGTGGGGTGGGGTGTGACCTTGGCAAGTGCACGCGAGTGTCTCGGCGTGAGCGGTGGCCGACAGCAGCTCCCGCATCAATTGTCTTGTTTTGTTTTGCTATTCTCCCGGTGTTCAACTAAAAAGGCGAAAAAAATAATAATTTAATATGGGCAGTGTGTATTAGTAAAAGAATAATCACGTTTTTATGATGATTCGTAGCCCACGCCGCACCCTCCCTCCAAAGTTTTCAGATTAATTCGTTAAGTAGATTTAAGTAAGCGTGCTAACAAACAGACCAAAATAACCTTCTTGGCAAAAGGTACCGAGCCGATTTCAAAGCTGAAACAAAAAACCAAAAGTCTCTGTGAGATGAAGCGGCACAATCTGTCAGCGCACAAACACACGCCGGGCGGGAACGAGTGCCGGCGCAAACATCTCGCGTTGAACTGCATCCAGGCCGGCGCTCAGCTTTCCCTGCCTCCAATCCGACGGACGGAAAATCCCTCTCTCTCAAACGTCAAGTCTCTCTTTTGTCGCTTCTTCGGGTTGGAGATGGCTTAGCTGTGTTGTAACTGTGTCAAAATATTGGAGGCAAAACGGGAGGGTCCACTGATATGTCTGATGTGGGCATGGGTGGGCGGGGGCGTTGTCTGTCGACTATTAAGCGTGTGGCATGACTTGGAGAAATATGCCAGTGTGAGAGGCCGGAATTATGTTTAAGCTTCATACCGTGTTTGCATGTGTGTGTATGTGTGAGGAAGTTGTGGTGTCCCAAGTTCTCTGGTGTTTACTGACAGGAAATGTTTGTCCAGGCGAAAGGGAGCGGAAGCTTGCCCGCCCCGTATCGCAAACACTGGGAAAGTGGCCCGGCACACACACACACACGCACACACACACGCATTCACACAAACACCGACACGCGTGTAAAAAGGGGAATCTGACGGAAGCGCCAGTCTTTGTGAGAGAGGCGCGGCGTTCGGTAGCAGGGAAGTGGGAGCGGGAATGTCGGCCGCTATTGCTGCATTCCAGTAAACTGGGAAGTCGGAAATTTCCGACCCCCGAGGAGGAAAAGTGCATGGGATGCCACTCAGAGTTCGAAGGGTTCGAACGAAGAGTTGCACTTTTTTTTTTTTAATGTCACGAGTTGTGAAGGATACCAACAATAACAAATAGAAATCGACCACAAGGCACATATCGCCGCTGTCCGGCAGAATCCTCGCACGTCCCCCAGAACGTTGCCAGCGCTGTCTACATCAGCGGACATTAATCTGCATGCACTGATCTTCATGGCTGACCAGTTCTTTCTGCACTGAAGCATCACAGCCATCCATTGTGAACAAAACGGGCTTCCTCACATGTATCCAAGCAAACTATTTCCCTTGTTATTGCCTATGAAACATTCAGACTTTCAATCTTGAGGCAACATAACGCCGCATGGCTCACACAATGTGAGGGAGGAGGCGGGGCTTACAACACTTCTCAGACAGCTCGGGCTATTTTCAACACTTGAAATTGGCTAATAATGTGAGAAAATGACAAGTCGATGTAGGGACAGTCCAATAGTGTTGTTTTGTGAAAAATATGAAATTGACAATATTTGGACATTCAATATTGCTATTGAAATGTCTATTTCAATAGTCTATAGACAAGCATTCGGGTTAACATTCTTACCAAAGTACAATTCTGTTTTGGGAGCGAAGGAGGAAGGAGTACATGCAAACTCCACACAGGAAGGCTGGCACCAAACATTCGATTCGGGAATCTCAGAACATGAGGCAAAGCGCTCAAAGAAAGTTTGTCATGCTCAAATACTTTTTTTTTTTTTTTAAATCCTACACGTCCCACCTTATTGGCTTTGTTTTCATCATCTTCAAAATTGTATTTGTAGCAACACAGGGTAAAAAAAAAACAAAACAAGACAAAACACGGTTCAGCAACTCCTACTTTGTCTGAGTTAGTGCACGACTGCAGTGACATTCCCTTTTGAAAAAAAAACCAAAACTTTCTCACCTACTTAGACGAGAAACTTTGCGCGACAGTTCTCCGGCTTATGATTGATTGCAAAAAGGAGTTGGCAACAATGATCGTATGTGAGAGGTTTATTCCGGGAGCGCTTGCCAGTTTTTGTCTTCTCGCAGCGAGCCTCCCTCCTCTCTGGCTGTCCTGCCTGATGTTTTTATTTGTGTGTGTGTGTGTTTACATATGTGTGTGGGCTCATAAATTAAGGACAGCGCTGGAGGCCCTGCGAGCACGTGGGCGTGTATTCGTGGCTGTTTACCAACACACGTCTGTCAGGCGGAGAGCGATCTCCGCGGGCCCAGACCAACCCGTCCTTTCCACGCGCATGAGCTCGGTCACACCGCGCGTCACGGAGGTGAACCGGGGACAAAGGGAACTGAAGTTTGACTTACTGGCTGGCGAAGGGGTGCTGTAGCCGCTGAGAGGAAGTCCTGGCAGGGCCGGAGGCGACAGGCTCCCCAACATGTGCGGGAAGAAGTAGGAGTAGGTGGGCATTGGGAAGCCGTTGAGGTGCGGGCCCGGCATCGGGTTGCCCTTCCCGGCCATGACGCACGCGCGTTCGCTCGCTGAAGAAAAGCCCTCCGCAGTTTGTAACAGAGCCAAAAGTGAGTCAGTGTGGTTTACTGCTCTGATTTAATCCCCCATGGGAATGCTGGATTAGCGCGTAATCCAACAGAGTGTCCGGCGAAGGTCGCAAACTAGTCGCCGGATGTCAGCAAGGTTCAAATCCAACTGAGGGCTCAGTTACAAGCAATGGTTGGAATATGAAAAGGAGCTCCAGGGTGTTTTCTCCGTGCAGGCTTATGAGGAGGCCATTGCTTATTTTCCGGTCCAACGGGGAGAAGAGGAGGCGACGACGCTAACTGCAGTCAGGGGTGCTGATGGCGGCGATGCAGATCACATGATGCCGGCATGTTCTCCCGGGACGGGCCTCCTCCTCGCAGCCTCTGTCGAGAAAAATGAAGCGAAAGGGGATCATTCGGCGACTCGGCGAAGAGATTGTTTCCCTTTCAGCGGGAGAACTTGAGCTAAACAGCGCTTTTGTTTTGACGCTAATTAATGGTAATGTCTCGTCTGAAACCTTACGAAAACAACCCATCTGCCTTAATTACCTAACGGGGTGTTAAAACTGCGAGGAGACCAGTGGGCGCGTGATGGTTCCTCGCAGCTTTTGCGCGCTGCTCATTAACAGTGACAGCCTGCAAAATAGTGTGGGAGACGAGCGAAAAAACACACAAACGCAAACACAAAAGAAAAACTCGGCTAATTACGCCAGTTGCCGAAGCCAGAGGTGAGACCCAAGGTGCCACTCTGGGACCACCAGAGATTTGTTGCTGCGGAGTTTACTTCCAAAACAAAGACAGAGAGTTGTTATCGGCGCAACGAGCGCGAGAGCGCCGGAGAACGTAATTGCTATCAAGAGGTACGCTGACACCCCGGCATAAACAAGATTAAGCGAGTAGCAGGGCTTCAAAACAGCTTGTCACAACACAAGCGCAGTTTATTCTCTCCCCGTAATGAGCCATTTACGAGTCGGTGAGAGGCAAACTGGAATTATTGGTTGGAAACAAAGCAGGGGAAATGTGTCTTTGCACGAACATTGGCGCACAGGAATGTGGCGCTGGAGCATGAATCACGCCAGGACATCACGGATGAACTCTTGGAAAGGGAGAGGGGTCAAGGCAGACAGGTTGCCACTTGTTGAGCGTGCGTAAAGCACCGCGAGAGGCGTGTACGCCAAGCAAGACGAACCCAAAGGAAGGATCAGTCACTTGGAGAATCACCCCCGGCAACGGTAAAGACAATAGATGAAACATTCATCCGATTCAAATCGAAATAAAAAAAAAAAGGATGATAATAAAATTCACTGAGATGAACAGCCCCAGTAAAGTAAACAGTGGGGGAAAATGTTCAATTGTTGCTGCCAGGTGAAGCCTGTACATGGTTCATTTCATTAATTTTTTTTTTTTTTTTTTACAAATAAATATTATTGGTCTGTCCCCACGCCATCTGTTATTTTTAGGCATTATCAGCCAATTTGTGGTATTGCAAATAGCTTGAGAACAAATCCATAAACAATCTGGAAAGCTGAACTGTCGGTAAAACTCTTCCCTCAATCTGCGAGAGCTGTCCAGTATTCGCCTCAAGATTGAAAGTCTCGATATATTTTTTTAGACAATAACAAGTAACCACAGTTAAGGTATACACATTTGAGTATGCCTGACTTGTTAAAAATGTATCACTGTAATGCTTGGGTACATAAGGACCTGGCATGCCACAAAGGTAAGTGAGTCCAGATTTATTTCTGCTTTCCACACTTCTCTCTCAGCTCATGGTTTGACTTATTGCATCACTCGTGGCTGTAAAACCTTTAAAGTGAAAGTCAATGCAAGCATTTTTTTTCAACAATATGCTATATGCAAGCCCACTAGTTGAAACAAGGCATTCTGATAAATATTGCGTTTGTGGAATAAATGTTAATCCACTCATTTTTAGCCATCTTCGGTCGCGGCCATGTTGTCCTTTTTGTCGACTTAAAATGACATCACAACTACTCAGGGCTCAGGTAACGACCAATCACGGCTGACCTGTGTTCTGAAGCTGAGCCGTGATTGGTTGTTACCTGAGCCCTGGGGAGTTGTGATGTCATTTTAAATCGACAAAAAAGGACAAAATGGCCGCCTCCTGGGATGAGTGCATTTTGCTGCTTAACTTATATTCCACAAACGCAAAATTTATCAGAAGGCCGTGTTTCAACTAGTGGACCTGCTGGGAACATATTCTTGAAAAGAATATGTTTGGGTTGACTTCCTCTTTAAGGGAGGGTTTTGGAAAATGACGTAACCACATTTGTTTACTTTGTTGAAGTACAAAATAGGCTTTAACCGTTCAGGATTTTGGAGCCCATCAGCAAAGTAAAAAAAAAAAAAAAACCATAACCAATTACTGATCCGATCAAATATGAAACAATCTATCCAATCTATAGAAACAACTCGTTTATTTACTGTATAGTCGACTGAGAACCACAAACAGCCAAAATTTGTGTTTAATTGATGCCCATTGAAATGCATTGGGGAAAAAAAATAATGCCAATCCAAACCTTAAAATGTCTTATTTTTCCGATCCGAACAATGACGTCATTGATTGATCTGCAAATGAAGGCATTACAACCGATCACAGACCTTGCATAAAATACAAAAATATCTGCCGATCAGATCCAGCCGATCATGTGTAAAGTCTAGTGTGAAAGGCTTTTTGTCTGGTCGGGCGCTATGGAAAATGGAAGGATGGATGACCAGTTATACAATATACCATTTTGCGTGTGTGTCAACGCATATTTCTAGCTGCGACATACATTGTGATAGTTACAACAAGAATGATGTGTCTGTGTTCATTTCATGTCCAACTCTAATAAGTCGCTTAATCAAATTGAGAGCTGACTTTATGGGCTTGGCCCCTTCCACTCACAGACTTATTTTTATTGATTGTTGTGCTAGAGTACCCTTGTCACTTTGTCATTGCGAGGTGGCGTGCGCTCTGGTCGGTCCGAAGGCTGAGCTTGTATTAGGCTGAAAGCTGAAACAGCTTTTTTTTATTTTTTTTTATAACCCATGGGAGGTGGTTATATTTGCTTTTAAAGACCCCTCGCCGCTGAATAGTCCCTGCCATTAAATAAAAAATGAGCTGAGTTAAGAAACACATATACTAAAAAAAAAAAAAAAAAAAAAAAACTGTAAGGTATTACTTTACAAGCATCAATATTTGGAAATACCGCCGCTACATTGCACGTTGGTGGGATCATACAAAATGCATTAGAATTGTCAGCACCCTGCAAGTGATGTAATGCCATCTATATTTCCATGTAAGAGCCAGGGGCGATATACTAGATGCTCAAGTCTTTCAATAAGGAGCAACCTCTCATTGGGTCAATGGGAGAACTCACGAGCAGCAAATGGGCTACTTTCTTCACCATTATCATTACAGCGTCTTGTGTGGCCGCCATTAGAGGCTGCTGTGACTGATATGGCGCATCGCACATCACCGTTCTTTGTTGTGATGAAGCGACAACTCTTCCTAAGTGACGCGGGGGCTTTACTACATGCTGTAGATCCCGACAACTGAGAGCGGAAGGAAACAAAAATAGTTTTATTCAAGACACTGTTGATTTTATTCCACAGTGAACCAATTCCGGGTTACTGAAAAGGGATATCGAATTCAAGTGCAAGAGCTAACAATTGCTGTGGTAACGCCTCGAGATGAACACTTTGGCAACATTAAGTGGGTGGACGAAGAAGAAAAATGCATGACTTTTTCTCAGCCTTCCAGACCATGATTTCTGTCTTAGCAGGTTTGCCTGTCCCCATGGCTGTATGGGGGTTCTGTTACCATGAAGACAAAGTGTGAATTCCCCCCCATCTGATTTCAGTGAATTATGGACTAAAACAACAACAATAAAGTGTGAGTTTCCCTCTTCCACTTTCTGTGGATTACAGAGCTTTTCATCATCCCACCACCAATTCCTAATTCTCAAAGCCTCTCTGCCCAGACGGACAAGTTAACTACTCTGTATTGGGACATGAAAGCCTTGTCACTTGCTCTCAAAGATAGAATGTTTTCTTTTTGTCTTTTAACACATGCGGGAAAAGAAAAGGGAAAAAGAAAAAAATAAGTTTTTCGTTCATCAATAAAGATAAATCGTGCATGGCAATTAAAATAATAAAATGTTCCTTTAAACTTGCCCATATGTTTAAAAATACGGAGTTTTACAATTTCTATTATTTCCTATTAGAATTTCTTCCTACTTTTCCCCATAAACACTATTAGTAACAGCGTAAAACCACAAGTAAAGCCTCTAAATTTTGGGCTCAGCTTGTGAACGTCACATGACCAAACCCCAAAAACAGGTGAGCCACGACAATGAAAACCTGAACCCTTAAGCACTGTGATGTCATTTTCTGTCGACAGCAGGGGGCGGTATAGTGTCAAAATTGGATAAAGGGATAAATACGTGTCAATTTTTCATCTGATTTCTGATTCCACAAACGCAATATTAATCACAATGCTATGTTAAGGCTAGTGCGGGTGCATAGAACGTATCAATGTAAAGAAAAAAATGAACTTGACTTCCGCTTAAAGCGTGTCTTTGTCATACTCTTTTTCTCCTACCTTTTATCTATTCCGACAAACAGTAGTGAATGTGCAGATTATGAATGCAGCCAAAGCATTTCCTGCCAACATGGTTCTCTCTGACAGCAAAAAGACGCACACAGCGAGTGCATTCAGCTCCAGAAAGACCAAGTATATACAAAAAAAAAAAAAAAAAATCCATTAGTTTACCACTCTTTACACACACATACAAAGCCCCCTTTCCATCTTTGAATCTCTTTCACCAACAGCGCGCCCCTTCATGTGGTGCATGTGTTCGGTACGATAGGGCTGACGCACAAGGTCACAGATAGGCAGAAGAACAAAAAGGGAGCCGTTGGGCGCATTATGCAGAAGCGCTGCCGGTGCAATGATGTCAAGGGCGACGATTGTGTCGGAATACCGATGTCCAGCAAACGGGCGTGATCCTGATAGACTGACCCAAACTGCAAATGTCAACGTCAGGTTTATTGGCGCATTTCGCAGTAGCCTACTCGATTTATCGCGACGTGATTATTTTCCTTTCAAAGCACAAATATTAAAGGCAGCGTAATATAGGATTAACATGGGCAACGGCGAGGCAGCCTATAGATGCCCCGGGGGCTGGATTCATGCATTTAATGTACTACTTTTGAATGATTTTCAACTCAGCAGCGTCTATTTTTAAAGCTTTATCTTTCACCGGCACATGCTATGTTCATTTCAACATATGTAGCCATAAGTGCACAACTGTATGACGGCTAGCTCCAGGGGGAGCCTAAGTGATCACTAACAGTGGGGGAAAAATAAACAAACAATCTGGGTCACTTGGTCTTAACTGCGGCGGCGGCGGCGGCATGTAACAGCCAGAGAGACGGAAGGTCCAGAGGTGGCGTGGCACGAGAGAGCGTAATTGGTTGTGACAGCAAAATTTGAATTAATCATCGGCCAAGCAGCAAATGGCAGGGCGAGGTCGGGGTGGACGGGCGGACAATATGGCGAGCGCAGCCACGGGGGACGGCGAATGCAACGCATGACATACAGTATGGAGGCTGGTGCGTACATAAATAGACACGCGCGGTTCACAGCGCGTAGAGATAGAAGTCGATGGAGAAGATAGAAGCAACAGTGAGATGTCCGGGATGCGAAAAACAACTTGTGACAATTACGCTGCTATATGTTGTCCATGCAGTACACGCAGCTTCAGCTGAGGGGGGTTTAAATTTTAGATGAAGAGAAGATGGAATGTACACATGCAAGACATTTTGGCGCAATGCACTTTAGCCTACAACAGCTGGAATTCAAAATGTTTCAAATATTTAGATGCTATCTGTGTCAAAACGGTTATATAATGCCCTTTCCCTGGCATATGAATCTAGCGACAAGTATCAAAGTAGAGTGGTGTCTGGTTTTTTTTCACAACTAAGTCTGCAGTATAACATGAGCCGGAATGTATTTATTATAAAAGATGACAAAGGGATACTAATATATATCAAATGAGGTTCATGTCATGAAGTTTGTGTTTTTGCTCATTTTTGTTAGCAGTACAGGGTTGCTAACATAGGCGTTAAGTCAATCAAAACAGTCTTATCTGAAAGCGGAAGTCAACCCAAACATATATTTTTTTCAAGAATATGTTCCCAGCAAGCCCACTAGTTGAAACACGGCATTCTGATTCATTTTGCGTTTGTGGAATATAAGTTAAGCAGCAAAATGCACTCGTTTCTAGCCATCTCTGGGGGCGGCCATTTTGTCTTCTGTCGACTGAAATTGACATCACAACTGCTCACAACGACCAATCACGGCTGACCTGTTTTCTGAATCTGAGCCGTGATTAAATCATCTTTTCTTACTGAAATGAATGAAAAAAGCCATTAATCCATTCCGGCAATGGAAAAAAACAATACAACTTTCTGTAATATGTTTTAAATAAGAAAAATAGTACTATATAATATCGTACTTTATATCAAATAATGACAGAATTAAATAGATTGTAAAGTGAGGATATGCGATTTGGAAAAGGGACGGATGGACGGAAGATTTTTTGGCACTTTTTTTTCTTCAAATCAATGTTTGAAATTACCCTGCACGCCTTGGCCACCTGGAGGTGGTATACGGACACATGGAGATGGTCTAAAGTAAGACGTAGTTATATTACCCATAGTCGTCTGTTGGAGATTATAAAGAATCTATGACATTGCTCTATTATCTGTCTATATGTGTTGTTTCACCATTGTTGTGTGCAAATATCAATTTCTGTAACACCGGGACACCGATGTTTGAAATTGTTCATTAGCATTAATCTAAATGAACATGCGAGCCAAAGTTACAGCATGTAAGGGAATAACACATTGTTTGCATTAATCTTCATGTTTTGATTTGGAACAGTATGTGTGCAGCGTTCCCAATGGATTTCCTCGTATGGAGAGGAAAGCTATTTTTATTCTAAAAACGCTGCTATGAATCTGTACATGCAGAATTTATGACTAGAATATAATCCTGACCCTCACTGACAAAAAAACATTCGAAACGTGACAGGTGGCGTGTGTTACCGCGGGGAGCTCGAGCAGGCGCGATAACATGCCTGTTGCTGGACAAAGGCCCAGTTATGAACTGATGAATGAAATATGAAACATTGTCCTTAACTTTTAGATCGACATCTGGCGATACTCTCGTGAGAGTGCGTTGCGAAACGAGCCGGGATGACTTTGAGCTTCCCTTTGAAGGCTTAAGTGTAAAACAGCGCGGCGAGGTCTCCCGGGGAACACCAAAGGCTGTCAGGCTCCGTTGTGGATGTGAATCTTTTACATGTACTCCATCACCGCCATGTATGGCTTTTGCAAAGGTGCCAGTAATGGAAGTCACCCGGGCACGACGCGTTCAAATTTTCATGAGTAGCGCTTGGCGCGCTTGAATACATGTTATGAGTAAAATGTGCCAATTCGGCGGTGAGTGCGCGCGCACCAGTGTTATACGTGGAGCTGAATGTGCAACAAAGCACACTCGTCTGTGTGCGTGCGTGTGTGTATATATCAACAAGTGTCTAAGCTCAAGTGCATGCGTGTCCTCAAATGTCTTGAGTCACCTTCGCATGCTGTCGATCTGCCCGGGGGGGGGGGGGGGGGGGGAGAGGCATCAAACTGTACTTTTCATGCTCGGATTTGCATAAAAAGTAGACCACGCAGAGCAGCACACAGCGACAAGTCACTCGCACTGTATCTCAGCTAATGTTATGTGAATTATTCAGGCCAGAGCGGCCACGCTAAGATCATTAAAAGTAGTGGACTGTGCTTTATCGACTCCCTATATTCGGGCTCGAAATGGAAACGGAAAAAAATTGAAACGGTATCACTGCACAAAAATGTTCGGGAACACATAAAAGGAAGTCGAGAAAATCGGATTTGGTGTTGACATAGATGCTAAGCAATGTACAGTCGTCACCTGCGGTTCACTGTCCAATACACCCATTCACATTTGTTTCTGTGGAACCCAGCTATTCGTGGAAAAAAAAACCCAAAAAACTTCACACTTTTTTTGTGCTCATTCAATCTTCAGTTGCATGGCAATAGCCTACTGGTACTAGAACAAAAATGAAACAACACCGCATATTTTTTTTAACTTCTGCTCGGTTCGTCATACAACCGATTTTTGTTGGAGAACTGTTGACTCAGTTTATTTGTTTCAAGCTGTTAGTCACTCCTGCAAAATAAGATGAAGTGTTTGGAAAGAATGACAGCCGGAGGTAGACTGCGGTGATCTTTGTTTAGCCATTAGCCTGTTTTTGATGGTAATGTCATGGTAATTTCAGTATTGGTATCGAAACAGGTGCAGTAGTATCAAGTCGCAAGCTTGGTATTGTGAGGATATAGTGTATACTGTATATATACTTGTAAAATAATGAAGATTGATCAAATAACTTTAAAAAAAAAAGACTAATGTTAAGAATGTGCTGATTCAGTGTTTGAATAACATTTTGTCTATACTACAGTATATCAGGGCATGAAAATAATACATGACATTTGAATCGTTTCAAATTCCACGATTTGTCATCTATGGTTGATCGAAGTCACTAATATGGAATGCAGTAAGAAGGCCTACGTCAATAGATATTGGTGTCAAGGAAGTCTATAAGTATATAAGTGAAACATCTTGACTGAAAGACAAGTTAGGGAGGAGCTAAATTTAGCCTGGGTTGTAAGTGAAAGTTCCGGGGAGTTTTCGCTGTAATGTAATGTAAACTGAGTTTGAAATGAGTAACTGTTTCGGGATCAGTTTGTAGTAAATTAAAATAGGCAATAATCTGGTTTTTGGGGGCGGGGGGCAGTTGCTCGAGTTTTTTGCTGTTCATAGCAGAGCTTTGCCCCGATCACCCATGAATAGCAGGGATTACTCTATTTCCAGATTTTTTTTACTATCCAATAACTCATAGTATGATTTTTGTTCCTGGTAGAGCTCCACTTTAAGCAGACCGGCACTTTACGGGTGAGGGAGCAGCAAGTGGGGGCGAGGGAGGGAGGTGGTGTGGCGCGAGGAAGCTAAAGTGTGCTAAGTGCACATCCAAGCTAGTGAGAAGCGTCAGCTCTTTCGCCAAGGCCCCCCGTGGGTTGAATCTACTTGTCAGCGAGGGAAGCGGGGTGACATTTGTGCCTCACCTCAGAAAGGTCAGACGCTAATTATGTCAAAGGCCAGCGAGAGGCGGACCTGCAAAGAATAAAAGTAAAACCTGTGGTTGAGTCGCGAGCATGCGTGTCAGTATTCTAGATGGTTAAAATGAGCGCTGCCGTGTGAGTGTCCGTGCAGAACTTGACCATCTGTACCCCTCTGGATACATAGTGGGCTTCTTCAGATTTTTTTCTTAGGAACTTTCCTTTCCTTTGCTGTCAGAACCAGATGACCCCGAAGTACTTGGAGGAGAGGCAGTTTGAATTCTAAAAATGCTTATTAAAGGTGCTTCATTTCAAGATTCAACAAACATTTCGCACCGATTACGAGTCTTCGGCTAATTGAATTCATGTTAAAAAGTGTCCTTTCCTATGTTTAGAAGCAAGCGCTTTTCATCGAGATTTGACCAAAATGATGTTTTTCCACAGTTAAGAAAAGGTGAAATAAAGGTGAGGGAAGACGAAGCGTCTTTCTGAAGATCGGATGCATAGACGTGCGAAGAAGACGTGAGCGGCTTGATCGGACTTCAGTCGTCCATTTTAGCTCAGTCTCGGTCAGGTTATATCTTATGGACAAGCCTAAAGTCCATCAGACCCTGCTATGCAATTGGAACTTTTACCTTGGCATTGCTTGAAACTTAATGACTGTATGACCTGCGCATATTGTATGTGACTTACTCCCACCCCTGGGGTGTCGCCAATAAATCTCCAACTCAAGTCCCACATGACTCTTCTGTGCTTATCAATATCAAGCGAAAGAACCATTAATCAGGGAAGGAGCGGAACGCAACACGCAGCATTTGCTTTTCAGGCGGCCCACTGTAACCATTCAGCTCAGTCAATATTTGCAGGAGGCTATGGTTACAGAAAGCTCGCACATGCACATAAACACGCAGGCCTGGAAGGTACACACGCACGTACAAAAAGTCCCACTCGCGCTCAAAGGAGGTCGGAGATACAAAGGGCCATAGATCACTGATACGAAGGGCCCGCGGCAAGCTCCTTGTGTCTCGCTTTTTTTTTTTTTTTTCTTCTTCTTCTGGACATTTTTCCAGCTCTGTGAAAACATGAAGGGCTGGGCTCGATTGTTTACACAGCTGGCTCCACGCAGCGGCTTGCCTAATATGAAATATGACGAGAGTAGAGAGGTGAGAGGGGAAAGAACTAGGAGGAAAATGGTGACCAGAGCCAGGATAGAAGGGCGGGCCTTTTCAGAGGAGGAATCAAACGCTGAAAACGGTCAGTGATGGAGGATATTAGAGGGAAGTAGAAAGACAGAAAAAGAAGCATAATTAAGGAATGTAGGTTACGCAGAACACTAAGTTCAACTAGAATGAAAGTGTCGAAACATCGGTTAATCGCACGAAAACCGATTGCGCATTCTTATGCCAACACAAGATATAATGTAAATGAATGCAAATGAGGCACAAGTATGATTTTTCTCTTATCTGTTGTACATTATGTGACTTTACATCAGCCAATGAGAGTGTAGTTGACTGTTGTTGGCGCACTTTAGCGACTGGCTGTTAACTGGTTTTAACCGTTAGCCAGTCTGCATGTTGAGTGACTGGGCGTCAGTCGCAGCCTTACTGTATGAATGTACTTATTACGTGTTTATTTGTTCCATGAAGTGCACTGACGGCTTAGAGCACTTGTGGGGACATTACAATACACAATAGGTTATATCAAATAAGCTAATGATGTCTACGCAATCGTAGACGTGCTATTGTGTCAACCAGTTCTCACTTTGTACTTTATCTTCTTTTTTATGGATGAAATCACAAACTTTTGACGTTAACTGTGTTTTTACGGATTTTTTTCCACCTTGCCTGCTGCATCGCTTTACTATTTATTTCTATACGGTAGCGTAGTGTGAAGTCCGTGTGAAATAATTATTCCTGCGAGGCTTTGAGGCAGAGATTTAGCATAAAAAAAAAAACCCAAAAAATTGTAATCGAATTAGAGGCATTCCATTAATCGTTTCAGCCCAAATCGGAAGGATCGATTCCAATTGTTTTGATCTTTTTCTTGGACTTTCTTCCACTGCCATAAAAGAATACCAGCGCTGACCATAGAAGACAAACTCAAACATGTCCAAGCAAATGTGGAAAAACACTCTGAGAATGTTACGTAAACCATAAATGAAAGCCAGATCTGCACCAAAATGTAATGTTCTTCTGTAATCTTGGTCACTAACAAACTATTAATCTTTGGTGGAGGTAGTAAGTGAGGGGGGGGGAAGAGAGCAAGCCAGCACAAGGAGCAGAATGCGTTGAGGTTTCCTTGTGGTGAGTCATGCCTCCTGTGGTCTGAGGTCCATGTTATTCTTTTCACTGCAGTGACACACCACTTTCGTTCGGTTGCTCTCGCCCCGCCTGACCCAACTGCTATTGCCTCACTGCGTTTGTACCCAGAACAACAGCATGGCGGATCACTTGTAACCAAAAAAAAAAAAAGGTTCGTATGTAAACGGCTGCGACGAAGGGCTGGCCTGATTGTGAAATGATAAATATATGAAAATCCTCCCTCGAATCGACACCGTTCCTCCGTCAGAATTTCTCTTCATTAATAATTTGATCCGACCCACATGCCATAAATGGAAATCTAATTAAATTCTACTCACGGAGAACTGCGACAACAAGCAAATGTTTGTTATTCGGTTGACCTTTTTGAATGTAACCATGACATGCCCGATAGAGATTTTTAGATTTAGACAGACTAACTGCGACGACCCGAATAGGCAGCGCATGATGAACATGTGACATGTATCCAATATGTTGTGACCTTCTACGATTGAAGTGCTGCATGAGCATGTGGCACACAATGGGAGTCATGTCCGGGGCAAGTGTGTTCCAGGCTAAAATGGAAATTCATTGAGACGAAAGGCTGTTTCTCTGGTACAGTAAACAGATTAGCGCAGAAGCAGAAATTTGTCTCGAATATCTCAGATACTTCTCAGACACTCGCTGCCTCTTCCTTCCTTTCCACAGGAGCCTTGTGGCATCATTCGCGTCAAGATTGGAAGTCTGGATGGTTTTTAGACAATAAATGAAACCAGTTAGTTTACATACATTTGAAGAAGACTGTTCTGTTAAAGATTAATCTCTAGAATGCTTTGGTGCAGAATGAACCGGTCAGCCATGAAGGTTAGTGAGTGGGAATTCATTTCCACCTATCAAAACTGCTTAGTCAGCTCATCGTTTTAATTATTGAATCTCTCATGGCTCTAAGACCTTTGAAAAACTATTTTGTTGCATTCTGAGCAGAACAAGGTTGATTTTCAGGTAGGTTGGTGTCTGAGCTCAGAAATGGATTTGGGCTCAAACACGTACTGGTGATGTGCAAGGCAAAGGAAAGTTAATACAAGTCGCATTCATTTTAATGTTTTTTAAGCTTCAATTTTTTCAATTATTCAAATTTGTCGAGGTTTTTAATAACACTCTTCTCTGTGGTGTGCCAAATTTAGAATATGTTTTTTTTTGTTTTGCTTTTTGGTCATCTTGTCTATTAGCGGGATGACCACTATTCAAGGAAATACCAGATTTGGTCAGAAACGGTTGCCGTTTTTTTTGTTTTTTTCAACTTTGGCCTTTCTAGCAGATGTTCGCCCCTAAATTCCGGAGCTTTGGCGAAAGTCGAATAACGTCAAAGTCACCTTGCTATATTTGGACACGACATGGACTTTTACCAGGGAGCTGGCAGGAACATTTGTTTAATGTCTAGTCTGACTGGATTAGACATTTTAATTCAGACATGTCCTCATGTATACTGTAGTTTCTGAAAAAGGGGTTGACGTTTTTGTGTGAAATAGGCTGTGAAATCATCAGAGGCCATATGTAAACACTAGACGGATTTAATAACCACGAGGTCAAGCAGGCTTTTACAAAACCCTAGAAACAACACTTAAGAAAGCTGGTGTATGGTGTGTGTGTGTGTGTGTGTGTGTCTCGTGTGAGTGTTAGCGAGGCGACACCATCGCCAACCTTGTTCAAGTTAGCCGGAGAGGCCCTGCGCAAATCAAGACCACATTTCAGCGGCGGGCTCCAAGAGACCGAACCACCTTCTGCCCACAAAATACATGGAGTCAAAACACTTGAGTTGCCGTATTCCTTGCCTCGACGTTCGCACTGACATGCACACCTTCAACCCAGATATTTACATTACTTTGTAGTCTCGCAGGGGAACGCAACACAGATTGCTCAAGAGGATGTTTCGGTTTTCCCCTCGCAAACGCGCACACGCTCATGCGTCAGCTGCGCATGTGCTCACGCAATCAGCATACATCCGCGCCGGCACACAAGGCTGTGTCACCTTTGAATACCTATATCCAGGATGTCAAGCTAACAATGTTTTGAGAAAGACTCGAGCACATATTTCAACACAGAAGATCCGATGACACGAGAGTGAATGACGCACTTAAAGGCAGGGCCCCTTCCTGTTTATGCCGCCGCTTGAGGATCAAAAAACGACGGGCGGCTGTGCCCTCTCAAAGCCACGGACCAGAGTTCTGGACCAGAGTTTCTAGAAGCAGTCCTAAAGCAATACGTACAATACAATGTGATAAAACCCAACCCGGAATAAGGTAGTCCATATGAACAATTTCCCTGCTTGATTGCGTTTTTGCAAACGGTGGGATCTTTCAGCACGGCAAAAAGCAAGAGTAAAAGTGTCAAGGCGTTGGTATCAAGCATTAGGGTGTGAAGAGAACGCACCAAGGCAAATGTCACCGCGTATCCAGGAGGGCTTGTTAGCCTCTAGCAGGCTACGCTCATTTTCTTGGATAATCTATCATAGTCTGTTTCTACCTGGGTGAATGCGTGCATAGTCACAAGGGACTCTGAAAGGCTCAGAGTTTAGAGGCTGCAACGACAGTGGAGCCTTCAAGGACTTTTGGATTTGGAAACCAACATCTGCTGAACACCACGGATGTGAAGTTCAAAGGAAAATGAATGATTGTTACTTGTGGCGGGTCTTGGTCCCCAACTCCCTGAGAATAACGAAGGCTCACTGTAATTAGCATCTGCTGCCTCTGTTACAGCTCTCGTGACACTAGGCTTGACAAAATGTAAAGACTGTAGTAGTAGTAGTAGTTGCGACAATATTAGTAACATGCCAACAGGACTGGGTGCTGACGTAACATGTTCTGACCTTTCTAGGACAAGCACCTATAAGCTAGTAAACACGAACGGCAAGGATCAGATTGAGTGGCCCAGAGGTTACAATACAAATAGCAAAAGCTTTGAGATTAAGAGCACGCATTAACCACATATATGGATATCTGCTCTATATGTGCTTACATATTTGCAGTTCGACTAGATGCAAATAAAACAGCTGGATGAAGCCAAGTAGGCTTTATGAGATGGCTGTCGGTGAAAATCTGAGAGACAGTTTACACAAAAAAAAAAGTTTTAATCCTCGAACACGTTTGAAACACTTTTACATTTATTAAGACACCCTACAACATATTTTAAGTTAAGGGTTATTAAGGTAACTAATGTCTGTGTGTTAGAATGCCTTTAAGGGGCGGGGCCTGGTGGTGTGATGCCTGCGAGACTGTGCAAGCGTTCGGGGCCTTGTCTACGCGTAGCCGGCTTTTTTTGCAAAACGGCGGATATAGCCTGCGGTTGGCCCTGTCATCCACATGACACGTTTGTTTTTCATTGAAAACTGAAAATTCAGGCCACAGTAGAGGTTTGCGGATCCGGACCCACGTTTGGCGGAACCAACTACTTACGACAATGTCGGCTCTTGACCGCCAGATAACTCTGGTACGTCCAAGGTATATTCCCCGGACGGAAGTTCCTTCTGAATGGACAGTATTTGGCTAACTACCGCCACCTAGAGGCTTGGCGTGCTTGTTAATGCATTTAAAAACGCACTTCCGCGGTTTGGTGTAAAAAGCCCGGCTACGTGTAGACAAAGTTCTTGAATGAGCATACCCATTATGAATTTACAGGGTCCAGTGCCGTTTCTGCGACACAGCTCATGGTGGCCCGACAGGGCACCACCCAAAAAGTCTTGACTTAGGGCCCTGGATGATGTCACCGCGAAGAGCTCCAGTGGGACGCTCATTCCACCCCGGTTAATCGCACTCTAATAGAAGCACGTCAACGAAGATGTATCAAGCACCTCTCTCCTTGTCCTCCCTCACCTGCGCTCACAGAGTCATAAAACTCACATTTAAAAATGCATGGGCTCCATAAGCCGCCAAGCCTTTCTATTAACTGTGTTATAGTGTGGCGGACTCTAGCTGCTGACGACAGCCGGGGAATTCAGCTTTCCATTAGGAAGGAGGGAGGCGGGGGCCGATGAGATGGTAGGATGAAGGATGAGGAATGAGACAGAATTTAGTCATTTTTCTCTTCGGCGCGGCACTGCAATCTGGACGGGCGAGCGCGTGGAAAATGGGAGAGGTTATGAAATAAGCTTAGCAGCACATTTGCTAATAGTTAAACCACGTGTGTTGATTTGTGCGCATTGACGAGGTTTCACGCACCCGTGCGCCGCTGCCTCGGCGGCGATGGCAAAGATGGATTGATTTGAGTCTTCCTCTGAGACTAACCCCCCCCCCAGTGTCCTTAGGCGCTCACCAGATGACTATTGATCGGTTAATTGATTGATTGGCATCCGGACGACAATGAGTCAACAACATCATCGCTCTTCCATGGACTGGGGGCGCTCAGCAACCCCGCGCGACACCAAATTTAAACACCTACATCCTGAAGACAAACGTCTGCTCAGAATTTGTTTCCCCTCGGGATGACGTTCAATAACTCTTCTCCGTCCAACTCGCGGGGATACCATCTACCCCGAAAAACACACCGACTCCACCGGAACGTCAAATAAAAGCCACGTCTTTACCCATAAATCCGTCACAATCCGAGCGTGCGCTCATTTATCGAGGCCTCTCATCTGCGCGTCCTTGAACGTGACACTAAACATCAACCTGCACTTGATAAGAGCATCTGCTTAATGTCTTTGAATTAAAATGTAAATGAGATTTCAATGGTTTGGGTGAGACTCCTACATGCCAGCCTGCATTTTTCCCCCCTCGTAGTTCACCTCGTCTCATCCCCGCCTCCCTTTGCGCCGACAAGTCAAACACGGACTATGAAAATTAATGAGCGAGCCGCCAAAGCGGGGCCGACGCTCGGGAACAAGGCTCGTGTCCCTCTAATGGACCACATAGACAATGTCGGACGCATTTCAATTAACAGACAATGGGATTACATGATATAACGACACATAGGGAGGCTTGGGTGACACGTGACGATGAACTATCGCGGACAAAAGGACTTAATGGGAAGCGTAAGATCACGACGGAGGCCGCGTGGAAAGGGGTGAGTGACACCGGGGAGAGAAGCTGTTACATCTTAATGCACCGCTGCCGGCGGGATGAATCGGGTCCGTCGATGGGGGCGGGACGCCATCTGAAGGCCGCTAACGGCCGCCGCTGTCAGACCGGCATTAACCTTGAGAACAGCCAGGGGACCGTGTTAGCCCGGCTGACCTCTCCGCTTCACACACTTGTGTCCACATGTATGACTGAAGGGTGTGTGTGTGTGTGTGCGTTTGTGTGCCTTTGTCAATCGTCTCTCCGGCGTCTCCGGTGTCTTATGAGGAACCATCAGTGGGATTAAATCAGTCCATCAAAGGCTGCCGTGAGACCATATAGGCTGTCTGGGCTGAAGTGAATTCACCTAAGTCTTCCCTTTTGCCCCCTGAGGTTAAGGTCTATGTAGAGCAGTAATAGCACTCCCAAAGCTAATTTTGTGGACACAGGTGCACCCGCGGGCGACCAGATGTGCTCATCAGCGACGTCTGACAAAGAGGATGGAACATTCGTCGAAAGTCTACGGAATATAAACAAAAAGCAACGTGTGCCATCCGATCCAAAGATGACTCTGAATTAAAATGAGCTGCAACAATATTTTGATTGTCACCGGTCCAGGCAGAGGAAAGAGAGCAAATATTTTGGAAACACAGTAGTAGTGGGGTCGGTGTTTTGCTTTTTGGTCCGGCTGACATCGAGGCTCGCGTGTTGAAAGCCTGACAAGGCAGCCACTTGAACACTGTCAATGTGCAGGGTATGAAAGGTCGGAAAAGAATCAGTGGTGGCTAGTCAGACTGACTGACTTTCGTATAAATTACAAACTACATTGGTGGTATTGCGTCACGCTGGTATGATGTGAAACTATTTACAAGAGCTGACACTGGTATGAGCATCCCGTCTACATACCCCTTCCAAAACGTTTTCAAGCCACGATCGCCAGGTTGTGTCCGCAACTATAAAACAAAACAGGAACAATCGAGGTTCCTTGCCCACCTTGACATGTTTTTGTCCGACCGAATGTCCTTCGCTCGCACTCGCAAAGCCTTGGAGGGTGCAAAAAGCTTTTAAAGTGCATTTGTGCCTGAGTGGCCAGAACATCGTGCACAGCGCTGTTGCTTCACGACATTCGACAGCGCCGCCGCGTAACTACGCATGGGTTGGAACGGTATTTTTAGAAAGCTGCTGACAATATCATGTCCCCAAATGGGGGTAATTGTTTTATGCTGGAGGTGCTAAAAGCCTTGAGTTGGGAAAGCGCGTCACAGGAGGAAAGGCACAAGCAGAGGCTTTAGGATGAGAAGCTTTGAAGAAAAGTAGCGGCGGCACATGAAGGAGGACATACATCCAAAGTCAGCATTAAGGGGCGGGGGGAACCGCACAGAGAGGAGGAAGAAAGAATCCTAAGGGGCCAGTTTTCCAAGAACTCAAGAGAAGACAAAGGAGGACGATATTACATTTTTTTGCGAGGGGGGGGGTGTGATGGCGGCACATGTTGGATGGCGCTTTTGGTATCGGAAGCTCTTGAAGGTTCTTAACGGCGGCGTGATGATAGATGAAAGACTGAACTTTAATCAGAATGGCGCCTGAAGCATTTTCGGGGAGGTAAACAGATTATCAGTCAAGCCCTTCTTCCATCTTCCCTCTCATTGTGCCGTACTCCTTCCTCAGCACATGACCACTTCTGACACTGGCATGCCATTCGTCTCTTCCCCATCAGCACCTCGCCCTCCTCCGCCTTCCCTCCTCCACCATATGCCCCTCATTTTTACCTCCGCGTTACTTGTCAGGAGAGGAGAACGCGCCTCCCCGGCAGTCCATCGGAATACCTCTTGTGGGGCTGGAACTTCAAAGCACCCCATCCTCCCGTTTTATATCTCGTAGCTTCGTCCACCATTAAAAATGAGAAGGTGTGAGCTCTGCATGAAAACACGGGCTATCCATAGGCTCTTGTTTATAGTGGATTATTGCCTTTTCCCACTTTTTCCACGGGATCATGTGATCGAGCTAATCTGCAGGAACGTGCATTTAAAACGATGTAGTGAAGCGGGGCAAAGAAAGGGGGAAAGAGCTTGCAGGCATTATGAAAGACGCCCGTCCTCCTCCATTGTTATTGTTTGTTGCCCTGTCGTGATTAATGTGTTCAATACAGCCCGGTATTAAGGAAAGTTTTAAAAATTAAATTTAGACCGATAATTCGCTAAACATGACAATTAATAGCGGCCGATATTGGATGTTTATCCAGATTGTAGACGAATTACACGTTTGTCAATGTCTTTACAAAGGACACAATAAAGCAATGTTGTTTAATATCTCTAAGTGAAACTCAATTGTGGAAATACAGCTTTAAACTGTTTTTCATCATTTCAGTTTTTACTGATCGTGGCCGCTTTAGAGTGCCTCGTCGGTCGTGACTTCCCGCACGTCATCCAGAGAAAGACGGAAGAGCGATGAGACGGAATTTTGTCAATGTCAGCCGTGAGTTCTTGCGTGTCACAGAGAGAAGGCAGAAGAGCGAGTGGGGAAAAAAAGTCAGCATGTCAAGAGAGGCTTCTTGGTGGCGTGGCCGCTTTAGAGTGCCTCATCGTCGCAGTGCAAAAAAAGTGACTGAATGCTTTAAGCGGCTTTATTTTCGTAACTCAATCATTTAGTTGTGTGCAGGCATAAGAAAGATGCATTCATTATTTTCTGATTCTAGAAGTGGTTCTTGATTGAAAATTGAGCAGGTTTTGAGTGCATTCGATTCTTGATCTTATAGCGCATCCTAACTTTTTGGTACTCGATGGACACCAAAAAGTAGTATTCATTTGATATTTTTTTAGGAAGCCCCTAAAATTGCAAACTGAACCTCCCGGCGGAAGTGACGTTACTTCCTCAACAATCAACGTATCAACTCTGCAAGCTTTGAGATGAATTCATTCCGTGGCACATTGTGCCCCGACTGGATTTGCATCGTCACTGTTCATACTTCCCAATCAACCTTGACACATCAATAATGTTCCCTCAGGTGTAAATCGGTGCCGTGTGGAATCCGACATAATACTTGTTCAAAGTTTTCTCCGAATTTTGCGGGGAATCAAGCTGGGGCATAAAAGTTACGAAACTTTACAGGCAGCTGCGCGTGAGAACAAAGACGCAATTTCTAATTTGGGAGCTGTCAAAATGTATCGCTGTTATGCCTCCTTCTTCTACCCACCATCATTTTGTCATTGAAATAATTCAGGATGTTTCCTTGCATAATGATGCTGGCATCCGTGTTCTAGTTTGAATCGCATACAAAAGCACCTCGGGAGAAGGAAAATGCTAATAAAGCTATTAATGATAGATCAGCAAGTAACTCAAAGTGGCAGCGAGCGAGGAGGAAGACAAGATGGGGAGCATCATCTTAAGAGAAATGGAGTGAATAAAGGAGCGAGTGGGAGTTTAGAGAAAGCCGGACGGAAAAAAAAAAAAAACTGCATTCGCTTGTCGGGAAATTGGAAAGCTAGTTTACACATAAGCACCCACATGCGTGTGAGCACACGGGGGGTTGGGGGGGGGTCCGTGGAGATAATGCACTTGTACATTTAATGCACACATCATAAGGGCGTGAGTGTCCTTGTGTGAATTGAGGCCATTACCTCTCTTCTCGGGGGATTTTTCAACAACTTCCCTCTCAAAGTGCCTGCTTTTGGCGCACATTAATTGTTTTTTCATTATCTGGTACACTCTAGCGAGGGCAGTCCGGGGAAGGTGCCGACCCTGTGAGATCGGAAACCCGTGTTGGTTTTATTCTATGCGGTGCACTACTACACAATATATAAATCTGCGAAGGTGAACCTTGAGATTAAATGTGCCCGTCAATCACTTTAACGCTGCTCTATTACCGCTAGTGCAAGAAATGCTATCGCTATTCTACGTGTATTTATTTGTGAGGACCGTAATACGGTCCTGACTCAGGGAGAACAAACATATCCAAACTCTTGTTTAAAATCACAAGAATCTGCAGGATTGAAAAAAAACACAAAACAGGAATGAGATTGACGATGCCGCACGCTGATTCCCATTTGCCATTTGGTGAAAAAGGGCGAAGAAATCGCCACGGTCTAACAATGCCGATGAAGGCTGCTAAAATGTGTCCAGCTGAGGGTGATTTGGTGGGATGAAGAGAGTGAACTGCTGAGATAAATGAAAGGAAAGAAGATGCCGACAGATATGTTCCAGTGGCGTGAAAGGGGGGAGGGGGGAGTTTCCGGGCATCCAAACGAGGGTTAGTGTCTACGGCTTTCACAAAAACCTTGTTATCTCCCCTTTTCGGTCCCGAACCAACCCAAATTCTTCTGCTGATTACTAAAAACAGGAAAATGCCAGTGAAAGACGAGAGCCTCCTCTTTTTATATTAGGCTCGGTTTTAACATAATATTCTGTGGGTCTCGAAAGAGCAGTCAAAAACAGCTCTTGAAAATGGCCGGCAGTGAATGACACAACACCGGGGAACAATTTGAATAAAAAAAAACAAGAGTTAGGTTTTTATTCTGATGAAAACCATGGCATGCTGATTCCAAAATTCCAGTTATTTTTTTCCCGAGCGCGTCCAGTTTATTTCACAGCTTACCCTCCAGATAAGCAAAATTCCACTGATTGGCTGTAGTAAGAAGAGCCGATTACAACTGCACTCATCTACTTCTCTTTTGTCACAGCTGAGACGGTGAGAGGTGTGTGCAGCTCCCAACGGGTCAGTTCTACCAATATTTACAAACGGAAAGCTAGCCTAGTAGGAATTAAGAGGATTTCATTTTATGCTGCTATTTTTGGTTTTCAAAGCTTGGAACGATTCCATTTGAGTGTTTTGTTTATATACCGTACAGTACATCCACACTTTTAAGTTGCTATCGCTCAAAAACTCGATATGACGAGAAAAAACTCGGATCAGCACCCAAAAATGAGTTAAAAACAGCTGTCAGCCCGAATTCCACAAACATTGTGTTCCCCAGTGTAATTGGCATTAAGATTATGAGGTGGTCCTCGGAAAATTTCCCACTATCCCTGGTCCCAAAATGTTTCAAAACCCCTAATGTAGACAAACAAAAAAAACAACAACAGCTGTCTTGTGTTTTTTAGTTTAAAGCGGTCTCAAGCAATCGGCCCCTCGGACAGCAGATGAAGTCTGTTAGAAAATGAACGAGGACTTTTGTGACTGCGGGAAACTGCTCAAGCGCAGCTGAAAATGAGAATAATAGGTGCCTCTTAAGAAGGGAGGAAATGAACAACTGAAAATCAATAAAGTGCTGGAAAGAGAGAAAAGGAGAGAGACAGCAGATGAGGCAAACATTGATTTTAGTAACGAGGCAGAGTGGCGGGCAGCATGAGCAATGACGGGGAAACCGGCGGACAGCCCGAGACGCGGAAAGTGAAACGGACAAGATGAAAACAAAAGAGAACGCGACGGCGTAACAAAGAGAGACAGGAAGGATGGGCGAAGCAGAGAGTGAGAGGAAGGTGCCTCCTTTACCTCCATCTCAATTTGCACAAAACTTTCATTACTACCAATTTGGACCAGGAGCCGGAGGCTTGGGCCATTAGACGAGCCTGGCATCAATCAGCCTAATCGCCCTCCCAGGCCGCTAAATTACAGCACCCAGTTGCTTATTAAAATTTGTCGCCTGTCTCCCAACACTCGGCACCGTTGGAGATGAGATCCCCACCCCCACCGGACAAATGGATTCGAAAGAAGGAGAAGCAGGAAGGAAGGATGGGACGGTAGAAGGTGAAGAAAAAATGAGCTTGCTGAGACGGAGAGGATCATAGAAAGGGAGATGGGGTGGGTGGGGGGTAGGCGGGGGAGGGGTGGGGGGTGCGATTATCTTGCTTGATTTATACACTGAAGTATATGTGCTGTGGGTTCTTGCACACACAATCGCCATCCCAACGCAAGCCACTCTTACCTCCACATTCACCCCAATTCATGCTTCCAGTCTTGTCAAAAGCGACACACACGCACACACACACACACACAGTTGTAAAGGAGGTTTGCAATACTGCCCATTGCACACTCAATCAAAGCACTCGCCAGATAAGACACATGATGAATGGTGTAATTGAAGGCGGCGGCGGGGTAATGCAGCGTCGCTCCAGGTTCAGGGAGGGGGAGGGGGAGAGTGGTGAGTAAATGATTAGCCCGTGGGATTTATTGTTATTGCTGGTATTATTATAAAATACTGACACTGCCTGCCTCACCTATTGTATCACGCCTCCGGATTCACTTTTGGGCGCGGCGGCGGCGACTCACACTAATGGATGTGAGGGTGGGATTTGAAATCTCGCCGCATAAGTAAAAGTAGAGGTCGGATCAACAAATCACAAGGTAATTTAGCAAACTGAGGTACGGGCTTTTGTGAAAACAACTACATCATGTTCATTTTTGGAAGGCGGGATGGCACAAAACAGAGAATATGACTGATTATGTGACTGAAAATTGGTGCCTCACGGGCTCCTGTGATGACTACTACTACCAAAAGCGTGCTTGACTGTGAGATGAGCGATAGATATCCAGTTTCACCTTTGAGTCCCCGTATATTGAACAAAAAGCACCACCAAAAGCACCTTTTGTCCCCGCAGCAATACCGTGACATTGTGGCATTGGGCAGATTTTGCAAATTGTTATCCACTGTAATAACTGTTTCAAAACGGATTGAACCGTCTTTTTATCCTGTCGGCAAGGCGAGTTTCCCTTTGCGACAATAAAGTACATTGAACTGAACTGGAACGGAAGGGAATTGTTATAATCACCAATGATTGGTTTGGGTTTGAGCCAAAAGTACGACCCCTGCAAATGTGCAAAAATAGGCCAAAATTGTACGGTCAAATGCTTCCAGCTCACATCCTGTACATTTTAGAGTAATGCTACCAAAGACTTTTTTTGTCCGTTTCTGAGTGCTACGCACGCCTCTTAATTTCCACAGTCCGAAATCAAACCAACATATGGCCGCCACAGATCCATTTTTTTTGTACTCGTATACGAGAACTTTAAAATAGAACGTTTTTCACCAGGTTCGGTGTGTGTGCAAAGTTTGGTGAGTTTTCGTTCATGTTTAGGCCCTCAAAAATGTGACTCGCGACAGAGAAAATCAACTAGAATAAGTCAAAAGTCCTCAAGTGTAAATGCTTTTAAATCCAGGTTTTTCCACCCCCAGTTAAGAGACTACACAAAAACAACACCTGTCAAACTTAGCGGAGGGTTGGCACATTCACAATGCAAGAACCCGTTACAATTCGGTGACTTACTCATGTCATTGAATAAGCAAGTGTATCCGAGCCTTTGTTTTAAGGTGTGCAAACGATTTTTTACCATTTTGATTCACTCCAGTAGAGCATACCCCTCTCACTCCAAAATACAATTGGTTAAAGTCTATTTGAGACTTCCCACTCAACAATAAAATGCTCAATTATACGCACAAGCAGACGGCCGAGCATACTGTCTTTTCCGCAGAGAGACTTGCTCTTCGTCTGTCCTCTGCCTGTCTGGTACATCTGATGACCCTGATTTACTGCGCTATACTTGTCGGCGCTTAATCGCTCTTAATGGATCTTGATTTGTGGCACATGAGGAGATCATCTCAATTAAGGAGGCTCGCTAAGTTGTTGACCTTCTCGCATCATTTGAACAAGTGAGTCTTAGGTGGCCAATTATTTACAGATTTGGGCAGAAAGGAAATGTTCATTTTGTCGGACTTCCCCGCCTTTCAAAAAAAAGACGCCGACGATGTCACACGGCACGGCTGGCCCTTTGAAATCTTGGTAGGTCTCACGAAGCTTAAAACACAGCTTAATCAATTGCAGAGGCACGACTAGGACCAAAACACAAACACATGCACACATACGTTATTGCATTTGCTGCACAATTGGTGAGAGCGTGCTGCGGTTGCATGAAGCGTGTCCAGTGTCAACACATACAGTACATGGTAAACAGAACAGGCGGGGAAAAAAACCACATATGCACACAGCGTGCAAACCGTGGCCTCAAACAAAGCCTTTTTCTGCAGCTACAAATAGAAGAGAATGATAGTTGTTGCTTTTGTCTCAAGGTTTAATTAGCACACAATTTGAAGAGCTCGCTGGCAGGGTGCAGCGATCCGAAATACACTCTGTATTTTAAAAATAATTACGATTCTTTGATGTGCTTTTATTGTTTCAGCAAGAGAGGTACTGTTTTGATGCTTGTTTATTGTTGGTTAGCATGATTTCACAGCATGGAGGGGCATGTGGTTAGGGTGTCAGCCTTACGGTGGAGCGGTTTTTTGGAGTGTAACTTGGTCGAGGAAAAACCCATTATATTTTAGTTGTAAAAATGTGGATGGAAGAATTTGGTTTCTTGTCGTAGTTTAGTAGTTTAGTTTATGTTTTTATATATATATATATATATACATACAAATATATACATATATACACATATATATACATATATACACATATATATATATGTATATATACATATATATGTATATATGTATATAATATATATATATATATATATATATATATATATATATATATATATATATATATATATATATATATATATATATATAAACTCTTGTATTAGATCCTGTGCAGTCATAATGTTGTGGTAACATAAAAACTCAATTTAGTGGCATTGCAGGGCGTACGTTTGATTTATGAAATGGGTTCGTAGTTGCTGTATATAATCATTACACTGTGTTATTTTTACCTCTGTTGGTCGGCAGCGGCTTTGTACGCGTTGAAGTTCGGACTGATTAAGCGGAGCGCCGTTCAGCCAAGTGGGCATCCGGCCGGCAGACTGCCCGCATCGATTGCTCCGACCGACCCGTCTTCTGGAAGTAGGGAGAGCTAGATGGAAGGAAGGGAGAGGGGGGAGAAAGAAGAAAAAGGGGCAACATTATCTTAAATGAAAGTTTATTAGCCGCATCAGTCAGTCAGGTGGAGAGGGGGGGGGGGGGGGGTTGCGCCCCGGGCCGTTCTCCATGCTTCCTCTCCCGATCTATTTCTCACTCGTCCCCTCCTTTCTCATATGTGTGTGTGCGCACTGGCGAGGGGAGGGGCAGGCATGACGGGAAAACATTAGCTCGTTGGCAAGCCGCTGGTATACCATCCAGTAATTGGCTTGGGTAATGGTCATGTCCAAACAAATGGTGTGCGGCCTAACCTTGTTACGAGCAACCAACTGCTCCGCCCTCATCGCGCAATTGTTGGAGCTGGCGTTGGGATTTTTCTGGTGACATTCGTACTCAAACACACCCAAACGCGCCCCACTGCCGAGTCCGCGTTTGAGAATCGGTGGCGGTATCTGGCAGTATAAGTGAGAGACTACGCCGAAGCAATGAGGGAGGATGCGCCAGAGAGATTCAGGAAGAAGAGGAAGTGCCATTTTTTTTATGCTTCGCATCCCATCGCACGGCCGTCTGTCTGATAGCAAACCGAGCCGCTAATGTCCGTTGCGTCTGGATGGTGTGCGTGTGTAATGGAAGCGAGCACGGCTCGATCATCTTGACCGTACGCCGATCGGGATGAGACAAACAACGTAGCGGCGTGTGTACGTGCATGTGTGTGTCGCGGCGGACCCTCACTCTGCTAGCTATCATCTCCCGCCAGACGGGCCCCACCGAGCTGACCCAGCTGGATAATGAGATCCATTATGGGTTACGTGCCAAGAGGACTGCGGGACAGAACAAAGACATGCACACACACCGTTGGGGTGTACATGTCAGGGTTTGCTTGCGCGTATCTTTCACTGTATGTGCTGATGAGCTCTGCCGCAGTTTCATATTTCACGTCTCCGTTGCGCGCGCGTTGGAGTGCGAGTCCGTCACTTCTAGGACTGGTTTGCCGGTGGAACCGGAGAAGTGAGACTTGTCTTTCGCCCTATGTGCATTTTTCTCTCGGCGTCGTACCCCCGGATTTGTCCGGAAAAAAAATGCAAGTTCACTCTGTTTCTCAAACACACGTAAGCGCACGCGCGCGCACATCGCCCCAGGGGCCTTGGAGGCAAAAAAGCAAAAAGCGAAGCGGGGACGTGCCGCATCAAAAAAAAGTGGACCACACAACCTCACCCTGACTGATCGCTAGCCCCGCACAGCACCGCAACTTGCTGGGGGATTAGTGGCCAGGTATGTGTGTGCGTGTATATGTATGCGTGTGTGTGTGTGTGTGTGCTCGGATTTGTTGGTGGAGAGCTGCAGTAGCTGTCAAGTGGATTTCACAAAAGCAGTTGGCAGATCCTGGTTGTGAGAGACAACTATTTGAAATGAAAGTCCTCAACTTGTTTCAATGGGGGAGGGGGGGTGTTGAGTACCTAGATGAGTATGAAACAGACACATGTAGAAGCAGAGCACAAATGAGCCCCTCTTCGTTCCAGAAATTCCCCCTCGCACAAAAACATCAGCTCATTGAGAGCGGGGCAGGGAAAACAATGGCAGGATTCTCTGCTGTTCCTGCTTTGCTCTGTATTCAAATGACGCCAACTCAATTAGTGAGCCCAAATGTCAGGGTGGAGAATGAGGAGGAGATGAAGAGATGAACACTGCTACGAAGCAATAAGGACACGTTTGGAATAAGAATCGGAATATTGGAATGACTGACGCTGGTTTTACGTGTATTGGGGGCAGACAGGCATATGCTACGTACGTAATCATTCAAAAGCGTCGCCTGTGCTTTTCTTTCTAAATAAAAGGCATTTCGTGACTCTCCGTTTGAGGTGGAAAGACGCAAAGAATTTATTAAAGTATACAATCATTTCACAATAGAAATTAACTTGTCAGTGCTGTAACTGGCATTCCTTTCACAGAAATGGAGTAAAGACTAGAGAAGAAGTTCATTTGTAGCTTCTGTGATGTTTATTAACTAGAGATGTAATGATAACGCCGATATCGTGATATTAAAATTGCCACTCTTTTTAACAATAGTGAGTAGAGATAGACCGATATGCTTTTTTCAGGGCCAATAGCGATACCGATTATTAGTAGTCAAGGAGGCTGATAACCGATATTTCGAGCCGATATTCATTTTCAGTGAAAAGGAAAATATTGGCATCAAAATCTAAAGAACTCTTAACTTTGTTGTAACGTCTTTAAGCATGTTTATTGAACAATGTTTAAGGTTTGCATAATCATTTTTTTTTTTAAATCGTTACTACAAGAAATTTTTGCCAGTATACATCTCTGTTATAAAATTCTAACAAAAAGTTCAGGTAGCACCCAGGATTGTCAGCATCTTTTAAAAAGGATAAAGAAAAACTTAAACAATAGCTCCATGTAGTTTTCTACAGTAAATTTCAAAATGATAGAAATGTTCAACTTTCACATATCTGTGTTTTGATTTCCACAGTTTTAATTTGATTTATTATCGGCCAGCAGAGTTTTAAAAGAGGCTGATGCCGATATTCACCAAAAAGCCAAATATCGGTGCCGATAATCGGCCTGGCCGATAATCGGTCTATCCATAGTAGTGAGTATCGTGCAGTTTTTTTCAATATCGACAAGCTCCCCTAAATATTGTGTTAATTATCGCACCCTGAGATTCATATCGTGATCATATAATTTCGTGACCTTTGAATACCATTACATGCCCATAATTAAAATGAAACATTACCGGTACGTAAAAAGCTATCCAAAGCCCAAACTATTGAAATTAATTCAATTAAAAGAATTTTCATCACAATTGCAAGACAGCGGCATTATCAAGTATCGGTACTCAATATCGGCGAGCACTCAAATGTAATTACATACTTACGGTATACTCAGTCTGAAAAAAGTGGAATCAATGCATCCCTACTTTTTCCATTTCTATGCCCTTCGAAACCTCGTTCGGTCTGACCGTTCTTCCAAAAAATATCCATCACAACACAAATATAAACACATATAAATAAATAAAAACCCCGAAGTACAGACGAATCTCCTTGATCTCGTATGCTCAAACGCACACGCGCACACAAATCCTCGGCGGCATGCATTTCCATCATCAGGTGTGATCAGCACGACTGTCCACACGAGCCGACATTCGCTCAACCGTGGCGACCGCTGTGCGAAGGTGTATTCATCCTCACATTACGACACATTCCCACAGCTCGATATTGAACTTTTGGACCACAACACATGCACACACGCACAGGGTGAAAACAAGGTGGACGAGAAGGAGCTGACAAGCCCCGTTAACATAAAAAGGTCAAACAAATTAAATAAACATCAAAGTGAATGAGGGTGAACAGCGTGCTGGCTCGGCGGGTGTACACCACGGAGGGGGGTGTTGTCCCGTAGAAAATATGTCGCGCGATCATTTCTGTTCATTTCATTTGGGCTTTATTGCCCCATGGCGTTTATTCTCGAATATAAATGACTCCTCTTTGGTTAATCACAAGGATCTAAGACTGCAATATAAATACCGGGCATGTTAAACGGAGAGGCTGATCAATTTTGAAAAATAATCTAATTGTGATTGTTTTGTTTTTTTTCCCCTCAATATTATGGATTTAACATGCAATTATTTTTTTCAAGATCCTCTTACCATGTAAAAATGTAAGTTACTATAACTAAGGTACTTTAATGCCCTCACATGGGTACAAGTACAAAGTACAAGTCCAAAATGAGTACACTCACAAGGAGTTGCTCATACTTAAGATGCCAACTAACAAGCCAATCGTAGTCCAAAGTAAAGTACTAAAATACATCCATTAATTACACATTATAAAACCAGTTTGTGGTGTTTTTTTGTGGTAGGGGGGTGGAATGGATAAATAGCATTTTGAATCATTTCAATGGGTAAAATTCATTTGACATATAAGTCAATTGAGTTACGACCTTGGTCAGGGAATGGACTTCAACTCGCAAGTGAAGGTATCGACATGTTACGAGATGATTGCGGGGTTTAATCGCAAAACTTTATTCAGTTGTAACTTTTTTCCCCCGCATGGCCAAATCCCCGCGGCAATACCCTCCAAAATTCCACGTTTCATTTTGCCAAGAATATGCTATAGTTTGATATTACTTAAAAGTGATTTGGAGATCAGTGTATGTTAGTTTCATAAGATTCAAGCAGGCCTTAAAAAAAAAAAAAAAAAATGTGGGTTTTCTATGATTTATAAGAGGCCTGTGATGGATTTCCACAAGATGTTTTTTGGATTAGTGTCTCAGAATTCTCATAAATAGCATGTGAATTGTATCTTATGTTTTTGGCTCGCGCAGAGAAGCCTACTGAATTTCATTGGATGTTTTCATGTTCAAAAAGCATGCTGCAATAAAAACTTGCAACCCATCTAGTCATTATCTCTATTCTCTGCGCGTATGCCGAGATACGCTTTCCCTCCACTAAATGGTCAGCCGCCCGCTGTGCTATTTTCAACGTGTTTAGTCTGCCGGGGAGTTTCAAACCCACAGCCACACTGGTGCGGCACGACTCGGCCGATCGAAAACCCCGAGACGCGCGCCGCGGCCAAAATAAGTCCCTCGTGACTGAGCGCAAACACAACAACAGCGCGCCTCAGATCTCGCCGGGACAGAAAAGGTGCGTCAATATTTCTCCAGCAAATCCCCCCCCCCCGCCCCCGCTCGGCATCTCAACGCTCCTTAACAAAACAGTTGTTCGCTCACAGTGGTGCCAAGCCTAATCACTTCCTTCGGCGCCAGGTGGTTCTCATTGACGGAGGCCCGAGTTCTCGACGCGGCGGGACGCTCGGACGGAGGAAATTGGCTCCTCCGCGCGCGTTTATTGCTCGCGAGCTGTGTGGAAACGCCGGCCCGTTGCCCCCTTTTTTTTTTTTTTTTTTTTATCCGAGGATCTTTGAGCCGCCTGTTCCGCTTCGCAGAAACATCTGCTTCCGCACGTGTTTGCGCCCGATCCGGAGAAACAATTACAAACACCTTTTTCCTATTACGCCCCCAACCATTAAGCGCCGGTGTGCGGAATTACACGCAGTCTATGGAATAAGTGGAATCTAATTCATGGCCTCTTTCTCCTTTGCATGGGCGGCCGCTGCTGCAGTGGCTGTGCTAATGAAGAGGATGAAAGAGAAGTGTTAATCAAACCGAGCATCTCATCCGCGCAAAGAAGGAGTGGAGGAGAGACCTCAGAGTGGCTCCTAAGGGATGTTTGCGAGTGCGCGGGGGGAGGGCGGAAAGGATTTCCCCAGCATATTTGTCTGTTGTGCTATTATCTCGCTAAATGAACGGCGGCTCCGTAAACTGAGCTGTCAGTTCAACAAAATCGAAATAAAACAAGCATAAACGCCTGTCCCCGGGCCCTGCCTCGAATAATTGCTCGGCAACCCCTCGATGGGGGCGATCCCTCTCGAATCCCTGCCGGGATCGTCCGTTTTGGAATACCAGCGCTAACGAGGAAGGTCTGATTAGATTTAAATGTCAAGAGAGATAGGACAATACAGTTATCTTCCAAATTATGGCCCATTAAAAAACCCAAGCAGCGCACCTCCCTCCTCGACCAACTAATCACCAACTCCATTTATCATCCGCAGACGGGGGCATCATTTTGGAGGGCATATTCCCTTGTTTTTCTGTATCCTATCCAGGAGTGCGCTTATCACAGGATCGGCGCACGTTCGCGCAGTGGCGTGCTGCATCATTTAGCGCCCGTGTTCCATTAAAAGGTGTGTTGTGAGAGAGGAAACGGTAGAGGGATGTTGCGGAGGAGGCCCTCCTCATTTAGTCAGCAGGAGTGTCAGGTTTGCCACATACCAATCAAGCAATTATACATTGTCTATACAATAAAGTTATTTTGAAAAACTGAGACGCTAAGGCTTTCTGTTAAAGGTGATAAGGCAAATAGTTAAATAGGAAGTCAACGCAAGCATTTTTTTTTCAAGAATATGTTTTATTGTAGCCCAGTAGTTGACACAAGGCATTCTGATAAATATTACGTATTCTGGAATAAGAGTTGAGCCCTGAGCAGTTGTGATGTCATTTTCAGTCGACAGAAGTGACAAAATGGCAGCCTCCAGAGATGGCTGAAAACAGGTGAATTTTGCTGCCTAACTTTGCTTCCACAAACGCAATATTAATCAGAATGCCGTGTTTCAACTAGTGGGCCTGCTGGGAACATATTTTTGAAAAAAAAAAAAAGTGTTTGGGTTGATTTCCACTTTAAGGATTTTTTTTTGTTGTTTTGCGGTGGCCTTGTATCCCACTAGAATAGGTCCGCCCCTCCACTGAGCAGCAGCTGAATCCCATCGCCACATTCAAAGCCAAAACATGAGCAATCTGTGTAGTAAAATGACCAGACCCGAGAACCATTCATGTGATATGTTCACAAATCAGACTTTGACACTAAGCAGAAAGTGGAGGAAACCATTTTTGTTTCTGAAACGGAATGATCTTGATTACTTGGTTACTATTTTAGCTGTAAATTTGTGGATTTGCATATCTAAACAGTCTATTCGCTGAGGCGGGCATTTTACTAAATTTTGCTGGTCCGTCATTCATCAGTCCGCCATTTTTAAAAGGTGTCCCGTCATTCGTATACCGTCAGCAAAACGGGCGTGCGTCAGTGGCAGACTGACGGAATGTCCGCCTCTGTCTATTAGTAGTCCCCATTACTTACATCCCTCCACTTTTTCAACAAGCTGCACTTTTAAATGCGGCATTTCACCCCAAAAAAATGAACGATGGGCCGCAAATGGTCCCCGGGCCTTAGTTTGCGTACCCCTGGTCAAAGAAGGCTTGTATTTTCATCAATTAGCAGGATTACACAAAGGCTGTTTTCAACCAACCACACAATTATGCGAATACAAAGTCAGTTATGTTTTTGTCCCCATTTGCAATCTAATTGGTTACCAACTCCATTACTGCGTAGCTACGTAACCGATTATGTTTCGGCCTCATTTGTTGTTTAATCAGTTACCACCTACGTAACCAGTTGGTAGGGCTGCTCGATTATGGAAAAATTATTGACTCGATTATTTTGGTAAGAATTGAAATCACGATTATTAAAACGAGCATTTATTTTTGGGTAAAAAAAACAAGGACATGTTTATACGTAACAAATATAAAGACAAATGCATATAGGTAAGTTCCTCTGGGACCAAACAAAATTTTTACTATAAACTCCAAAAAAAGGTGCAAATGTATAAATTTAAGTATGATTTCCTTGTGTAAACAAACAGTGCGTTGGATATAAATGCATATTGCTAATCGTTTTTTACGATTACGCCAATTTTGTAATCGTGGAGTGTAATAATCGTAATTGTAATTGAATTTTGATCAACTGCACAGCCCTACCGGTTAGGTTTACATTGCCATTTGATGAGCCGCAGGATTAACCAAATACAAAGCTACTAAAGGACCTAAAATGCTCATGACTCTCTATTTAAAGCCGACTTCCTTCTTATGCATGCTTTGTTCCTCACAAATCCATTTTCTGCACTTCCATCTTTCACTGTTTTTTCACGATAGTGTTTCACATAATCTCCGATCCGTTGTCTTTTCTGATTTCTCTTTGTTCTTTTCACACCGCACACCAACATCAAAGAGCAAAATGCAAAGACATAGACTTGATGCAAAGAAGGCATTCAAGGCACATTACAGTCCTCCCAAACAACCCCATATTATGGATCGCACTGTAAATAGCTACCGAGTGGCCCGGAAAAGCTTTTCCTTCCATAAAGACATTGTCTAATCAATAAAAAAAAAAAACATGATGAATTTCATCAGAAGAAGCCATTGTTTTGGTAGAAGGATTTTAATAAAATCATTTCTAGATAAGACTAGTAAACTGAATAAAGCGGCCCGCTGCCTGGAAAAGACCTGAAAAGGTTGAACACGGCTAAAGTAGCGCACACGCAGAGTTGAAGCATATTCAAACTCACGGCAACATACAGTAATTGCACAAACACATGTTATGTTGCAACCGGCGCCTCACTGGAGCTCCCCGGGAGTCGCAAGCAGGCACGTAGCAGAGCCTTACACGCAGATGTAGCGAGTCTGGAAAAGACAAATAAGAGGGAGGACTGAAAAGCGACCGACAACCAGAGAGAAAAAGAGGAGCCCGGAGTGTCATTTCTCTCTGTGTCAGCTCCCTGCCTCCCCCGGTCTCCCCCTCTTCCCAAGTCCCCCCATCGCCCCCGTGAGATGTGGCTGCTTCGTGGGGACAATTACCAACTGACACTTCATCATGGGCCGCGCGACAGGCGCTGACGGCCCTCGTCCAAACAAATGATGCCGGGGTCGAGGTTGCGGGCCTGCCTCCGAGTCTGCCTGCCTCGAAGCCCCGAAGCGCGGCCCTGCGCCGCATTAGCAGGCCGCGCGCGCACACGCACGCACAAACTGACATTAAGAGAGACTCCTTTAAGAAAAACACATTTATCAGTATGCAGGGGGGGGGGGGGGGGGGGGTGATGGAAAGCGGGGCGCTCAGGGTGCTACAGTGCCGTCAGCCCCCGCCCTCCTTCGCATCCGTACGCGCCCGGCGAGATTACGCATTTAAATGTAATCACACGATGGGGTTAAAAAAGCCAACAAGGCGAGATGGCAATCAATCAGCGCCGCGACAAATGCGGGAATCAATTAGCCTTGACACCCGTCTCCCCAGGCAGACGATCCACTCAACCATTTGCCTTGGGTGAGGAGCCATCCCCTTCACACTCATCGTGGGTCAACAGCTAATTGACAAAGGAGGAATATTGAAGTTGAGTGGTAATCACGATCAAAAATAAAATCATAATAATATGCAGGAGGCGAGCCCGAGAGGCTGGTGATCTACTTTTAAACGTATTCTACCATATAAAGCCATACACATACCAAAAACGATGATTCTTCGTTTGGCATTACCCTTAACTCATTCGCCGCTGGATATTTTCAAAGCCGAATTCCCCATATTGAGGCTATTTAAGAGCATTTTGACTGATCTTTCAAGACACACACAATATTGTGATCTGTGACGATATAACATACCCAAACAAAGGCTAGACTCTCTTCTTTCACCAGAAAAAAAAGATTTTCGATCTCTTTTCCTTTCATTAGTAATCATCAGGAGAACACAGATTGGGTTCACATGTTGGAATTTCTCACAATCTTAATCCCTGCCTAATCTTTAGCCTCCACTCAAAAACTGTGCTGATCGCAAATGCAAAGCAATGCAACGCTGCCATCTGTAGGGATCTGCCAGTCATTACAGTGGTTTACAAACCTAACTTTCATAGACAAGCTGGTCGAGACCCTCTTCCACACCTACCCGTTGAAAAATTGAACAAATATATTCATTGGTTGACGAATATAAATCCACAGCGGTGACCCGTCAACATACTCCCTTGACACCAATTACTACCTTCTTATTAATCCAGGGCTTTGGCGCCATCTTGTGATAACAGGGTGTAAATTCCACAGAAAAAAAAACAAAAAAACAACATGACTTGTTGACAGTCTACCGTACATGATGAAATAGTGAAAGAACAACAAAATAAACGTGCTGTTTGCTGTTGCATGTCGGGCTGGAAGCAGCATAAACATTTATAAAAGAAAGGGGCGCACGGTCAGAGTCGAGGCATTGTTGCCTTAATATCCAGCGTGCGACTACACCTCTGGCTTGTGCAAACCAAAGCGCAACCTACTCCCTGTTGGCACGCCCGGGCACTTCCATTCGTCTTTTCTCATTATTATGCGATTTCCTCTGTTTTTATTATCACATTCTTTTGGTCCATGTAACTGATGTTTTCCTTATTGGCTGACCCCCGTTGATAAATGTGTTTATGTGTCTACAAATCCCCGCGCGAGCCACTGTCTAAGATAAATAAAGGCCGAGCTGAGAGGTTTTGGGGCGGCGGGGTAAAAATGAAGGGCAGGGGAGGAAGGGGGAGGGGAAAAGCAGAGTCATGCGTCATGTTGGAGCGGCCCTTGAGAATGCTTTCAATCTTTCTGTCAATATTCAAGCGTGCGGGATTGTGTATGCCATCATTAAAAAGCGGACACATCCCTGTTTATTCATCATAAGGACAGGTCCTTGTAAACAAGTTGGGTGTCGCTTGTGCGTGTGTGTGTGTGGAGTGTCTTTGAAAATGGATGGACGTTGTACAGTAATGTGGGGAACGAGTGACGGCGTTAGCTAACCGGATGCCTCGTTATTAATGTTCGCGCCTGTCGCTAAGATGCTGGTCGCCTGACAGGCTTAATCACATGCAAATTTGAATACGATGACATCATGACTCATCCAGGGATAGCTGGATTTCATTTGTCAACATAAAGTGCTTTTGGTAGATATTTTTAAGATGCGGTTATCCTGAATAGAGCGGTGCCGTGCGATACGATTTTAATTAATTCAAGTCAAAACATCTTTCCCCATTGAGATGAATGTAAATGCCATTAATCCGTTCCAGCCTCCCCCCCAAAAAACAACAGCATTTTGTAATGTTTTTTAATGAATAAAATAGCACTCTATAATTGTGCACTTTAGCTCCTTCTGGTGTGCATGCCAGAAGGAGGGGGCGATATAAAACAGTTGTACAGACAATTGAAGACGAGTTTCACAACTACTGTAAGTGACTCAATAAACTGCAGAAATATTTGTCGTTTTTTGCAGAGGGTAGGAAATATATGCCTGTGATTATTTTATATTGTCTGCCAAAATGTGCCCCGTTTGTCTTCAAACATCTTTGTCTTATAGATTATGACGCCGCTATCAAAGCTATCCGTCTGTGGCTACTTCTTAGCATTAAGCTAGCAGAAGGCAAAGTTGTGGTTGGTGTAAATACACAGTGTAATTCTCTTTTTTTTAAACTGGTAGTGGAATAAACCAACTTGAAACCTCTTTTTTGAAGAATTGTTCACTATGTGCCAAAGTGCTGCTTGTTGTGAAGCGGGTTAAGTTGGCTTAGCAAATTTTAGCTCTTAAGTAAAAAAAAAAAAGCTTTTTTCTTGAAAACCTTGTGAAAATTAGTGCCTCTGGTCACTAGTATCCCAAGGCACGACTGTAATTTGTTGCCCGTGCTGGGAAAAAAAAATGAGACTTTATTGAATTATAGATGAATCAGTCATCCTTCGTTTCGATGACTATGAATGACACAAAACCTGAATTATGAATGAAATGTTGACAAACTGAACACACACACACACACTATTACATGGTCGCAAACCGATATAGTGATATTTTATCACAACAGCCCATCAAAGACCTACTTGGTGTTTTCTTAAAATGTTGTTGGAAAAATATTGTGATATTATATACGTGAGTCACTCTGTGATATACAGTGCGTAAAAAAAAATAAAAAAAATCTTGGCCAGAATCAGGACCTTATAGTTCTGCCTGTGAGTAACTTAACTCAAGACAGAGTTGCTTACTATAAGACCAACAGGTGAGAGTGCCTGCATACATCAATGCCACGTGACCCACAGAGAAACCATCAAACCGCGATTGCACGGGGTCCATGCTTGACATATAGGATTCATGTGGCAGTCCACGTTGACCTGCCGGGGTCACTGCTGGCGGAGGGGCTCATTCCTGCGCACACACCGTCACCCTGTGTAACTGGACACTAGCAAAACAGTGACACGTACACGCATACGCATACATCCGTCACTCGCTAGAAAGGAAGACAGAGTAGCATCCCACAGGTTGGACCACATAGGTGGGCTGACATGCTGGAAAAAAAAGACAAATGTGTTCAGTATGTGGTGTCAGTGTGAGAGCCAGAAGGAGCTACTACACAGAATAGAATCCTATTCTAATGTAGAGACTCACACCCCTAATAGGCATTTATAAAGATTTTTAGAAGGACGTCCATTATTTGCAAATTTTCCTGGAAACCCAAGAAGAGCAAAAGTGCACCATAGATATTCCGTGTATTTTCCTGTTGGCATTTTTGTCCACCGCCTAGCTTCAAAAGCACGCCATGGCTCAGCCCGTGTCCTGTGTTCACCTACCACTCAGCAACGGGAGACTACTTTATACTCTGACAGCTTTGTGGTAATAATAGAGTGCGGGCCCCTGCTAGTGCAAGTGGCATGCTCAGTCAAGTGAGACTTTGCCTAAGAGAAGCCACATCCACACGCGCTTCAAGGCAGCCAGCTTCACATCTAATGAGACAACTGGGAAAGTGCGGAACAGGAGGCAGGGAGACGAGACGCGAGGGCGGAGAGGACGGCGTTGAGTAGGGGGACGACAAATATTTGGGAGGAAAGACAAGCAGACCAAACTTTCGTGTTTGGGATTGGATCAAAGGCAACGGGGTTATTTCTATTGCTTTGGGAATATTTACTTCCAAATCGGAACAAATTGGAAGTTTCAGGGAGTTAGAGGGTCGGGGTGCACCCCTGTGCTAAGTGCTAAAGCCTTATCCGATACAAGGCCATCAAGGCCTTGGGGCGGATACTAAATCTGACATATGAGCAAAAAGAGATGAGAGAAAAGAGAACAAGGCAGACAAATCCAGTAAATTATAAAGTGAACAGGCGCACCCCCGGGGGACGGGACATAAAGAGTAGATTGAGCACACGCCATTTTGGGGTAACCAGAGGAGGAGGGTTGATAAAAGCTAGGACAGTGGAAAGCGATACAAACCACAGAACTAAACCCCTTAGTCCCCTTTCGATGTGAATTATTGAGAACATGTTCACAGTTTAATACTTGCAACTTAACTGTTTGGCAAGAAACACAACCGCCGCTGTCCCAATTCACCGTGAATCCTAATCAGTGTGCCTATTGTTAACGGTCCCCAGCGTATTTTCAACAGCAGCCTTTAAAATCACGCCGATGTGTGTCAAACATTCAGGGATTCGGATGACAATGACTGCATCTTCTTGACGGGGAGAGAGGCTTTCCGCTAACTACGTGACCGTTCTTCGCACAAGCTTCCGATGAAACCCGTTGACACTTGACCAAGCAAACACTATCGGCACTAGAGTTGACTTAAAAGACCCCATAAAGTGAATTCTGAGACTTGTTTCTCAATAAATGAAACCTAAAAACACATGGAAAGACTGAAAATGATGTATTCGTTTAATTGTAGGGTTAAAGCATTAAATTGTTTTGAGCATTTCAGCTTTCCTGATTTTTTGGCGAAAATGGTGTTTAGTGACTCTCTTTGGAGTCCGACATAAGTTCCCCAATATGGGCTACACTATATAAGAAATAGAGCACCTTCAACAGCAGTCACTTAGCTAGCTAGCTAGCTATGCCAACACCCAAAAAATGCACCTTTCCTTCGGATTGTCTTCTGAGAGCGCCTTGTTGTTAGCCACGAGTGTGCGCATGACTTGGTGAGAAAGGTGGAAACACCAGGAGGGAAAAAAGACGGGGGAAAAAAAAGGTCTGACATGACAGCCAGTGTATGGACCAGAGCTACACGCTGGCATGGCTGCTATAGAGCGCCTCGTTGTTGGTCTTGAGTGTGCACATATTACGGTGAGAAAGGTGGAAAAAGAAGGGAAAAGGAGAGTGTGGGGAGGAAGAAGCCTGACTTGACAGTCGGTTTATGGATCAGAGCTACTCGCTGCTGTGGCTGCTTAGAGCGCGGCATTGTCAGCCGCAAGTGCGTGCATGTTACGGTGAAGAAGGCAAAAGGTCCTGCAAGCGGAATAGAAAGGGGAACGAGCAAAACCAAACCAAACCAAACATACCAAGTGTCAACGCAACCTAACTGGATGAACAATAATAACTTTCTGTTGGATGGGTTGAGTTACTGCTCGGCTGCTCTCGGCCTGACTCCTTGCAACGGCTCTCCACAAGCCACAGTTAATCCCCATACAGCCAGAGGAAGGCCTCAAGATCATCCCACGGGGAAGCCGAGGGGGAAAAAAGGGCAGCGGATGACTGCGGCAGACTCTTCAGAAGTCCTCCGTCCTTCCTCTGGGTGTGTGGAAGCTCTGGTGTTGCTGTTGGACGGTGACCTTGCTGACCAGCTGCACGGCCTCCGAACCCACACTGCGTCCCTGCTTGCGTTGGCACAAGCACTGAAAGTTGGGCGGAGGCTCTATTCGTGTAACGTTGAGGTTTAGACAGGGACATGTCGTTCTAGATCGAATTAGGAGGAATATTTGGAGGTTGTTTTCCCACTTCTTTAATTAAGCGGATTCATTTGGAAACCTCACTCTGTTTGCCGCATGGGAATTATTAAGGCAGTCTGATGCTATATAAAGACGATGACTTACGATTCAAAGCCCTTATCCTGAGAAGATTTGCTCCTCTTGTTTGCATTTCAGGCACATTTTGAAGACGAGGAAGAGCCCTTCATCAACGTATGGACACCCGTGACTACTGTAGTTTATGTCCGTCCGCTCCCTTTCTCCTCGGGGATTCCCCCGGGGTTGTCCGGAGCACATGTGTTTTGGTTTACCTAGAACGGAGCCCTATCTCAACCCAGAGCAGACTGCAGCCTTTGTCAGTGGCACCATTAATCAAGTGTCCTTTAACAAAAACAGAAAACCAGATGAGAGACAAAGGGAAGAGACGTGGGGCGGTGGGCTCTTATTTAGGTGGGGGGGGGGGTAAGCAAGGAATGAGGAGGAAGGGGGACGCTTGACCCAGATAGACGCCTTTAATAAATCAAGCAGTAACAATAATAAGCAAAGTTTTCACGTGGCTTGACGGATTAATCTGGGAAGAGAAGGGAGTCTTCTCTTTTTCTTACAGTAATTGTGAGAAAGAGGTTTTAGGTTTAGGTCCTGCATGGTGCAAAAGGATCTCAGTGGCTGTTTGGATTAATTAAGGAATCAGCCTCTGCAGAGACTATCCAAACGCCAATATAAATTGCGATATAGCCAAAATAAATGGCCATATAGCCAACTATTTTTCTAGCCGTTAAGGCGGGGTAATCAAGCCTCGGATAAACCTCACAAGCTACCATCCTGCCATCGTGCAAAACGTGTATGTCAGTTTATGACTCAGGACTGATGTGTCTGTGTCTTTTCAATCTTTGTTTATAAGATGACAGTTCTGGCCCCCGAAAAGGCATTCGAATTCATTGGCATTCCTACACGGAGCCTATTCAGAAAGAATAAGAAGTGTAATGGACTTGCGATCCAGGGACAAGTTAAGTGCGTAAACAAACAGCGTAGCTCAGCTTCTAGCTAGTGAAAAGCTATTTTCTTGAAACTAGCGCAGTGCTAACGCAACTTCATGTGGCATTTAAATAGCTTTTCCGAAGCCAAAATATGAACAAATGTCATTATTAGTGTTTCTATAGCATGAGTCACACTGCTGCATTTGTATTGCACGTTCCTAAAAAGAGATTTTAAGATGTTAATTCTTCATTTCAAATGTCATAGGTACGTTCTTGTTTACACAACACGCGAGCAGTTTGTTTTGAATTTTGTTCCCGTACTTGACTCAACATGAGCCAAACGGTGACCTTAACCGCACTTACAGAGCCACAATATTTAGTGTAACGTTGTGCTTACACATTTATGTGCTTTCATTGTCATAAGCGACCCCCTGAAGGGGACCATAACTACCATTTGGCCCGCAATTAAAACAAGGTTTGACATCCCTGCTTTACAAATTGCCAATGTTTTCATTCATATATTGCAGGCAGGTACCAACTGCGACGTTAGCTGTTTTCAAAAACATTCCACAACTTTACAAGTAGGTAACAAGGGTGAGGGGGAAAAAAAAAAAAAAAAAAAGTATACAGATGCTAAAAGGCTTGGCATGTGTTGCCAGTGCCCAGGGGCAAGTCAAACATTTGACTTCCTACCCCAGTGGTGATGCCAGCTTACGTACATGCTATGCTCAAGCAGATATTTCTTTCCTTGAATATACATCCGCCATATTTTACACACACAAACGCACACAAGGTGAGCTACAGGATGCGAAGGAGCCCTTGGAGACACTTTGCAAGGTGCCGATCGATGGGCAACGAGTGTGGACAGGGAGGCTTTAGGATCGATGGGGGGGCCATTATTAAGATGGGACGACTGGGAACTGAGAAAGGACGTGGGTGTGCGTGCGCGTGCGTGCGTGCGCGCGCGCTGATGGCTGTTCATCTACGGCACTTGATGCTGTCTTCTATACCTCATTTGGTGGGAGGTTTTACTTCGTGTGAGTGAGTGCTTAAGACACGCAGCGGTAACAAAGGCATGCGGGGATATACAGTACCGCACACTGTGCACATGGAAGCTAATGGTGTCCCCGGGGAACAGGTGGCAGGCACATCCTCGTCTGATTCTGTCTGTAGAACTCCCTTTTGTTCCCAATATCTATTTTAGCTTCTTCAAAAAAGACTCTATTCTTGATTATAATAGTGTTTTTTTGGGTACAATTCACAGCGTGAGGTTGCCTTTGTTGCATGTTATAAGAAAATACATGCGAGATAAAAACAGAATCTTGACTCTGCTGTGCCATGCTCTTTTAAGGAGGATGTCAAATTATGCTTGTGCAAATTGTATGGCGGTGACATAACCACCCCACTTCCTGTGCTACATGATCTTGGTACATCTGCCGCAGTAACGGTAAACATGTGAAAAAATATAGTATATTCGTTGAACTGTTGTTACGATTCAGGGCAGCATGGTGAGCGGGCGGTTTGCACATCTGCGTCACAGTTCCGAGGTTCAAATCTTGGTTTCAGCCTCCCCTGTGTGGAGTTTGACTGTTCTCCTCGCGCTCGTGTTCCAAAAACATGCATGTTAGTTTCATCGAGTACTGTCCACCGTATGTGAGTGCCAATGTTTTTATTGGTCTGGATCTGCCGTTAATTGGATGGCAGTCAGTCCATTGTGTATGTACCCCACCTCTTGTCCAAAGTTAGCTCACCCGTGTCCCTAATGCAGACAAGCAGTACCGAAAATGGACGGGTGGATGGTTACAATTCATGCATACGTAGATTGGTGCTTGCAAAATCGCCATTCTGCAATGTCAAAGGGAATCGGAAGTAGCCCCGTTTCTATTTGTAGTCCACGTGGTAATGACAATAACATCAAAGCAAGCCTTTCAGCTTGAGCTCCAGTAGCATGTCTCAAATTGGACAAACTATAACTGGCACACGCAAGAGGAATTCTTGGCCGGGCCCCCAAAATGGGACCGCGGAGACCACTCAAAAAGTTCACAGACGGATACCCTACATTTAATACAGTATGTAGGAAGTCTTCTTTTTCACTATTCCACATATGTGGAAAACGCATCAAAACACGCTTGTTAAGCATCTGACCGATTCTCACCCACAGCTGTGCGATATAACGACATGTATTGCAGTGGCATTTTTAAAATGTCTACCATGCTATCGTTTATGTCGTTACTTTGATGTGTGGGCTATTTTGTTAGCTACTAACGTAACATCCGAGTTAATTTCACAACAACGGTCACCCGTCTATTACATCATCCTTATGCCCCACTCTCCAGGTATGATTAATCGATTTCCACTCAATCCGACTGTTGCACAAATGACTTTCGACGCCCTACATTTTGGACAGTAGATTAACAACGAATAAAGGTCACTGTGGCCCAATCCCAATACCCACACTTGCACCCTACGGTCTTCGCTGAAGTGCACACGTAGTCAAAGTGCACGAAGGGTTCGAGGGCACGGGTTACAAGAGTACAAAAATTGCAGAATTGGGACTCTGCAATTGATGTCATCGACTTATGCCCCTGACACTGTGAGCATGGCGGCACGGGTTGTTGTTTTGGCAATTTTGCTGTTTAAAATGATATTAAAATTTCAGTAAAGTAGGAAAGTAAAACTCGGGCTCAGTTTTCCAGTCGATGGGAACTATGGCTTCATTATTTGGACTATTTGCAGCTCCTGCACGATACGCGGCGCAGAAGGTTGCTAAGTACGGCAGCTTACACGAGGACAAAATACGTAGGCAAACGGTTAACGAGTAAACATCAATTAAAGAACACATATACAAATGATAAACTTTGTAATAATTCAATATTTACACTTGAAGAGACTTTTTTTCGGCACTGGCACAAGAATTCCACCGAATGTTGTCACTGAGGGGCACAAGGTGGGTATCGGGATATGGCCTGTAACTACAGTAGCACTGCATGCTACATGGTAGATGCTACATGTAGCAGGTTTACATCACCCAAAAAAATACCTGTTTACGGCACTGCTACAGGGGCATGGATGGAAAAAACATTGAGTATTACACTACATTCCTTGAAAATTAGTTTGTACATACAGTATTATGAATAGTATTGAATTGTGTTTTTATCGACTGGATATTTCTGTTTTATTCTATTTTTATTTCATTCATTTTGTTTTTGACATTCAATTTTGTGATATAAATCGATGTATAAAATATGCAGCACTAATTAAAGTTAAGTAAATGTCTTCAACAGTGTTTATGAAATTCAACTAAGGTGCCATGTTGGCTCTGGCAAAGTTACAGTATAACATTTCTGAGGCTGATCAAAAAGAATGCACCCACACATTGCATTCGCATACACAGTTCATGGCCTCAGCTAGCCGTTCCCCACTGGCTTGGAAAACCGTAGCAGGCTGTAACAACTATAGGCTGACTGGCCAGTTTGTAGTGGGCTTTCCGTTTCAGCAATCTGGCTTCTCTTTGGCTTTGGACATGCACCAAGTCAGGCTGCACAATACTCCACTGTGTTTGGCGAGCAGCAAAGAGCAAAGTGCACAGCGAAGACATATGTTGTGCGTATGTCAGGACCTGGATGGTATGTTTGAGTGTATTTTTGTTTTGACGCGATTCCGAGAATGTGTGTTATGACCGTTGGGCCTCCATGTTGGATTGGAAGGCCTCCCATATGTCCATCGCTAGTTACATCATGATCACCGAGGCTTTTCGCTGCCTCGGCACATGCATTTTGGGACCCTTGGCAGGGGTTTCTGCCCCCTGAGGCAGGGATAGAATGGTGTTCTTGTGACGTGGAGCCAAAACGCCAGGAATAAAATATATCAGCTTAAACGATCACGGATGATGAATGAAAGGAGAGTATACTTTCGAGGCAAGGTGAGGAGGACAAGCTGCAAATGTCCCTAGAAAATATACAGTGGAACCTCCCATGTTGAAATACGGACTTCAAAATTGTAAGCAAAAATACACCTTGAATGCGTTCGAATTTTGTACCTCAAACTAATAATGCATGATAAACATATCAATGTCTTTCACAAGACCTTATTTCAGGTAGCATCAAGGGATTGACAGCGTGTGTGTTTTGCATTTGAGTCAATTGGTCACTCCTGTCACCAGTGAAGATTAAGAATGCTACATTAGCTTCTTAGCTAGCAACTAGCTGGTATATGGTACTAAGTGTTGGATGTTTGGAGTGGGGGAGTTTTTCTAACTTAATATTTGTCTTTCTAACTTAATATTAGTCTGGTTAACTTCTGCTTGTATGAATAATTAACAATGCCCAAATGTTAAATAAAACATTCCCTTTATATTTAATCATGGTTATGCAATAGTGACACTCTAGAGTAATTTTCCGCAAATACAATTGAGTGCAAATTGCGTCCGACATTGAAGATTCCATTTTATTTCCCTCAGGTTGCAGAAACAGAGCCGAGTCTGGTAGCGCAATAGCCAACATGCATGGCAACATGTGGGAGGGAGGAGGGGGGGTGACTGCACCGCCCAGCCTGCTTGCCCACCACAGGGAGTTTGTTTTTGTTTCTGGCTGCCAAGTTCCTGTCAGGAGGCGCCCCAAAGAGCAACTGCAGACTACTCAGCACTGTCGGCTACACCCTCTCGTCTATACTGTAGAGCGGCCGGGCTTTTCTGTGTTGCGAATCGGTCGCTTTCTTTATAGGAACAGTCCAATCTAAGAAGGTCCCGTCATTGTTCCAGATATCATGTCACACTATGCTTTGAATCACTCCCGCTTTTGTTTTGTGCATAGATTTGAAAGCGCTTCCAGAAAACAAGCTAAACCAAAGTATCATTCCTGTTGTAAACAGATTAAGACTAATTTACACCTAAAATCATTGTGCTAAAGCTACATTTTACGAGGCAAGTTCTTTTGTTGTGGGTATCGCAAAAACGGAGCGCACTAAATAAAAATATACAAGAGGTTACAGCTATTGTAAAAACTAAGCACCACTATATAAAAGCATATTCACTCAAGTGACTGCGTGAAAAGAAAAAGAGGAAGGATTAAATTATTCAGGAGATGCCTAATAATATGGAACTAAGACAATGTGTTGCGGGAAATTACCCACTTACACGGTCCAATATGAATTTTCAATTTTCTTCAAATAAACTATCTATGCCAGCAACGTACAGTACTGTTATTGCCTCTATTCTATTTTTATTCTAAATTGTTCGTCATTTAAATTTTAAATGACATGTCCGTTCTTGATGTTGGATTTTATCAAAGAAATTTCCCCCAAAAACGCGATTTATACTCCAGTGTGACTTATATATGTTTTTTCCTTCTTTATTATGCATTTTGTGGCCGGTGCGACTGGTACTCCGGAGCGACTTATAGCCCGGAAAATACGGTACATGCCATAAGACAGCAGCTAGACAGCATGTAAAATATTCATGGCAATAGTGTGATGTGCACACATGTGTTTGTGTGAGTGCGCCCGTGAAGAAAAAGGTCAGACGTGGTCACATAAGGAGCAGTGCGATCCAAGGAGGCGAGACAGAGGAATCGTTTCATCTGTCTGTATAGAGAGAACAAATTGGGAAGTAGCAAAAGAGGGAAGTGTGGATGGGAAGATGGTGGTTGCGGTTGATGGCACAAGATGGAAGAAAAAGCCGGAAGCCATTTATGTAGGATTGACTCTACTTCATTTACAAGCCACATACTCCATGTACATTACAAAGGAGTGGCAGGGCCATTGCAGCATTTTTCTCATCATGTCACATCTTGGTTCATGTTACAAAATTGTCATCACAATATTATGACGTGACTCTATTAAAATTGCAACATATTTGCCATAATAATCGTATACAATTCCAGACATGTTTCTTTTACGAATCTGTTCAAGTAAAATGGTCCATTTCCTCACCGTCTACTATACTGTAACTATATTCTTGCAAAATTGCATTTTTTTTCCGCATATTACAATTTTGTTCATTACACAGTACGACAGTTTTCTCCTGAAACTTCTACGGCTTTGTTCATGTAAAAATGCTAATTATACAGCCTTTTCCTTGAAAAACTATGACACTAGTCTAATGATACTCAGACTTGGTTCTTTAAAATAATGACATGTTGCTCCTAATAATAATGCTTTATTCTTGTAAAAATCAGACATTTTTCGATACAACTTTACACTTTAATTGATCTTTTTTCCTCACAATTTCACGACTAAGTATAATTCTGTCACTTTCCAAATATTGCTGCTAAATTTAGGATATTTTTCCCTCATTATACTGAGAATTATTCTTAGAAATAGAATCATATCATATTATGACAGATTTTTCCCCTTAAATATTACAAATGTATTCTCATGACCTTTTGATTGTCATAACTTTAATTTTTGGAGTATTATTATTTTTCCACCCTTTTCAGTGTGGCCCTACTTTGCAAATGCGATTTTTCTTGAACCATCAAACTTTCGTTTTCTGCAGATTTAACATCTACTAAACTATCAACACTGTAAACAAATGTTGGGTGAATTCGGAATTTCAAGGCAACTCATTTCGATTACATTTTAACTTGGGCAATTCAACTAAAAGTTTTGCTGATGTGAAAATTGGCTTCCCGGCATTTCACAACAAAGAAATGAGAGTTCATAGAACGGTTGTCCCTTTATATGAACCCCAACTTAAAGATGGAAGTAAAATCAACTTGCTTGCTTTTTGCACTAACTAAAATTGTTGCCATAAATGTCAGCAATTCCTATTTAAATGACCAATTTAAACTAAGCAGGTGATCCCCAAAAGTAAGGCTTGCTGATCAGAAGGTTGCTATGAATAAAAACACAAATTCGGAATATCGCGGGAGCTCATTAGAGAGACAAAAAAAAAAAAAGGAACAAATCTGGCTTTACAACAAACTAGCAGGCTCTGATTATTCAAATCTATACAGGTTTAGGTAGGGTAACATTAAAATGTTGAAGTGTAGAAAGGAGGGGGAAGTGAAAACAAATATTAAAGGCGGGAGTGCCACGCTAGACATCGAGGGAGGCGGTGGGCTGGCGAGGCAGACCGCCATGACCTACAGCACGCGGAGTGTGAATCATTGGAGGCATGTGTTCCACATCAACCGCTGGGGCCACTTCCCAACCCACTTACAAGTCGGGATCTAAATCACGACAGGAAGGAGGGAGGGAGGGCGGCTGAATGGAAGAGAGGCTTTAGGTGAAGATAAAAATCCAAACCATGCTTTGCGAGTGCCAGATAGTGACAGTGAATTTGAAGACATCAAAGGACTGTGTATCCCCATGAGAAATCACAAGATAATAACAGTGATGAATGCATTTAGAGTCTAATGAAATAATTACATGATTTGGGGGGGAAAAAAAAAAAAAAAGTGTTTCGCAATGAATAGATAAACAGCAGCACATTATTTCATCATGATCTCGCTTGCCATAATTGCAAGGAATAAAGTTTCCTCTTAAAAATAAACAATAAGGACTCTGCACTCATTCTGTTACCAATTTCGGAGACTTTGTAGGAGGGATTCCCTCTTGGTGTGGTCAGGAAGAAGAACAGGATGATACTAGGCAACACATGGCATGAAGGGGCACAACAGGAAATGAAAAGACAAGTGGGTGAAAGCACAGTGGAACCAGCATCGGTCTGGGAGAATGACGCTATTATTGCATGGCAAAAAGGGAAAAAATCAATTCCTTAGGTTTCCCTCATCACTCATTACTTTGACAAAACAGGATATTATATCAGTCTTGCCTCAGAATGAAGAGCAATAAATCAGACCAGACATGAATGAGGCTTTTTTATTTGTCATGATGGAGCCACATGTTCCAATTCTGATGTCACAAATCAAGGATTAGTCTTGACATTTGCACAAATATTTTGCCTAACCAACGCTTTATTCGGCTATTGGTTTAGAAAACTTGCTTAAGGAAATACTAGAAGGCTTTCCACTGCCAGCAATAAATTGCCAACCCTTATTTTGCCCTTCAATTTGGTAATATTGACTAGGAAATTAGGGAAAATATCACATAATGACACAAATGTAAGCTAACTTCCTCTACACAAGCCATGAGCTGCGGTTGGCTAGCAAGCGCAGCTAAGCAATTTCCTTTCACAATGTAGAGACACTCCTCTAAGTCATTAATCTTTGACTCTATGACAGTGAGCAAGCTATAATTCTGACAAGTATCGTAATAACTAAAGGAGGACGGCGAGTAGTTAATCTTGCAACATACAAGCAAGAAGAGAAAACAGGAGAAGATACAGAAGCCATGCTAACCCCTAAACTCACGTGAAATGTAGCATAGTGAAACACCAGAATAAGTGCTTAGGTGGTATAGTGCATTTTTTCACCGAAATCTGTCTGGAACCATGTTACAGCTGAGAGTAATCAACTATGAACTTTAAATTAGCAGGTAGATTAAGAGGGGTACAGTGAGAAAATATCAAAACAGCTGCACAGTAAACGCACGTCTGTTTGCACTATTTTGCACCATCAGAGTGCTGAGTTTTGACATGCCTGTATGTTGTTCTCAAAATTAAATTATAATTTTTGTTGTTGTTTTTACTTTTTAAAATCAATTTAGTTTTGTGAAGGGAATATAGAAACCATTCAGAAATGGTCTACACTTATGTTTATATCATGATATGTACCGTTATCATCAAAGGATTCAATTTATAATTTACACCGTGATATGGATTTTAGGCCATATTGCCCAGCCCTAGTAGCTCTCATTATAGCATATTCATGCTCACTAACAAACAAAGCAAATGTTTCAAAACCAAAAAAGTAGAACCTAACAATTTGGCAGTCACATAATGATGAACAATGCTTCTGTTCAAAAGCAAGATGGCATTTGATACCAACATAAAAGTGGAGGGGTATCCAATTATGTGGAGTTGACAGGAGCGACAAATTCGGGCTTACCCCCAAAACGTCAATCTCCCTGTATTTGGTGTGTGGAAATCTCCCTTCGAATCGATTGCGGCTCTAAGCTCTGAGAGATGTGAAGAAAGAGGGGGGAGATGTGAAGAGCTTTGTGCTTCCTTATCCACGTGTTCCAGCTTTAGTGACTCTCCAGCCTCTTTGCCGTATAGACAAAAAAAAAAAAAAAAAAAAAAAAAAGAATGCTCTTTTTGCCTCCTTTGCTCTCACTTTGCCTGAAATCACCCCGTTGTTTTGTTTATCCAATAGTTCGGACCTTCTCGTTCTCTCCGGCATCATGTGAAAATTGGAGTAAAACAGTCCTTTTGTGGCTTGACAGCCACAGTAGTGCTTATGACCACAACTCAATTACTGCAATGTGAATCAGGTGGCAGTGGAGAAATCCCCTCGGACCGATGCGCAAATAAGAAACACAGAAGCGTCATTATAGGAAGATGCAGACAAATCTATCGTGCTGACATCTCTCCATAGTAGCTTCAGAGAACAAGTTGTGCTTTAACGATCGTCAAAACAATGAATTTATTAGTAAATCTAAACTAAGAGTACAGAAGAGCGCTTTGAAAATATTAGATTTCATGGATCCCAGCACGGATGGAGTCAGGGTCGGACCTGATAGATATTTATCTGTCCGCCGAGGCTTTGGTGCCTCTTATTGGCATATGGGGACTCCCAGAACCTGTCCAATTCTTGAAAGATGAAGAGCCAGCTCACTAGCTTTCAAAGAACATGATAAATAAAAAAACAATGGCATTTATAAAATAGAATTTCTGTAACCCAGCAAGAATATGTCACAATGAGGAAAACAAGCTTCTAAGAAATGCTGTAATTGCATTACAGGGGAAGAAAAAAAAATCCCCTTAAACCCAAGTTTTTTTTCTGGGCCAGTTTATAAGCAGAAAATCAATTTCACAATATATTTCTTTTTTTGCCAACAAGAGAGCAATTGTCAAACTAAATCGGAAATAATGTCACACTCATATTAATGACAGACGGGTTTTTTTTCCATAAGGTACACTTTGCCAAGTGGTTACTCGGGATGGGCATTTGAAGAGATTCCCTTGATAGATGATCATACAGACCAACAATGATTCATCTATGGACTGCAAAATTTTATGGCAATTTTAGATGCTCAAACATATTAAAGAAAGCATGTTTTACAGTCTCTTTTCTCGATATTATCGTAACATTTTCAGAAACATTAACTGCCTTGTGAATATGGAATGAAACAGAGATGACCTGAGGCTTCGAGCTTAACCGCTTCACTTCCAAATACTCGAGCCAAAACAAAGTCCAATAGGATGCTGGCTGGGATTGTCAAAAAGCCAACTGCAAATTTGAACACCGTATCTCTAAAAAGTTACTCCGTGTTGAACGACTCAAGATTCTTTGTAGTCGACTTAAATCTGATGAATGCCGAAGTCGAAGTCGATTAACCGATGACATCATTGTTATTTTTTCAGCATAGTAAAGCATTCCCCAACCTTTTTGCACCGCAGACGAATTTCCAATAAAGACACACTTTGACGGACCAGCACAGCAACAAATAAAATCAAAGACAGTGTAACCATATGAGCCAGATATTTCGCTGCTCCTGTCACACTCCGATCGACGGCAGCAGGCGGCCGAGTAGAAGTAGTCCTCCGTAAATTGGAGATGAGATGCCAAAAACACTCAGCAACTAGTCGACTTGAAGCGTTCAACGTCGATGTGGAGTAGTCAAGTCTTCTACTTCACTAATCGTTTCAACCCAACATCTTATAACTGTGCTAACTACCAAACAATTTTACGCCACTGTGACAAATGGTTTGGAGTTAACTAATTTGCGCAGTGGCGTAAGAATACCTCAGCATATACTGTAGCACAAGAAGTCACCTACTTTTTTCATTTAACTCAATCACTGCCAGACATTTTCAGACCCTCTTTTACCCTAATGTTTGAAAAAAATTGAAAAAAATATAAATCAATAAGTTCCTGGTATTGAATGGCTGGTCTGTGAAAAGACAAGTAAATTCGTCAATGGCAGTGAATGAGTTAACTGTGTCTTACATACAAATATTTACTGGAAATATGACTTTACTACAACGTCAGTGTAAAACGATAGACGATGATGTGCTCCAGCTTTTGTACAAATTCAGGTTACGTCCAAAGGAAAAACTGAAAATTGGTCCTGGAACACGCTTCTTTCTGATTACTTTGTTTTGAGTTGTACAGTCGCCCATTTGAGCAGCCAGTTGGGCTTGAATTCATTTGCAACTTCTGCTAGTTTTCTGCCAAGAAGTGGAATCAAAGATGCCTATTTGACTTCAAAACATCGCGACAACACAGCTTGCTGATTTTGCAACTGGCTGGATAACAGAATTACATTACATGCAGATCAATTCAACCAACACTGCTCCAATTTATGTTCTCGGAAATGGAACGCAGGCAAAAAAGAAGCACCGTGGAGATTCCAAATACACTACTGAGCCAGCCTACAGTATTATGACGCATGATCTTGGAATATGATATTGCTATATTCGCTTAAAGCGCTAAAATGCCAATCAGCTGGCTTGGGCTTCAGCCCTGCTGGAGTCTTGATCTCATTTCCTTCCGTCCCTCCATGCCCTCGCTTCCTGTTTGTGGATCTTAAGTGTGTCTGAGTGGTGGGGTTTACTCAAACACTTGCGCATGGGCAGTCTACTTTAGAGGAAAAGAAAGGGTGAAATGGGGGTGACTTTATGCCATCCTGTGCGTGCATGTGCATGTGTCGCGCAAGGAGCCTCTGCACTATGATTGGAGCCGACAGGAGTGTAGTCTTGGGGAATCACATCTTCATCCTTGATGATAGGTGAAAGGAACGCACTGCAGACATTCACCTTTAATGCACACCTAAGTAGAAAATGGGGCCCCTCACCGCTGGATCCCAGCCAGCTATGTCCATCTGCTTTTCAAATGGGACGCAATTTACCACATGTGAAGGTCTCAATTGCTGAGGGACCCTCATTCTCGGCAAACGGGGGATTGGAATGGGAGAACAGCGGTATCTCATGATACTCAGTGTCAGGCCCATCACCCACACCTGGGACTGTGATTTGTGTTACTCAAGAGCGGGTGGTTAAAAGGGTTTGATCGTGGCCGCTTTCACACTCAAGTGAAATCAATCATGGGCCGAGGGACATACTGTTACTCGCTGTGACAGCTCTAACCCTCCGCTGCCAATCAGGGGAAAATGAGGGGAAGGTAGCACCGGGAGAGAACAGGTGTCAGGTTACTTCGGAACGGCAGCGCGGAAAGTCACAATCTCATTTTTTCTCCCCCCCCCCCCCCCCTTCAACTATCTGGCTTCAATAAAATCCTATCAGCAACCATAAACACATATGAACCTCTCTCATTGTGGTAGTGGCTCCGAGCAGCGGAAAGCCCCTTAAGTCACACATGGATCACATGACTTCTCGACATAGGAGGACAGGGTTCCCAATGGAAGGATGCAAACACACACGCTCCATCCAGGCCGCCTTTGTCCTTTAGTCATCCAAAGAGAACAATGAGGAGGGTCACGCAATCCCCCCAAGCGGGATGGTGCATATCCACACCGACTGATAAGAGGAAGAGGCAGATGCCGAAAAATGGCCATGAAGTAGACAATGACTTATGTTGCCATGCTTCCGCATTTCAGATCAAATATTCATGGCAGGGTAATAGAAAGTACTACAACATAAAATGTGTCAGAGTTTAAGTCAATTATTAATCCATGAGGCCTTTTTACGCTGCTAGCTAAAGCTGTGATTTTTCGGCCTTTTAATCGAGAACAGCACCTGTAAAAAAAAAGAATGATGGGAAAGTAAGAGGTTTAACACCTGCCGCTCACTTATCTCTCCCTATTGTGTTGACAGCAATTGTTTTCTACTTCAAACACGGCGGTGCCTTGAGATACGAGTGACCCGACTTACGAGACCCAAACCGAGTTGTTCAAGATCCGAGCCATCGGTCGGATGACTTGACAGCAAAAATATGTGATACAAGCGCTGTATCATGGCACTGAACTTGACTCAACTCACTTCACAATATTCTTCAGTTTGACAGAGAGTGAATAACTCTTAATCATTTCCAAAAACATTTTTAGATGTGTTTTTACAGTGCAGCCATTCAATGCCAGGAACTTATTTATATATTTTTCAATTTTTTTTTTTTTTTTTTAAACGTTAGGGTAAAAGAGGGTCTGAAAATGTCTGGCAGTTAATGAGTTAAAAAAAAAAAAACGACATTAAAAGTTTTCTGTCAAACTAAACATAAAACAAAGAGAATTTCACAATGTGTATTTATAACCATATAACTCATATTAGTGTGGCTAACTGAGGAGATGAGACCGTCTCCATGTATATCCATTTCTTTACATCCTATTTAATTGTCATTACGGTATGTGTTTTATGAAAAACAATATCATAAAGAACTTTTTATTATTAAATAAAACGAGTATTACAGCATTTCTGAGGCTTTTTTTGACAACGCATCTACAGTTATTAAGATGTGATTTAATGTTTGGTGCACAGCCACAGTTTTTTTTTTTTTTTGTCTTCACCGAGTTTCATTGCTGAGGACAACAGACCTCAAGTTGTTGTGTTTCTTTTACCATATCCAGAAAGAATCGGGAAAAGAAAGAGTCACAAAGAAAAATCCACATAAACACTAAAAACCTTCATTTGTGGTGATGTTAATCATTCATTACTGCTGAGCGATCCTTATTATAAAACCATCTTTGCTGTCATTATTCACCAGGCACAAAACGCAAGCCTGTTAATGTAGCCACAAAGTGTTGACAATGGATTTAGAAAAGACAGTGCCCCTCCAAATGGTCTTTCATGTGCAAATGAGGGGAATGCTTTGGCTTTGGTGGCCTGGTTGGAAATGATTTAGGGCGTCAACGAAGCTCTGGGCCTTTATGTTTGTTCTGGTCGCGGTGGCTCATATATCACCCTGATCATTCATCAATTAGCATCTCCTAGCCACCTGTCGGACACATCCTAGCACAAAACATGTCGGCCCTCGGGCAGTTGCTATACGACGGTCATCGCCAGCAACGCTCGAAAACGCGTTACGTAACCATGCCAAAATATTGCCCGCAAGGACCAATGCGCCCCTCTTTGAGTTGTTATTGATCTTCACTTGAACAGCAAGTTGTTTTTTTAACATATGTTGACCCTGCACAAACAAGAAAGACAGAGCAGAGGAGAATTGATGCTGACCTTGAAGGGGAATCAATGAGTTGACAATGAGCTATTCAAATGCTCTCAATGCACATCCCTCCATTGTTTTTAGAAGAAACCGTGTGTGGCTCATTGATGTTACTATTGTTGTAAGCGCTATCTGTTTGGGTTACTACCAATTGTGTTCAAATAAAAGTTGTTTCGAGGTTTATAATCATAGTAACATTGATGCTAGTGACACTAGCCTGATTATGACGTTTTGCATTGTGCGTTAAGCACTAAGCTAGTGGCCTTTCGTTCGTTAATGTGCAGCGGTTAAAGCGAAAGTCAACCCAAACATATTTTTTTCAAGAATATGTTCTATGCAAGCCCACTAGTTGAAACAAGGCATTCTGATAAATGTTGTGTTTGTGGAATTAGAGTTAATCCACACCTTTTTTAGCCATCTCAGGGGGCGGCCATTTTGTCACTTCTGTCGCCTGAAAATGACATCACAACTGCTCAGATAACGACCAATCACGGCTGACCTGTTTTCGGAAGCTGAGCCGTCATTGGTCGTTACCTGAACCCTGAGCAGTTGTGATGTCATTTTCAGTTGACAGAAGTGACAAAATGGCCGACCCTTGAGATGGCTAAAAAGGGGTGGATTTTACTGCCTAACTCATATTCCACAAACACAATATTAATCAGAATGCCATGTTTCAACCAGTGGGCCTGCTGGGAACATATGCTTGAAAAAAAAAAAAGAATTGTTTGGGTTGATTTCCCCTTTAAATATTCGACACGCACTCGGCTAATATTTTGAATAATTGTTCACTATCTACTGATTGTCACCGGAGCTCGCGCTTGTAACTCTGTTTTTTGCACAACTCAAGTAAAAAATTTTTTTTTTTTTTTAAATGGCCGAGTAATAGATCTTATCACGACAAACTCAAAAGACAGATCACTTGTAAGTCGAGGCACCACTGTGTAAATGTTGTGGAAAATTACACAATTTAAAGCATGTGAAAGGTAAGTGTAAAACGTGAAGGAAAAAATAAAAGTTGTGTGTTGATGTTCCACCAGGCTTTATGATCTCAGCGCCTGGAGCCTCCCGAGAGACCGTGTGATGGGAGCAAAGGCAAATAAAACATTTCTCAAAGACTTGAGGAATTTTAACTGCTGCCTGCCCAAGCCCCGCAGATACCCATTTTTGGAGATTTGTATGCAAATTTTAACTTTCATGCAAAGCCCCTCACTGGCACTAGACAATCTCTTTCGCAGCCCCGCTTCTCTGACAATACATTAAATCCCACCACCGCCCCATGATACCCACTTATTAAAGCCCTTCACACTTTTTTTGTTATTTGGACATAATACTAAAAGTGTAGTTGAAGCGATAAGTGGCACAAAAATAAAGGCCTAATCCATCAAACCACAATGTAGGGACATGGACAAAAGTAGATTTGCCAAGGCTCCATTTAGCAGTATTCTTTCATTATTTAAGTAGCACTCTTCATGCAGCTTAGCAGTAAAACTGCTCAATCAGTCTCGAATGAGACATTAAAGTTGAGGAGAGGAAGGGAAAAGGAAGAGGTTGGTTGGATTGCATCCAGGAAACATGACATTGTGATGGCGAAAACAACATTCATACCTGGGACGCACTCGTCAACTCTATAGCGTCGCCCTTGAAAATGACTTTCACTGACCAACTGTTAAAGTTGCGTCTAAGGGAATTGGCCTGGATAACGGAAATGGCAGGAATGGAATTTGGGCTGTTATTCTTTCATCATTACATTCCAGTCAGTGCCAGTGAAGAGCGGCAGAACATCAGGTGGATTTGCAAAGGTATCACCTTGAGAAATATGGACAAGGGGTTCGTTTGCCGGACAATTTGTCGGGTCAGTTTGCTTTCTAAGGTCCTTGAGCAAGGCACTGAGTGCGCGAGGTGCCGTCACGCCACTCCTTGACTCTTTTATAAAAGGCAATAATAGGATAACTGGAAAGTGTAATAGATAAAAGATAATATTGTTAACAGATTAATATTATGTGGTTAAAGCACACATTGGAAAGAATTATTTCTTTTACCCTGGAATTAGCTTCATTCAGATCGTGAGTCATGGTTGTCTGAGCATTAGGAGCACATGAGCGCTCCACACAAAGCCAGCGGTTGTACACTCAAATGTAATTTAGAGAGCAGTACATTCGGTGATATTAATTAGAAGTAGACAAGCATACGGTACATTTGTTCTGCTGGTACTCACAGACGATAGACTATTTTGTGACATGAAAAAGGGGATGGGCCTAATAACCAATGAATCGATCATGGAAAATGCAACCGATAGTGTGAAACTATTGACTCTTGACGTTGAGGCAAAAACGGAGTGCCTGTGTGGCCAACCTGATGTCAGTGAAGTACATTTCAGAGGGATTCTCACATCCCCCGATTGCAACCTTACTACTTGATGAAAAGTTAATAGAGAGGTTTTACCTTGTCAAATTAAATTAGCACACCAGTACCTGTGTTTTCCTTCAGCTGTGGTTACATTTTCCGAACTGACTGTTCTCAACAAGAACCAGAGAAAAAACCCATGTATGTGTTTTTGTTTCATGTGGTATAAACAGTTATTGTCAACAGGATTAGTAAGCCCCAAATGTGACCGTCTTTCTGTCTACTGTTATTTAAAAGAAAAAAAAAACTATTAGGAAATAAAGAAAAACATAATTTCTTTAGTGTTTTCAGCCATCAAAAGTCACATTAATTGACACCTGAAGATCTACTATGTGGAACAATGAATCTGTTCAAATCATTGTCAGCTGCTGGTTCGTTCTCATTGTTGTCTGCCACATTGATACCACTGTGGCCCATCCCTTTCTTCCAAAACCTGATTCGTGGCTTTAAAGTGGACGTCAACGCAAACTTTTTTTCAAGAATATGTTCAATGCAAGCCCACTAGTTGAAACAGGGCATTCTGATTAATTTTACATTTGTGGAATATAAATTAAGCGGCAAAATGCACTCGCTTTCAGCCATCTATGGGGGCGGCCATTTTGTCTTCTGTCGACTGAAAATGACATCACAACTGCTCACAACGACCAATCACGGCTCAGATTCAGAAAACAGGTCAGCCGCGATTGGTCATTGTGAGCAGTTGTGATGTCATTTTCAGTCGACAGAAGACAAAATGGCCGCCCCCGGAGATGGCTAAAAACAAGTGGATTAACACTTTTTCCACAAATGCAATATTTATCAGAGTGCCCTGTTTCAACTAGTGGGCCTGCTGGGAACATATTCTTGAAAAAAATATGTTTGGGTTGACTTCCGCTGTAATGTCACTTCAAAGTACATAAGACTGCACTGACTGAACACTGGGGGGGAAAAAAAACTAAAAAAAAATCAAAACTGTCTTTGCACCTACGTGTCACCTGCTGAGTCAATTCTGCGTGCAGAGTACTGAAAAATATCTGAAGGTCTGTCGCTCTATTGCACCATGTCTGCATGCTGTGCCTAAGAGGCTAGAGTCAAAAGGCCTGTTGCTCACTAAACTTGATAGCAGGGATAAAACCATGGGAAAATTCCAGTGAACAAAATAATAGTGGCACTATCATGATATTGCTAAAATAAATGATTAAAAAAATAAATAAACATAGCGCTCATCCTGTTCAGCGTGAGATCAACAGTTCAGCTGATCTGAAACTTATCCCAACTAACTTGGCTTCAAAAGGCAGACGACACCCTGAACCGGTGGCCGGTCACTCTCAAAGACGAAGACCATTCAACCGCCATTGCTTTCACAGAGCCAAAATTGAATCCACACCGCCTGCATCGAAGTCAGGCAAGTATAGCGCGCCATCACCAGTGACTATAGGATAATTACCTGTATTAATTTTCCATCTGCAGTCCTGTGAAAACCAAAATACAGCCACACTTTTCATCCAGGTGAAAAAATATTGCCGTCATCTGGGCTCGCTTACTTTTATTCACTGTTGGAGTCGGTTCCTCTTCTCATCTTTGCCTTTGACAGTTCGCTTCTCCTTTCTCCAGTGCACATACAACAGCTAACTCAGAGAGTAGCAATAATTCAAATTTGACACCTGAATTTTTTTGTCACGGCTTGAATCGGAAAACCAGAAATGATTTCATCCCTACTTGACAGCAGATTCGCCAGTAATTTTTCTTATTACCGCTGTGATCTAATCACATTTACAATCAATGAATTCCCGGGACTATGTGGAAGATAAAGAATCTCACACTTGACTGCAGGCATGGAAAGTGCATAGTTGTGTTGTCTGGAGAAAATATTGCCTGAGCAAGATAAAGGCTATCCACGGGGTGCTGTTAGAAGACAGCAGGAAGGAGGGAGTTGATGGGTGACCAGGAAAAAGCTTGACCTTTGGGGCCAATAGGTGATTAGTAACATTTATCATACCTACCAAAGCTGCTAAATGAGCAGCCGGACAGCTTCTCTCTGAAGGATTCAACCACATTTCTGTGTCAAAGTAGAAAAGGAGCCTAGCACTGGCAACCAGATGCCCCGTGTTTATGACACGGACAAATATTGGAATCCCTAAGTGGAAAAACATGTCTTGCTGGCACACAGCAGCAGCGGCGGCAAAACGTTACATCATTTACACGATTTAATGAGCGCAGCCTGGGTTGGATCACAGGTTTAAATAGACAGCAGTGCCAACATAAAGCCATGTATTTCATGCGTCATGAGCACGGCTTATAACTTGGTTTCATTCAAAAGGAAAACAATGGTCGGAGGATGAAGAGACTTTGGTTGTGGTTAAAGGGGAGGCTTATGCCTAATGAAAGCCAGGCAAGGTAACCGAACACAGGCAAGCCACAGAGCTACGGCTCAGTCACACTCATATTCACATGGAGGAAATGACAAAGAGGCCATTGAGAGCAGGAACCAAATTTGGCTCAAAGTTATCAGAGTCACTCCACCCCCGCCCCTCCCCGCCGCCCCAGGGGGGCGGCCTGACAGTGGCCCGCTGAATTCGCTCGACAAGTGGACAGAGTTCTTGGGCTTGGTGCCAAACAAGAATGAGAAAATGCTGCTGGCATGGGGCACAAATAACAAACGCTTATGCAACAAGCATCCTTCAGATGATTTCATAATTAAAACAAACACAGCCGTACACTGGGCGATTAAATACAATAACGTGCGCTATGCTACTGGACGCGATTACGCAAATTAGACAAATTGGAGATGACATTTCAATGTCATTTCCCACAGTCCCACGTACACAGAATTTTACAACACAAATACAACTTTAAGAGCACCAAAGAAGCATGATTTGGTGGGATACTCAGATTTAGTCATGAACAAAATAATCAAATCATTCGATTACAAAAAAAATAAATATCTCGGCAAAAACTCCACCCTAGACCCTCGCAGTGATCATTTTCCACACGAACTAATGTTACTGCATACTCACGCACCATTCCATGTCGAAATACGTTGGCGGGTGGCAGCGAGTCAGGAGGAAAGGGTGCATCATGTCTCACGTAAAAGAATAAAATAGACTACAATGTGTCTACTGCCAAGCAAAACTAACTGACAAAGCACAACGGCACATCTACGATCGGCAAGGTATCCATGCTAGCTAACTTAACATAGCCTATCATTGCTAGTTAGTACATATTGTAATGCCTTCAAATGCACTATTAATTGTTTTATTGAACAAACCGTAACAAAATGAACACAAAATAAGCAGATTCATACACGAGTTGCTACAGCCGCAACTTGATGCCCAAGCAAGCAAAACACAGACAGGCTAATGGTTAGCCAGTTTGCAGCCAGCCACCAACCTGAGTTTACAACAGCTAACACTACACCCTTTTAATGTATCTAGGCTGATACTTGGTTTTAATTTAATTATTTTAGATTATTTTATTGTAATTTTTGTTATGTCTAAATATTTTGCTACTCTTTGTGTAATGTTTTTAATGTTAAACAAATGTTAAGCAAATAAACTTTCCTTATTGGCTTACTCCACCCACGTCACTCACAAGGCCAGGCCCCACACAGAAATTTCATGTCACAGATATTATAGTGTGCAATGTGAGGATGACAACCTCAGGTGGACAACAATAATAATAATAAATATAACCTTACAAGGACATTTTGTTGTTGAGTAATGCAAAATATTTTTTTACGCGTTACTTGATTAATCGATGGGATAATTAGTAGAATAACCCCGTCTACAAATATTCAATAGCTGTAGCTCTCACATTCTCAAATGTTGATACTCAAGATGGGCCTAATATCGACCGTTAATTAATCATCATTTGAAGCAAGTGAGGCAAAAGCGGGAGCACGACTTGGCTGCAGGTTTTAACTAGCGTGTGGTCTGAGGAAGAACAGCAGCATGGCATCAGTTCTGGGAAGTTGAGCAACATCCACACAGACCTCCGATACGACCCAATCCCTGCGGCTAGCATTATTCTGTTCAATTTAAAAAAAATGTCCCATTTCATTAAACATTAATCATAATCATCAATTGATTTTTAATCTTCCCCGTAGTCGATGCCTACTTCAGCCAGGATGCCATGCAGAAATATGTACCTGGTAGATTCAGATCCTGAAAAAAAAAAGGTAGGTAAGGAAAAATGGGAATGACTGAATGCAAGTCAAATCACCACGGAGCAAGGAGCCCACCTGGAACAGAGTCAACACATTTCATACATGTAAGGTCTGGAAATAACACACTTGGGGCACCCGCCTTCATTTAGATGAAAATGCACCTCGACATGAGGAAATAAAGCCATTTTTAAACCCCCTCTTGCTACCAGGCGGCCTCCTGTAATGTGCCCGGTCAATGGACTGTGGGTCTATTCAACTGCAGACAGGCCTCAGCACAGCTATAAATAATGTAGGGCAGCTCGCATGAAACCCTAATCACCATTGTGCTGTCACCCAGCAGACAGGACCGCTTGTTTAATTTACTGCACCACATCTGTCTCAGTTCTGCCCAATTTAATTCCACAATTTCAATGAGCAACTTCTCCGGCTATTGATCAATATCCTTTTCTGCCAATGCCATGAATCAACAAAAGTGCAATCTTTCTACATCTCAGTCCGTGCCAGTGTGTCTACGTCCTAATGGCTTTCTACCAAACTGGTGTCATGCGGCTAAAAGGAGATGTGAAAACAACAAAGGCGAGGCCTGCGAGGAAGCCATCAACACTCAATAACCACACCTCATTATCGGTCATATTCCACGCACTTCATTACATTACGATACCATTAGCATGGCGGCATTTGCATACTGCAGTCACCTCTTTATGGCCGCCGCTGATCGTAAATGGCAGCCATATGCCGCACGGTGTGCGCTGTTACAAAAATGATTACCGCAAAACAAAAAGCGAAGGGAAAAAGGGAAATTATGTCGGAGTACCAAACAAATGAAGGAATGCACCGACACTGATCGTAAATGACAATTTACAAGCTGCGTACAAAATCCTAGAAACGTACGTCCAGAGTATTTGAAGGTAAGTACCTCCACACAAATACCTCAAGCATTCCGAGGAGCACTTCATGGAATGCACCCAGTTACACAAGTAGCACACCAGCAATCATTTCACTGAATTGTATGAGGGGGTATTTCAGGCTTGCCATCCACTCCCCCGGCTGCAAGCAGAGAAATCCAGCCATCCAAAAGGCTCTTCAGTGCAACATGACAGTGATAAGGCCTGATGGCTCATCACCGAGTCTGGCTGCACGATGACGACAGCCCACACGGACAAAATAAGTGGCTCACTAGCTTTATAGTCTTGACGATCACGAGCCAAGGCAGCAGTGCAGTACGGAAGGGAGGGGGGGGGGGAATACTACGAGCCGCGCCGCCGAGGACATGCTAGCTGCCGCGGCCAGCACCGAATCATCTTGGTCCGGGGGCCGTTATCCCCCCCGCCGCCGCGCTCACTCGGCGCTGATAAATGCGGCGCGCAACTTGAGCTAATGTGCAAGCAGCTGCAACTGCAGCAGCTGGGTAACACACAGTCAACTGCCACACACTCCCAAACGGGAGGCACAATAGAGAGGATTTGTTCCAGCGAAATCAGTGTTGGGATGCTTTGCGTAGTGATTTGAAACTCTGCATGGAAAGGAGCCTCGTGTGTAATGTTTTTGCAAGGCCTTATACAGGCTTTACAAGGACGAAGTATATTTATCGTACGGACAATAATACATGGCCAAAATCTCAAATTCCATTGTGTATTAAAAATTCATGGCCAGGTTTTCTTTCTGGTCATCAGAACATGAACAGCATCTGAACATCAGATCATCAAGTCATTACTTGACTGAACTATTAGTCAATAGCAACTGACTGACTTTTCCTTGACAATGAATTATCAATTACTTTTTTAATATCCTTTAAGAGGAAGTCAACGCAAACATTTTTTCAAGAATATGTTCTATGCAAGCCCACTAGTTGAAACAGGGCATTCAGATAAATATTGCGTTTGTGGAATAAGTGTTAATCCACTCCGGCGGCCATTTTGTCTTCTGTCGACTGAAAATGACATCACAACTGCTCTCAACAACCAATCACAGCTCTGATTCAGAAAACAGGTCAGCCGTGATTGGTCGTTGTGATCAGTTCTGGTGTCATTTTCAGTCGACAGAAGACAAAATGGCCGCCCCCGGAGATGGCTAAAAACCAGTGAATTTTGCTTATATTCCACAAACGCAAAATTAATCAGCATGCCGTGTTTCAACTAGTGAGCCTGCTGGGAACATATTCTTGAAAAAAATATATGTTTGGGTTGACTTCTGCTTTCAGAAAAAGAGAAAATGTCTGAATATAAAAGTGGAAGTCAACCCCAAAATTTTCTTTACAATAATATGTTTGACGAAGCCCCACTAGTCTAAACACAGCATCCTGATTGGTATTGTGTTTGTGGAATATGAGCTAAGTAGTAAAACTCACTCATTTTTGTTCATCTCAGGGGGCGGCCATTTTGTCACTTGCTGTCAACTGAATAAGTCACAGTTGCTCAGGGCTCAGACAACCAATCATGGCTTACCTGATTTGTGAAGCTGAGCCATGATGGGTTGTTACCTGAGCCCTGAGAAACTGTGATGTCACTTTCAGCCAACAGCAAGTAATGCTTAACTCATCTTCCACAAACATAATATTAACCAGAATGCCGTGTTTAGACTAGTGGAGGCGCAATAACATCTTATTATAAAGAATTTTGGGGGGTTGACTTCCATTTTAAGTAAAGATGCACAGGAGTGAGCAGAGATTTGCTCTTCAACATCCTAGCTGTGATGTCATGTTGCTCTTCATTAGATCACAAACGAGTTGAGACTGAATCAACGTCAATCATCAGCACCAATGCCGGTTGCAGCCAGGTATTATACCGCACTCGGTTTCTCCCTCAGTTGCTTCAAAACATGTCTCATTTGAGCAATTCTGCTGATCTATCCTACTGCATCTATAAGAGTTCAAATTTGAGTTGTAAAATCAAAACAAATCTTCAAGGATTTGTATTGTTTGTGATACAACACTGCCTTTGGATGCCAAATTGGAAAGTAATAAAAAAAAAAAAAAAGGTCTGACATATAAGATAAGGTTACTGCAGTTTTTCTGGTAAGTAAGCGGCTGTTGCCAAACCAAGTCTTTCCATATAAAACTACTAACAGGCCCTGAGCTGCACTCGTATTATTTTGAAGCTCTCCAAAGCGGACTGGCTGATTCGGGATCCCAGCCTAATGGTCTGACTCACAACAGCGATGAGTTAACTCGTAAATACAGTGCAGGAAAAAAAAGTAATACGACAAGCTGTCTCTCAGAAAAAAAGTGTGAGAGCGCATGAAGGTTAAGAAGGACACTATTTAAGCAAAAGGAATACATCATCTGTCAGAGTTAAAGGCAGTGTCCAGGGGGGGAAATGAAGGGAAATAGAAAAGAGACTATTTATTAAGATGGTGGAGGGTAGGTTGATAAAATCTCTGCTGTCCCTCACTAATCGTCTTCCCAGAAAAATAAATACACACACCATAATTTTTGCATTTATGAGGTTGCGGCGCAGCCACAATATCAAGGGCTCGTTCTCATGCCACGGAGATAATATTAGTCTCTTCAGACAGTCAAGCGGGCCAAACAGAAAAGACTGGGACCCAGCCCGCCTGGATTCGAGAATGCCCGGTGGGCTTGCTAACAGAACCAGCCAGACTGTCTCTCCCTCAAGAGTTGTGCAGGCACTGTAGAAGCAATTGATACCATTGTTTTATGGGTCGGATGTGGTAGGAGATTAGAAAGCAACAATAGGGTTCTTTCTGGAAATTGCAGTCATCAAGCTGGGGGAGAGTTTTGTGTATGAAAAAAACAAAACAACAATGAGCGTTTGATGCAGCAATAAACACTGTGACACAGGCCTTCATGTGCCAAATGGTTGATTTTGAAAAGAAACAACAGGCCGGTGGGGACATAGATTACGCAAATCACGCGAAAGAGAACCACTCTGTTTTTGCTTAATAGTTGCTCATATACAGTGGCTACGTTTACATGGACACATCTATTCGGATTCAAACACTAATGGGAATAAAAATGTTTCATGTACACACCCCGTTTGGAATATTCTGATCCAATCAAGCCCATTCGGATAAAGATTTTATTCCGAGAGAGGTGTTTTTTGTCGATTATTAATCTAATAGGCACGCATGAAAACACTCATTCCGAAATGTCGGACTCAAACCATCTTTACCGTGCATGCCTGTGACGTCAGTATACGTGTTTCTGTTATTCCCGGAAGCTAGTAGAAGCAGAGCGAGAGAAAGACATGCAAGCAGGGGCGGAGCCAGAACGTGCCTAATGGGTGGGCCTAGAAAAATCAGGGTGGGCCTGAATATTTCTCTCACTGAGCACAATCCTCTTGTCCCGACACATCGTATATTCAAATGAAATGACAAACTGAATAATATGAAGTTCAGATCTTTCTTGGACAACCACAATTATGCCATTAGAAATATTCAATAAAATTTTAAAAAATCACGACGAAACACAAATTCAAAAATAATTTCATCGTAATTTACACAAATTTTTTTTTCATGAATCTCACTGCGTGGGCAGTCTGTCAATCTGGGTGGGCCTGTGCACACCCATGCCCACCCATGGCTCCGCCCCTCGGCGCAAGACTGAACTGGTACATTTGCAGCTCCATGAGGAAGTGTCAAATCAAACGGGAAAAATACACAAAATAACGCTAACGTTTCAAGTAGAAATGGACGGAGCAATGTTTTGTTGACACGACAGTCGCTTATTATTATTATTGTTACTTATTTTGTCATCTGCCTATGTCAAAATAATTTGTTCCGATCAAACGTGTGATGCATGGACACGCAACTCCGAATCTAATCAATATTTTTAGTGTCCATGAAAACAGTGCATCCAATCAGAATTTTAATCGGAACTCTGACGGGATTAAAGACATTTTGTCAATGTAAACATAGCCGGTGTTGCCTTGGAACATCCATCCATCCATTATCGATACCGCTAATCCTCACAAGGGTCGCGGTGCGTGCTGGAGCCTATCCCAGCTGTCTTCGGGCAGTGGGCGGGGGACACCCTGAATTGGTTGCCAGCCAATCGCAGGGCACACAGAGACAAACAAACATTGGCACTCACAATCACACCTAGGGGCAATTTAGAGAGTCCAATCAACTTACCATGCGTGTTTTTGGAATGTGGGAGGAAACCGAAGTACCCGGAGAAAACCCACGCAGGCACGGGGAGAACATGCAAACTCCACACAGGGAGGCCGGAGCCGGGATCCAACCCACGACCTCTGAACTGTGAGGCGGACGTGCTAACCAGTCGATCACCGTGCCCCATAAATGTTTTAAATTACGAGCGCGGTCACAGACCGGATTAAACTCGTATCCCAAGGCACCACTCTAGTGTGACGTGTTTTGTGAGAGGATCAGTTCTACTGACAGAAAAGCAATACAGCAACTCAACGCAAATAAATGTGTCAATGATTTCAAGGTCGACCAAAGCAATTTATGCCATGAAACACAGTCCCAATCAATAAAAGGATAATGTGTTATATGGGTCTTTATCTCAACCTCATTAGGGGAAAAAAAAGGAGACGAAACGTGGCCTGATTCTTGAGGCAAATTAACATAGTTGAAGAACCTAAAATATCACCACCAACGATCCATTCTGGGACACTTCATCATGAGACATGCGATGGAGAGAGATGGAAACGCAGCATTATTAAAGACTGTCGTGGTGTATTGATGAGCTTTGACTCTCAGTAAATGGACACGTTTTATCTTTTAAGCCTAAAGTTATGGAAATTATCTGGCACCTTCTATCGCACCAGAGACGCTTCTAATTTGTGCATTTCAGCTGCCTCGAGCTGTAAATATGCGTTACGGTTTGATAAAGTAATTTGGAAATGGAGTGGAGATGAGTGTCATTTACATTGATACAATGTACCAGAAATGTGTTATATAATTTACAGTATGCAAATGTCGGCAGGCTAATTTGCTCTTTGCACATATTATCCCTCCTTTTCGGTTTAGAAAAAAAATGGTGGTATTCTATTCGTGGTGTTCAGAGGATTTGCCCAAGATAACAGTCACAGATGTACATTGTCTTTGTAAATCCTACCCCTGAAGCACAGGATAGCAAATTTGAGGAGGGTTTTGAGATATATGCCTCTTCTTACATCCACAATTATAACGATAAGTCAATATTCTTCCGAACTTTGTGGTCACGTAAGATTATCAATACGCTACTAAACAATCCTAGTTAGTGATAGAATATGCATGTGGTAGTTTCTTGTATAATATCACTTGTGATATCCAAAATTGTGTTCTGTCTATTTTAAAATATCTTTTTGTCGTTGTTAGTTTTATGTAAAATGAAAAGTTTATGAGTAGCTTTTCCTCATCTTAACTTGGATAAAATCAAAACGACGTCATCGGATCCGGTGAATCCGCTTTGTAAACCACATAAAGAAGTATTTTTAGCTTCTGGATTTGTGTTTAACGAGTCGTTTTCTTCTTTTAATTTAACGCTTAGATGCACTGCGGTGTCAAGGGTCCTGGGACAGAGCACATGTAATTGTGAGTGAGTTCAACATTGCTGGGAAATCTTTGGTAGCTTGAAACGCCATTGATTTGGGATGTTTACGTAAACAGAAATGTTTATGGTATTGTTGTGTTGCTTTCGGGGGAAAAAAAAGTTATTTTTTATGACTCATACTTGGCTGTTTACTCAAGACTATGAATATACTGGTAAAGGGTCAACCGTATTATTTACAAAGGATCTGACGTCACAGCAAATTCATTGGCGGTTTGAGGTGAGAATCACAGATTAAGTCACAATAGATTATCATCACGATATTTTGCCCGTAGTAACATAATTACAAGAAATGTTATCTAAAAATTATATAAAAGGAAAATCTTTAAAAAAAAAAAAAAAAATTGTTCTTAAAGGTTAGGTCCTTAAAATACCCAAACGCTTAGTGATACTGGTCATAAAAATCAATCAAATTAATAAGACATTCCTTGGAAAGACAACATTCTTTCAGCGTGTGCTTAGATAACCCCGCTGGCCTCGGACCACTTTGCAAGCGACCCTCTGCAGGCTTGAGGTGAATATCAAGCGTGAGGTGTCCTGCCGCTTTAAGGCCAGGATGAAACCATGTTATTCTACCAGCCTGACCTAATTGCGCTCTTGCTCTGCTGACACGAACACTGGGAGCAGTGCACTCTGACATGTAAAGATTATTTAATTCCATCAAAGCCATAAAAAGAGGAATAGCAGGAGAGTTAAAAGGGAGAGTTAACCCTCGCGTGTCTGGCCCGGGATGTGCGGGCCAGTGAAGCATGTGGATCGTGGCAAAGGCGAAAAATAATTTAAAAAAAAAAAAAGAGGGAGAGAGAGAGAATCAGTATGCACAAGTTGGCCTGCCTAAGTGCCGCCGGCCAACATGAGTGGAGCTCTCACATCTCAACATCACAGACTCTACTCCGCTTCCAAAAAAAAAAAAATCCCACTCGGCTACAGCTACATTCTCTTGGTATCAGCTCCCGCCCTTCTTCCCTCTCACTTTTCCCACACTCACCCCAGTCCCTGAGGCACTGACGACGTCATCGGACACCACTGCCAAACCACTGTAATATAGCAATTTATTTCTACTCACTCCGACAAAGTCGGCCCTGTTTCATTTCGAGCAAAGCTGCCTTATTAGCGTGAGGCCACACTGCCGCATAACAACCTCCTACAACATTGCAAGCTGTGATGTAAATGTATTTGTTATCTTTCAGTATTGCTGTGTAAGTTTACCAAAAATGGTGGGTTTATGATGCGTTAGGCCTGGTTTAAATGAGGTTGTATGTACATGGTTTCATGTTTTTTTTTTCCACTGGCATAAAATACAAAGCTAGAAAATATAAAATGTACGACTTGTTATTTAGAGTATTCTAAGTCAATATAATTTAAAAAATTAAGAGGCTAATTTTGAAAAACAAAAATCAAACTTTTTTTTTCTTTTGAAATTCTTTAAAGCGGACGTCAACCCAAACATATTTTTTTCAAGAATATGTTCTATGCAAGCCCACTAGTTGAAACAGGGCATTCTGGTAAATATTGCGTTTGTGAAATGAGTGTTAATCCACTCGTTTTTAACCATCTCCGGGGGCGGCCATTTTGTCTTCTGTCGACTGAAAATGACATCACACCTGCTCTCAAGATTCAGAGAACAGGTCAGCCGTGATTGGTTGTTGTGAGCAGTTGTGATGTCATTTTCAGTCGACAGAAGACAAAATGGCCGCCCCAGAGATGGCTAAAAGCAAGTGCATTTTGCGGCTGAATTTACACAAACGCAAAATTAATCACAATGCCGTGGTTCAATTTGTGGGCCTGCTGGGAACATGTTCTTCAAAAAAATATGTTTGGGTTGACTTCCGCTTTAAAAGACGTCTTTGCTGTCATTTCATTGCAAAAATCCACTCGTTTTTGTTCATCTCACGGGCGGCCATTTTGCCACTTGTTGTCGACTGAAAATGACATCACGGTTGCTCAGGGCTCAGGTAACAACCAATCATGGCTCAGTTTAAGAAAAACAGGTGAGCTGTGGTCGTTACCATTTACTTCTACACTGACTGACGCAACTTGCGTGCGGACGATGCAGTTTTGCTGATTTATTTAAGTCCACCTAAAGCCAATATCGGTAAATGAGAAACATGTGCACATCAAAAGAATCGTTGCAAACTGGTTTGCATTTTTAAAGCTAGCAAACCTCCGCAAGTGAGGCTTTCAGTGAACACAAAGAGCTACCAAAATAGCACATTTTGACAGAGCGGGGGCAGGACTGGGTGGAGGAGTTTACCATTAAACAAGGTCTAGGTGACATCTCTGTAGGGAGCGTGTCTCACCTGTCAATGCTTGGTGTGTTTGTGCTGCATTGCCACAGCTTTGGGCTTGTCAAAAGCAGGCTAGCGGGTTGCCGTGGCGAGCAGACGTGACGACCACTGCAGGCCAAATTAAACCAAACCACCTGTCACTGTGAGAGAGAGAAGAAAAAAAAAACAGAGAGGGGGCTTTTCCTCACAAGCCTCCATCCAAACTTTGCCGCCAGTTTGTAAATCAGTCTCAGCGAATGCTTCTTGTTTTACGCTAACAAGACCAAGCTGCACGACGATGTCACAAAATGTCATCGCCTCTCATCGGTGAGATTTGTGCCAAGCCAGATGAGGACACAAAATAAACAAGTGTGGTGAAAAAAGAAGTGACAGCTGGGTTACTGACACACTGCTGTGTGTTTAGAAGAGAGACACAATGTCCAGTGGTGGAGACAAGCGAGAGAGAGACATGGCAGGGCAGTAGGAAGACATGAGCGGCAACTTCCGAGTGTGACACAGACGCCACCCTGATGACACATTTAGTCCAATGTGATAACCAAGGCGGGTGAGGCTTCAAACTGGCACAGAGGGACCAACTATTCTCCGTTGATGCACGTCAAAGAGCCACAGTTGAAATAAGTTTGTTTATTTCTAAAAGAAAGTTGGGACAAGAAATGCCAAATTTCCCCGCACAGTTTGAAACCAGCAACCGCCGTCTCTCTTTAGACGCATATTACACATTCACTGGGCAATATCATTAAATATTTGTGGAAAAAAAACTTCCAAGAATTTTACTGTATTGTACAAACTTTTGTCCAATCACATTCATTTGGAGGGCCTGACAGATATGCATGTTTTAAAGGGGAAGTCAACTAAAAAAAATTCATTACAAGAATATGTTCCGAGGGGAAAAAAATAGTACCCGTCTACAGGCTGGTACGCCTCTATTTTTAAAGGGGCGTATTATTGCACCGAATTTTTGGGTGTTGATTCCCTATTTAAGACTGATGCCAGTTTGGATATTTGGCAGAAAAAAATGTTGATAACCGATTAATCGGACAATTATTGTTATTTTTTAAATATACAATTAATACTTTTTTAATTTTCATGTTTTTTTCCAGACTCACTGTCCTGTGCGTCACGTACCAATGTGATCTAATTATGTTAATGGGGCAACCCGCATTGGCTGTGTGAACACAAACTTGGACACGGCAGCATCCCGTGTCAGCCAATTCTGTCTGAAAGGATCAGTCGAACAAATGTCTGTGCTGTTACCCTTTTGATGCGCCAATTTACTGGGAATAGCAGCGCGGAAGCAGCTCAATATTTTGGTCACCGCATCTGCAGTACACGAGAGGGTCAAAATGCACAATGATGCGCTGCAAATATGCTCAGTCTAATGAGGACACATCACTATTGAAAATAGAAAGATGGAGGCAGACAAAATGCTTCTAGATCCAATGCCTTCACAGCAACGTCCACGGCACAACGGGTAACGACAAATGACACCCACGGGGAAAGTTGACAGTGTAGGAAACCCCTCAAAGACACTAAACTTCCAAAAATATGACAAGCTGTCAACCACATCTTGTCTGAATGTCACAGGCTGTCACAGGAAAAAGGGGTTGGGTGCATGGTTGCAAAGAGGAAGTGGGCTGAGCTGTCATTTAGTACATAGTATGAACATTACAATTCAATAAATCAAACATCACACGCATACACAGTGTGTGAGGTGAGGCATGTAAACACAGCAGAAGTGCTTGTTAGACTCATTACAGCCTTAAATTGAGTTTAATAACTTCCCCACAGACTATAATCTGCACTTTTTACAAGATGGAATTTTACAAGATAACACTGCCGGCTTGCGATGCTGCGGGGAATCTGCCGCAAAACTAAAAATGGTGCTGACATTTAATTTGCCAGAAGGCTGACACATTGGCAGGGTTTAATCCAGGGTGTTAACAAATTGCTCGTAATTGGCATTTAGAGCCAAATCACTGATGGAAGAGTGGATTACTTGCCTAACTTTGGCACAGTTCAATTCTCACTCAATGATGGTGTGAATGGTTGTCTGTAGAGATGCACCGGTAGTGTAAGCCTGTACTCGTCCTCGCTCCGATACTACGACACCCTAAACCACTTTAGCAGCATGTTGTAAACTTTGCTCCCTGATCTGGCGGTGTGGCGTTTGGCAGTTCTTCAAAAAGAGTCAACGAGTGCTGGTTACAGGTGTTAATTGACACTCCCAGTTGAAGTTTACAATGAAACAAAATAATGAAAATTCCACGTTGTATATTTAAGCAAATACATAGAGTAGCTTGCAAAAATTTGCTAGCTTAATGCTAACACACAATGCGAGGCACTACAGAGGGGCTATCGAACACCATCAATGTCGCAATGCAAATTTTTACATAATGAATATCTGAACACAAATGCCGCAGCAACATGATACAAAAAGATGACAACGCTCACAGGCATACTGCAGATTGTCACAATACTCTTATTTGTTTCTTTTAATCAAATCTTTGTAGGATTACTGCACGTGTACAAGAAGTGTTATATGAGAGTGATATTCATTCCACGTGAAAAGTTGTGCTTTGAACAATTGAATTTTGTCAACATTTGATTGTTTTTAAGAAGTCACACAGCTGAGAGAAACTTGCGAGCGAGCCATGTTCAATAAGTTGATTTTTTTTTTAACAATATTTGATTAAGAGAAAACACATTTGATCAAAACTGCAAGGCATGACGGTAGTATCAAGTGTGGAAAACCACACAAGCACAGGGAGAACATGCAAACTCCATAGGAATGATCAGATTCAAACCCTGAACCTCACAACTGTGAGGCAGACATGATAACCACTACTACTGGCTCACCATGTTTAGGATTTGTTAACATAACAGTTGAATAAATAAAATAAAATATTGCCAAATATGGACCCAAATATGGACCCTGAACACACATATATATATATATATATATATATATATATATATATATACATATATATATATATATATATATATATATATATATATATATATATATATATATATATATATATATGTGCGTTTGTTCGTATTTGATGGGGTCGATCGACAAAACTTAGTTGAATACTAAGCGCAAGAATACTGTCCAAGTGCGCACACAAAACGAGCGTCCTCTCGTTACTTTAACTTTCATGCATGCATGAACATGCTAAACCTCCGAAAAAAAAAAAAGAAAAACTATCGACGCCACGCAATTATTCGACAATAAGTCATATTTTTTTGTGTGTTTTCCACACTTTACACACAGAGTGAGCCGGTAAATGAAGGTTTATCTTTTAAATAAAACGCTCGTCCAATCACCGAGTGTCAGTCCGCAAGTGCGCCAGGTGATGTGGCCGCGTGTTGTTAAGTGTTGACAAGCTGTCAGAGTACAGAACTACCTGTGACCTGTTGGCTCCTCCTCGTCCTCCTCCTCCTGGTCCTTTCCGGGGCTGCTCGGTGGAAGTTCAGTTTCGCAGCTTTGCCCCCACCCCCGCTTGTCTCCTTCAAACTTTGCCGGCTGGGGCTCGTATCCTCCAGAGCGGCTCGGTTCGATCCTCGGGCGTAATCAGTGCCAGTCAAGCTAGCCCTGGTTGGTAATAGCACGTTTCGGGACGAGCGGCAGCGAGCCGCGTTCGGAGAGCTCGGCGAGTTTGGCTCGGCTCGCTCGCTGGCAACCATCGGAGACTCGCTCCGGCTCGGAAAGCCAACCCCGGCGTTGAGCCCGCCCCTTTCCTCTCATGAGGACCAGTGGTGGCGAGTGGACGTTCTTATCCCCTTTGCTCCACTCCAGATGTGCGCTACGTTCTCCAATAATAGTAATAATTATTATGATAATTTAAAAAAAATCCATTTTCATTTTAAAGAAAAACATGGTGCGTTTTAGTTTCACAATTCAAAGGGATACTTGCATATGTACGCCATTTGCAGCATTCAATAGCTAATATTTTGTCAATGATTAATTTGATGTCATTATTTTTCGTACGAATTTAATAACTTAAAACGATGTTTAAAATAATTGATGAATGCCAAATGGAATGCATCTAGCGCAGGGGTGGGCATCTTTGGTCCACAAGGGCTGCTATATATCCTGCATGTTTTAGATGTTTCCCTCTTCCAGCACACCTGATTCAAATGATCAGGATCGTTATCAGGCTACTGCAGAGCTCGCTGATGAGCTGATCATTTGATTCAGGTGTGTTGGAGGAGGGAAACACCTAAAAGATGCAGGAGAGTGGCCCTCGAGGACCAAAGTTGCCAACCCATGATTTAGCATTAATGTTAAAAGAATGGCTTCACCATATCGTTTTCAGCCAACACTATGAAATAAGTCGATCGAGTGAGATTCCACTTTTGATGTGAAAGATGAGGCGCCGGATGGGCTTTCGATGGCACAAAATACACTTTGGAGAACGAGTGGCTCAGGAAGAGCAGCCACATGGTGATTGTTCGCGAGCTACACGCACATGGACAATCCTCGAATTAATATGTGCGGCATTAAGCTTATGATCAAAAGAGTGCTGCTGTGTTCCGGTGTCTCTGTCTTAATTTACGAGCCCGGACTCCGCTCGCATATTGGACATAACATATTTTTCAACTCATATGTATTTTTCCAAGCTAAACTAATTAATTATTACCAATCAAGACACGCATGTAAATTTATCATCAGAAGTTCATGATGTTAGCATTAGCACTATGCTAACACTGCAACTTTGCTTACTTTGTATCTTTGAAAAAATAAAAATGCTTCAGGGTGAAAAAGTGATTCCTTTGCTCTGGAACTTCAACCAGTCTACCTGAACGTGCCATTGGTGGAGAAATATAGTGTGGGCGTGGTTATTATTTTAATCACTCCAAATGATTTGTAATAGTGGGGGAGTGGCACAGAACGGCTCACGCACAAACTCATTTTCGGAAATGGTCAGATGGTTGTTGTTTAATTTCATGCTTGATGGGAGGGTCGGGACTCCAGAGACCCAACTATTTATACGCAAACATTAAAAAGTCAAATTTTCCATAAAATGTCCCCTTTCACATTCCCACAATCGTATTAGGTTTTGAGTCAATAGGCACAGGGTGATTGTGAAACTGTGTTCAGCTAGAAAATGTAAACACCGCAGTGCTGGTTCAATGCGTGTTACACTGTGGGCCATGTTGGCAAGCTGAAAAAAATGATTATGTCACTCATAATCATAAAATGGAGAAAATAAGTCAGCGTGTGTTCTGACCGCCTAAACTATGGGTGGGAAACCTTAATTCACTGTACAGGCAATGTTTTAAATTATGGAAAATTGTCTTTTTTATGTTTTGTATACAAACAGTTGGTCTCTGGAGAGGACGCCCACCCATCAAGTAGGAAATTAAACATCTGCCTCTGCCTTATGCGGACACAACCGACCACAAATACCAAATGTACGACACCAGTCATACAATATCCAAATTAAAGCCCTTTGTTCACAAAAGTTGGTCAATATCGGCTCTGGCTGAAAATCAAGCCAACAGAAATGGGAACAAAAGCAAGGAGCCTGCCATGCAATTCAAAAAAACAAATAAATCATCAGAGGAACTACCAGAGATGCACAAATGCTCAAAATACATAACATTCCAACATTTATTCAGCAAGAGAATTACTTTTTTTTTTTTTCATTTTTAGTATGATTACTCATCCCTATAGCTTCAACCCAAACAATAAAGTTGTGCGAATTGTCATGATAAGTTCCAAAAGCCATTGCGCTTTTTTTCTCATCTGCTCCGACTCAAAAGCCAAGAAATGATCATTGTGGAACCACAGGATGCCTGGCAAGCATTGGCGCTGTATTCAAATACGTAGGATGTGTTTTGCATTAAATTTTAAACAACCCGGTCCCTCCTCTGTTGCGTGACTGTGCCCCTGTGTCCTGCTGAGTGTGCCATTAAAGCCTAAAATATCCTCCATCACAGATTGCGCACTGTGATTTTGTCACAACATGACTTTGGCTTTTTCCCCCATTCTGCCTTCTTCTTTATATTATTATTACTACACTTACAAGGTTCTTTTTTTTTTGCACACGTTTGTTGAAACATATGTTCAAAGACTGTATCTGACTAATGTCAGCTGTGTTTACGTTCTCGTCAATTCTTAACAAAAAAAAAAAATAGATGAAGCTAAAATTCAAAGATAAATAAGCAAAAATGGACCAATAAACTTAAGTTATGTCATCACATCGTGTGAAATTGTTAGATTTATTTTTAATCATCTGCCTTTAGGATAAGAAAAATGTGTTTTGAATCATGTTGTTGTCAAAATCGGATTATTTTTGTGGGAAAAAAACGCCATTTTATTTCCAGGTCATATCGTGTTGATACGTCTAACAGCGTATGTGCAAGCGAAAGTGTCCGTCTTGTTTCCTTTGCCGCCTTAGAGGCTCTTATGCTGTGAGTGGCACTAAACTGTGTCAGTTGTCACACATCACCATGTATGTGAGGAATGCGGTGCTCGAGGGGGTGGAGAGCGGTGGGGTGACAGGGGACACACAGGCATGCATACAAGTAATGTAATGTTGATGCTAAAAGCACGCACTGGTAGAAGCGGCTGCTATCATAACAGATTTCTTGAACAGACGTCTTATTTTGCCTGCGTCCAGCGACATCATTTCAGGTTTGGCTGCAGTGTTTGCAGTATGTTTTCATGTAGACCGACATGGTTCAATGTGTGGATTTTGTATTGTGTCCTGTCATGATATGGTGAGTAAGGCCTCCAGGGTCGCCGAAGCTCAGCTGCAGCCTCATCTTGTCGCCGGATTTACACTGCCAGTTAGTGGGGCTGAATCTTAATGGCTTCTCGGTAGAGCTGAATTTTGAAGAAGAAAAAAAAAAAGAAGTGAATTGCATTTTTTTTTCATCAATATTGCAATTGCAATTTAATATGCAATCATTATTCAAGGTCCTCGTCCCATGTATTTTTTTTTTAACAAACACAAGCAAAAAATTAATCCTTAATACAATAAAAAAAATCTGATTTATTATACATAAATGTCTTGATAGGTTACGTTTACCATTTATCTACTTCAATTAGCGGTGGTAAGTTAGCAAACACTGACTACCAAACAAGTGTGTGACGTAAACGTAAGTCAGTAACTCATAAAGAATATTCATTTACAACAATAATACAAAGAAAACTGTGGCTTTATCACTTCAACTTTTCATATTCATCAATGATGAATAAACAAGTGGGCTGCACTTCTTAAACTCTGAACTTTTCTAGACTATACAAATGTACACATACATAAAAAACACAGCTTACCAACTGACTGAAATCAAGCTGATTTTTTTTCCCCCCAAATTGCAGCCTTTGTGATTTGAAAATTGGATTCTGTTTCACTCATTTGTGAAAATATACAGTCAGTACACAGTGGTATTTCAAAGGTTAACGAATTTCAAAGTTGGTTTGATATATGGAGAAATAAAACAAATTCCTGAAGGGAAAAAAAAAACGACAAAACTTGATTTGAATATGTTCATATTATGAAATATAAAATTGAAATAAATCAAATAAAGATATATCAATCTATAATGTCATAGTCATTTTTGGTTTGTATTAGCAAGGGGAAAAGTAATGTTTAAAAATCAGAAGTCAGACCATATAAAAAAAATCCGGGAAAACGATCAACTGGATTTTGCTATGTGCCGTACACCTACAAGGAAATCTAAAATAGAGAATAAAGCTTCACGACGCAGGTTTATTTGAATGCTTTACATAGACTACCGAGTTGCCATCAAATCTTCAAACTGTCAAGCTTGAGTCGGTGGCTCGCGAGGCACTTGGTTCGCTTGTGTTTGGCAATAGTACAGAGGAAGAGAATTAGAATTTGGCCACGTTTCAAGGATCCGAGTGCTATTTCGAGTGAGCAACAAAGAGTGACAGACAAGCCTGACAGCGGTGCGGAGGATTGGGAATGCACACAGCACGTGTGTGTCTATACTGTGCTACCTCGACGTACGAGCGATCTGCTTTTGTCTTTGTGCTGTTTTTTTTTTTTTTGCTTTGACTTGCTAGCAATGACTTGAGTTACAATCTAGCTTGATCTCCAAAGCTCCACTGAAATGATCATGGAATTATTCAAATTTTTAAGTTAAAGGGGAAGTCAACCCAAACATATTTTTTTCAAGAATATGTTCTATGCAAGCCCTCTAGTTGAAACAAGGCATTCTGATAAATATTGCCTTTGTGGAATAATAGTTAATCCACCCATTTTTAGCCATCTAAGGGGGCGGCCATTTGGACGACCAATCACGGCTGACCTGTTTTCAGAAGCTGAGCCGTGATTGGTCGTTACCTTAGCCCTGAGCAGTTGTGATGTCATTTTCATTCGACATAAGTGACAAATTAGCCCAGAGATGGCTAAAAGGGGTGGAGTTTGCTGCTTACTTTATATTCAACAAACGAAATATTCATCAGAAGGCCATGTTTCAACTAGTGGGACTGCTGGGAACATATTCTTGAAAAAAATGTGTTTGGGTTGACTTCCACTTTAAGGCATCACTGTTTTGTTATTGTTAAAAAGAGTGTTGTGATAACAGAGGTGTTGCTTCCTCTCAATGTAGGAGTGAGAAGATGAAGGAGCTGACTTTACTATAAACACATCATGTTCATTGGTTGAAAATATGACCGCAGATAGATCCCAGTTAGTTTAACCCAGGCGGACATACGCAATTATATCTTTGTGGCTTCAACAAAAACGTGCAGTAATGTTTTTATATGAGAAAACTGGTCGGGCATCAACCACTTTGGTAGGGCACATACCTCAAAAACTACAGGGCTCTGTCTCATCCAGTCTGATGTTCTTTATAAAATGCAGTTCCCCATTGCAAAGCATTCAATTTCACAAAAATTGAAATAATCATAGATCAACAATTATTATTCTTCCTGGTCATGTCATTTTTGATTGGCTACTTGTTACTCGGCAGAGTTCACGTCGTTCAAGAGTATATGCTTCTTAGACTAATGGTTCTCAAATTTGACACACCACAACGAGTGTTGTTGAGAACCCTGCCAAATTCAAATGTTTTTTTTTTTTTAAATCACCAGAATCGTAAAAAATCACACCCTTGTCTCAACTCTCAATAGCTGTAAGCGTGTCCGCTGAATGCACACAAACATACGCCGCTGAGAAATGAGTGCTACTTTGTCTAGCAAGTTTCTTATGCCTATTCATTCCTAGGGGTAGGGTTAGGGTTCCAGAATAAGTATTAGATATTTTATAATTTCATAATAATATTAGGAAATATTTTTATTAAGAATAAAGTTGTTATTTACTTTACTTTTTTCCTTCATTTAACTTTAATATCAAAACATTCTGACTTTATCCTATACCGTATAATGTGACTTTAACCTTGGTCTTTAATGACTTTTTATTCAGACAGAACACATTTTTGATCCTGTAATTGTTGTTGTTGCTGTGATTGTGGGGAGAGGAACAGACCAGGAAGTTGGTTGTGGTTGGGATCCCCTTGGCCCCTAATACAGAGTGGCCGCGGTATGTATAGTTTTGCTGCTTGACCGTCACTGAGTGTCACGCTCACTGTCTCACATTTCGCTTTACAAGGTTCCTTACATGATCCGCTTTGCTCCCACCCCTGAAATGGCCTTGGCTCCCATTTACTATCCAGTATGAAAGTGCAGAACTATTTCTAAAGTGTTGTAACACTAGCCGGCCTGATCAATTCTTTCACCCCCAGCACGGAGCCACATACCACATGTCACAGGGTGGCAGAGATGGAGAGGGGGAGTCCCTCTGTGCAGCCAAGAGAAACCTTACCAGCTCCCCTAATGTCAGTAAACAGCGGGTCATCGTATCCACCACAATCACATGAGAAACTGGGAGTATTCTCGTGTAGAACATTAGACAAGCTAGATGACAACAACCAAGAAGAAAGTGGCAATTTTGGTGTTTTTTTAATCACATGCAATCCCCCCCCCCCCCAACACACACACACACACACACAAAAATCACTTTTAATTATATTTGTTAAATCTGGTCAGTATAAACCTGACAGTGCTGCATTGGTAAAATGCTATCAAAAAAACAGCCCTCTGTGATCCTGACTTGTTGCTCAGATTTGATTTTTAAGAAACTATGCCCGAGGAAAAACAACCAATCAGAGATCGAAGCCTTGACCAACAATGTGTCAGTTATTTGCCGTGTACTTGCAGGCACACCCTCGTTGCCTCATGATGGCCTTTTTCCTTGGGCTTTTCTGAAATTATGATGGAATATCCACCTCTGGTTAACAACAAAAGTATTAAAGACTGAATTAGATTTTTAATATTAATATTTTGATTGTACATTCCAAAAAGTAAAACGCCAAACTGATAACATTAGTGTTGTCGTAAAACCTTTTTACAAATAAATCTTGCCACCAACATAGCAGCCATGGCTAACGTCTGCTTGTTTACAGTGCTAAAGCTAGCTTAGCACTGCTTCCACTGTTATTTTCTTCAAGCTGAACAAAATTCTGTCTGACTATTTAGCACAACTACGCACTTTCATAATTACATTTCCATCATGAATGGCCATGTTTGAGAATGGTGCTGCAGTATTTGGACTTAATTACTTCCCGCCACTGCTTTGCGGCTAATTCCGAGCTGCTCTGTTTATCATCATAACATATTGATGGTTATCATTAATAACGAGCAACAGGAAAGTGTACCATATTCAAGCCTACCTCGTCGAGCAAACCCGACTTTAGGTGTCAATCTTCCCTAGAGTGAGTGCGGCCATAGTTGTGGCGAGCTTATGTAAAGAGTTGTCGAATAACTTGAAGGTGAGGCGGTGCCAAGGTTTGGTGGTCCATCACCATCCAGAGAGAATTTTCATTCCTCCTGTCTGCCGCTGTCTGTTTAAAGCCGCATATTTATTTCAAACTCCAGACAGCCCACTATTCATCACACTGTAACCCTGCTTTTATTAGTTTGTCATTCAAACTATAGAGGGGAGAGAAAAACAAGCTGTCACTATACTCTGCACTGCAGTAACGCCGAAGGCCACAAAATACTCTAAAAGCATGGTAATATAATAGCATGAGGACATATGTAGCTGAATGTATCAACATAAGCGAATTGAAAAGCTACTTGGGTTTCAAGTTGGTCCTCTTTATCGCGTTGGGGTGATTAAGTACAAAATGGGGCAGGAGTGCTGATGAGATTGTATCGGTTGCATGTAAACGTTTAGAAAGGCCCTGAAAGTTGCCTTTGAACTGCACAAAAAGGCAGCATACAGTCAAACAACACTCTAAAAACACCCAGCAGGGCACAGAAGCATGTTTCCAAACACTATACCACACACAGGGACAGGCCCCTAAAAGCATCCACATTCCTACCCTATCACCTGCAAGAGCGAAAACCCATTATACAGTTTAATTTTCTCATTTTTCCCCTCCTGGCAAAAAAAGGAGAAAAAAAAAAGCGATGATTTTTCAAACCTCTGACAGCCGAGTCTTTCGCGGGATTTAGTCCATCTGAAAACATGTGGTAAGCCTTGTGGAATGTTTCAAATGATTCCCAGATGTGGCTCGCAGACAGGTTTAACCCATTCTTTTCCAGTTCAGTGGCAGCGAGGAGAAACGGAGGACGCCTTGCATGGAGAAAGTCGCAACCGTATCAAAAATGTTTATCCCGTATTATCTCAAACTTTGTTGGGGCCCGCTGAGCTGTACTTGAACGCAATTGGCCGTAAACGTAGCTACAAATTTCATCTTATGCTGGATTACTCAGGAATGAGTGCAAAGGCATTGCTTTTTTTCCAGATGACTCAGCAATTGCAGGGTTCCGGTAAAGCACTACAAATCAATTTTATAACGAACAAAGTGACACTTTCTCACTCTATTGCTTTTTTTTTTTTCCAGTAAGCACCCAGTAACATCACATGTTTCATGTAACCATTCACTTATTGCCATTATTGAGCTATGCATTCTGATCTGCTCTTTTTATGCAAGACTTTTTAATAACTTATTTTCCACTCTGTTTGCATGCCGCATTAAGGTGCAGACTTCATACTACGGTGATGGATTATTGTTGCTGTAGGAACACCCCCAAAGATGGCAATATCAAGATAGGGAGGGCGGTAAGAGACGTGCCAAGTGAGCAGATATGAGCAACAAACTCATGTGAACCCATCCTCCTCACTGCTCATCCCTCCCCACACCCTCTCACCAGCCCAGCCATCTATGAAGTAGTTGGCCTACATACCCGTCAGCCTGCCAGCCGACCAGCATAGCGGAGTGGCTGGCTGGTAGCCAGTGAATTGAACTCCTATACACAATTATAATGGACTGACGGAGTAAAGGCAGTGTACGGACTGGCACTCGCTAAGACTGTGATCAGAAGTGATTGCAGCTTGGTTATTTTGTTTTTTTACACAGGTGGTGAACAACTATGAGACACTTGCACACCCTGGACTAGTGTTATAATAGTTTGGGATTTTTTATTATAGTTGGTTTTCATTGCGTTTTGACATTTTTTTTTAAAATTCAATTAGTTTTAATTAGTTCTTAAAGCGGGTTCGTTATTATACATTTTGGGGCGGAAATGCCTTGTTTTGATTAGTTTTAGTATTAGTTTTTTTATATTTGGCATATTGGTGGAGTGCAAGGTAAAAAAAATGTCACTAAATATGTGTAGTAAAGTAAGTTGCAATTCACAAAGGTCTGTTCGACCTTCTTTCTTAAAGAGGAAGTCTACCAAAACATTTTCTTTACAAGAATATGTTCAATGCGGTATGCAGACTCAGATAACGACCAATCATGGCTCAGCTTCAGAAAACAGGTGAGCTGTGATTGGTCGTTACCTGAGCAACTGTGATGCCATTTTCAGCCGACAGAATTGACAAAATGGCCGCCTCCTCAGATAGCTAAAAACGGGTGGATTTTACTGCATAACTCATATATCTCAGACGTAATATTAATCAGAGTGCCATGTTAGTGAAGGCGCATAGAACATATAAGATACATATCAGTTTGATTGAGGGTTTATATCCGCTTTGATATCAAAATAAATAGATTTAAAATAAACCCCAGATCATGTATGAAATGAACACAATTTTGCTATGATTATATATATTTTACAAATGTAAAATGTAGTTTCAGTTTGTTAACATTTTATTTAAAAGCACATTTGTTATTTATTATTTCATTTCCTTAATGAAAATGCTTTTTTTTTAATTAATCTATTTTTTTTAGCTGTAGTAACTTTGTTAGTTTTAGATAACCTTTCCCTGCTCAAAAAACAAAGCCATCCAGTGTTATTACTGAGTTACTGAGTTTTAATTTGGACTTTTCAACGTTTTTTGAGCTTTTGATGTTTTAGCATTTTGAACAGGAATTTAAAACTAAAATCACCTTATCACACTCATAAATTTCAGTTCGTTCACTGCGGTTCCCAAGGAGTTGTATGCAGTTTGTTTTCCCCCAAATTTGGACGAGCCATGCGTTAATGTACCCCGAAGAGCTCGATGCAACAAGGACCAAAGGAATAACTGTCAATAAGCAATCCTGGAACAGATGGTGTTCGACCTTAGTAGTTCCAGGTCCGGCCTTTCCCAGACGTTTTAAGCCACGCACCTGCTTCATCGTCCCGACACGGAGATAGGACATATTGCAAAGTTTTTGACATGATTTCCGTTTTAAATCGAAGAAAACTTAAAAAGGTTTTAGGAGAGGTTTGGGGGACTCTGGAAATCTCGGGGGCCCAGACAATTGCCTGTGTTTGCCTAATTTTACATCCGTCCCTTGCCGTGCGGTTCGTTTATGAGCGCTTGTGTCGGCTACAGTTGACTAAGCGAGCTGCAGGAAAACAAGAAAACCGGGCGATAACATGGTAGCTCGTAGCTGACAGAGGAAGAGAGGCTATCGCAGGATACGGTAGGCCATATGAGGCCAAAGCAGGCTGGGAAAGCTTGTTACTGCTTTCAGCTTCCACATGTAAATGCACTGCAACGCCTCCCCTCCCCTCCTCCTCTGCCTTTTAAGCGCCCCCTCTCCCACAAGCCTCCCTGAGGAAAAGAGCTGTGTTTTAAAAGGAGCGCAAACAGCTGCCAACTCATATGCCGCTGCTTTCTCCCATTTTCCTTTTGATTTTTTGAAGGAGAATCGAGACATGCTTCATGCAGAATGAGTGTGGACATGCCTTCATATGTAGATGAACTAAAATGATGCAAAAGACATCGTTTCATATTACCACCTCTCACAGCCACAGATATAGTTGATAGTGCATGGAATACATACAGTTTGCACACACACTGTTTAAAGTAGGCCCCGACCCATTAATCAGCCGGACGATCAATTCGGCCAATATTAGCCCTTCTAAAATCAGCCAAAGAAACCCAACAAAAATCGACCAAATTTTGCTGATTTTATTTATTTTACATAATAACACATTATACCGTAAGAACTCCCCCACTCACACACACAAAACAAAAAATTGCCGACTTTTGCCCATTTTTCTCTCTGTTGTGAAGTTAAACAAATACTAAAGGACAAAATATTATAAAATAGTCAAATGTGCTACCAGAAATACTTATCTTCATTATTGTGAGCTTTAAGGGACCAGAAAAAAACTATTCATTATGTATATTTTAAATTCATCAGCCAATTAATCCTAGAGCGATAATCACAGTAAGTATTCTTCCAGCAGAGCTGTGATTCAGTTACAAAATTCATGTGTGAGCACAAACCGGTCTCATAATTCATTCTGTCATTTTGTGTCCTTTGAGTCTGTTCTTGTTCCTGCACACACACTGTCCAGGGACCCTCGTTGTCCAAACGAATATCCAGTGAGGTCGCTCCACCACGGTGATGTTCTTCTCAGCCAGGAACTGTCAGATACTCAGGGCACTGTTGTCATGATGAAGCAGTCACCAGTTGTCCTGTCACAACTCTCGCCTTTTCTAGCGCACTGAATGAAGCAAATATTTGAGTGCAAACCATGAAGCAACACATGTAGACAGACAATATATCAGTATTCCCAAACATATATTCTTTGAAAAAAACAACAAATTAATGGCAGTTACTGAGTCATTTACAGTAGTTGTGAAAGTCTCCTTTGTTTGTGTCCGTTTGACTGTATTGCACTGACCCCGGTGGCCAACTCATGTCCACTTAGAAGGAGCCGGAATTAATCAGGCTGCACAAAGTTTTTAATTCTTTACATTCTGTTTAATCATGTTATTACTATATGTTTTTATAAAGTACAATATCATAGACTGCTATTTTCCTTATTAAAAAAACAACCCAAATCTATGAGTGAATGGAAAATATGTATCTCAAGGCACCAATGTAAGCCTAGATCTTGAAAGACCAGTCCTGGAACTTATCTGACACGCCTTATACAGTAAACTTGCACTATTCGAGGAAGACAGGCCTGTTTTTCAGCGAATAGCTGAAGTAGGTTCCACAGAAATACAAGTGAATTTGTCAATAGCAAACCACAAATAGGCGGGGGCTCAATGTACCTGTTTTAAAGTGGAAAAAAGCACAACCCAGTAAAGCATTTTTGTGGTATATTTGTTGAATTCCTTGTCATCGCTATCAGACACAAAATGTAGATTTAGTGTGCAACGGCATATGTTCCATTACAACACCTGGATTTAAACGTTTTTGTATGCAGATTTTTGCATGTATTAGTGAGTTTTATCAGCACAGGTGGGTGTTGTTTTCTTTTCAATTGAGTCAGGCTAGCATTCTCCCCGGGGTGTTGGTGTTTATGTTAAATTGAAACCAAATGACTGAAAGTGTTCTGGCTCCATACGCGAGGCTAACGGTGTTCTTGGCAAAAATCCGCCCGCTTCCATACTAGCTTCTGCTAAAGCTGGCAGAGATGAACAGAAAACGGCAATGAATAAGATCCCCCTCCCAGGCATCAATCCCAAACAACCATGTCATATGATAATGTCCTGCCATAAAACATGACTAGACGTGTTTCCCAAGCAGCCCCCTGGCAACCTCATATTACACAAAATGTTCCAGTATACACGGGGTTCAGGTACACCACCGCTGAGTGTACCATTTTGGAACACTGGGGTGCCAGATGCCAACATGTTCCCCTTCCCAGCATCTCATCAGAGGAAACCCGGGGAGTATGTCCCTTTAATTAGGCCGCCCGTGAAAATAATGGTGCATTAATGACATTTCTAGGGGGGCCAATGAGCTGGAACAACAGAGGAAAGACTAAATCACAAATCAATTCCAACAAATGTAATTAAGGTTTAATTAGCCCCAAGGGAGCCCACGGAAAGCTGTAGAGGGGCATAACGTGGACTAGAGCTCGAGGGGAAGTGGAAGAGAAATTTGGGGAAAGGGAAAGAAAGTAGAATCCGTTGTGGGTCATGAATTGCTACTATTCTATTCCAGCAGTGTGGCGCTGGAGCAATAAAACAATATTGACCGGACAATGGTTTAAATCATGGCTTCCGTATGCTAAATGTGTGGCTGTTGGCACGTGCCTGCTCGGCAGTTACCGAGCGGGGGAGGCCTGTTTTAAAGACGCTGCGTTGGGACGTGTTAATTCTCTATAAAAATAGCAGCATGTACGGCTAAAGCTCAGCAACATTGTGGTGTTAAAAAAGAAAGGAAGGGGGTAGAGGGAAAGAAACAACAGGGAAAAAAAAGAAATGCAAAAACCACAGGGAAGTTTGGAGAGGACTTGGCCTGCCTCGCTGGATGCCAGATCACACAAACGCAGACTCTCACGCCAATAAATGAGCTTCATAAACTGCAATTAAAACCCTGGGCACTAATTTAGTGGAAATGGAAGCCTGTAAAAAAATATGTTAGGGGAAGGAGGCAAAGACTGAAATTATAATGGAATTTCTTTGACACATTATTTTTCCTCATTTTTTTGACAGATTGCCACTCATTAACAGTGAATTTGGCAAACTATGGCCCATGAGCCACATACGGCCAGCTCTGTGCTTTAACTCCTACACCGCCGTGGACATTGAAATTCATCAACTGGAATCCTACCATTTACTGCCACAAAAGTGCCATCAAGTATATTTTTCAATGTTTTATTTTTTTTTATTTTTGTGGAAGCGGGTCTGAAATTCTGATTTGTAAACCACTGTAATGACTTACAAATCCCTGTAGATGGCAGCATTGCGTCGCTTTGGAGTTGAGATCAGCATAGCTTTTGAGTAGAAGATTAAGATTAGCAGGTGAATCTCGGCTTGTCGAGTCAATTTATCAGAGACGGCTTTATGTTTCCCTTATTTTTATGTTTTTTTGTTTTTATGTTTGACCTATTAAAGCTTCTGCGATACACTTTTACCATGCATTATGACGTTTCAGGAAAAAATTCCACCCATTGCTGAACCTAACCCTCAATTCATTAAATATTACTGAATAGATTACTATATTATATGTTATATTATTGCTATTATACAAATATTATTATTATTATTATGAAAACCTGATGTGCTAGGGGGAAAAACGGGTGCAGATTCTGAATCAGAGCAAAAACTTAATTTAGAAAAGTTTACTTGCATCTATGAGGGAGAGAGTTCAGGCATGTTTAGGCACCTCACCAAACAAAGTATGCATATGTAAGGTATAAACAGATTACGTGTCGCTGTAGATAGTAAAACGTGTGTGTTGCGATCTGAGAAAAGATTCATTCAAGAAGTGAATGGCGAACACCATGCAAAAAAGCCACTGATATTTTGACCTCAGTGTTGCGCACACACCAGGAGCGGCACACTGAATTGGAGCAAAAAGTATTGGGGAGGTAAATTCTTGACACTGTTTTTAATCATGTCACTGCTGTATGTATTTACAAGTACAGTACAATATTGGAGAGGGCTCCTTTTTGCCATTAAAAGACACATTGCAAAACTTGCAGGGAGGCTGGAACGGATTAATGACATTTCCATTCATTTCAATTGGGAAAGATGATTTGAGATGTGTGAGGATCAGAACAATTTTAAATTGTACATTTTTTTTTAATTTAGTGAATATTCTAAATGGAAAAATATGTTACCTCATATTATGAATCATATGGCCCATCTGTCCAGATGAAAAATATCAAATGTAGGCCTTGAGTTTGGCCACCCCCTGGCTGCAAAACATTCCCATTATCTTTCCCTAGCTTGTTCCACAAGCAGTGGCGCCAAATCAACCACAGGAGTGAATACACTATGACGTACACAAACAAACATACTCTCAATCAAAAATCACAGCCGTAATAAAAAACAACCAAACATTCTGTGCCAGAACACAGCTTTCACACAACACGTGCGTCCAAGGCTGGGCGTGGACCATCGGTTATATCCGAGTCGAAAGACGACCGAATGAGGTGCTAGCGCTCAGATGAAACAGAGCAAACACGCACTCGCATACACATCCTGCTCCCGCCCTCCGACAGCTTGTGTAAACTGTGAAGTGACACAGTTGATATGCTCATCAGGTGCCTGTGTATAATTGGGGATGCGTGTTTGTGTCATGCAATGCTTTGCGACTGTGCGCGATGATGTCGTAAAGCTGTCTTGGCGCTAAAATACAAGTGCTCTGGAAAAACTGTCTATATTCCGTGCAAGACTTGCTTGAAAACCAGAAACTATTCCTTCACACAGGATGGGTGGTTTCAACACCTCTTCCTGGTTTAGGTTATTGCCAAGTATCGCCTGACATTGGGCTAGCTCGTCTTTCCCTTTAAAAACTGATTATAACCCACCGGGCTTTATTATAAGCTCTATTTCTTCACGCTACTTGCACGTGGAACTTACTCAAATGCCATCTGTAAAATTGCAAATAGCTTGATGAAGTCAATAAAAAAGATCAGGTATCACTAGCTGAGAGCGTTTTTTTTTTTTTTGGGTGGAATCTGAGCTGGACTGACTCACTTTAATAGCAGTCCAATGTGATGTCCCAAGTCACCTCTCTGCCACAGGTTGTTTATTTGCTTATTGATTACTGTGTCCTGTTGTCGCAGTAATTGAGCGGCCTGAGGAAGACTGTTGATCATAACATGCCTGACAAAAGCATCCGCGTAAAGGCAACCGGGTACAACCTGACAATAAAATAACCGTGTAAAGGCTTTTGTCAAATGTTTTTGAATTAAATTTTGATTTAAAAGTAATTTTCTTATGACTACTTACATTAGGGACAACAAGTATATGCTTTATATTAGTGTTTCCCTTTTAAATCACTAATACACCATCTGAACACGCATCATGCACCGATTGTAACGTGAACCAAACACAACCATATAGTGCGTACGTACCATCAATGCACCTTCAATTCAAACTTTAATAGACTTTATTAGTGATTTGAATAGCTGATGGGACTGTAACTATATGGATCATTGTTTGCCCTAACCCCCAAGATGGAGGTGATAGTAAGATACAAGTATGAGTGAGTATCAAATGATAGCAATCTGTGACTGTAGCTACCTGGACAAATGATAAAAGAATCCCTGTCAAACAGAAAGTGACCCTGTCTAAAAGATACCAAAGTGTGTTACATCCTTAAGCATCTTTGTCAACTGTGCAGCAGCCATATGGTATCCTAAATACGGTGTCCCACAAGGCTCTGTATTAAGGGCTCGCCTATTCACGCATAGCTATGAATGCTTTACTTGTTGCAGTTATCAACTATCCACAAATAATAGCTTTTGAAATGTCACTCTGTTCCTCAAAATACTGTCCCACAAGGGTCTGTACTGGGCCCTCACTTATGCGTGCAAAACTACAAAATTTCCAACAATCCCCAGGTAATCAAACCTCACCTATTCATGCAGAATGCAGAAATGCATTACCTTTTATTTTGCTGTTGTTTCAAAACTATTTTCACACAATAGCAATTGAAAAGCAAATTCACAGGTTTCAGTTAATCAGACTATGTAGGTATATCTGTGACCCTGTGCCTAAAAGTGTGTCCCACAAGGCTCTGCCCTCAGCCTCCACCCATTCATCGAAAGCTACAAAACGCATTATACAGTATGCTGCAGATACTGTTTCCCACGAACCCCAGGCAATTGCACTCCAAACCCATGCATCCATATGTATCACCTGGAATCAACCGGTTTATATAATTACATAATAGGACTTCAAATGAATAAACCAACAGATTTCATTAAATCACAAGGCTCAGCCCTTAGCCCTCACTTATTCCGGCAAAGGTAAAATACATTACGTTGTAGATACAACAGTGTATTTCCATTTATGCTTAGATAACCGCACGATTCTACCACAAGGTTATGTCCTCTGCCTTCACTCATTCTCGCTAAAATATATTTTGTATGATATGCTATATTGTAGATGCCACAGAGAAAACAAGCTCTTTTTCTGCTTAATAAAGTAGGAAGTGGATTGGGAGGAGGCTGTTACGACACACCGGGATTATCACGTCTACCACAGGGCACAAGGCGAGGAGGAGCGGAAGAGGCCGCCATGACCGTGCATCTGGAGTTGACCAGATGCGTTCGGAGCTCAGTGACAGGCACAGAGATTAAGGTCACAATGCCTGACTTGGATGAGCGCCAGGCGCCACATGATGCTAATGGGTCGGCAGAGACAAGGCGTTGGTAGGCTGGCAGATGTCCACGCAAGGCTCCGTGTCCCCTCCGCAAGCCAGTTCTTCTCAAGCCAAACAGATGGATAATGATATGCGGAGCATCAGCCAGAGCTTTGAAAAGTCCTAAAATATTCCAACCAGCCTTACTTTATTATAACATACTCACTGCATCACTTTTGTTCCCTCACTTGGCTGCAAAACACCAGTGCGTGGACAAAAAGAGGAAACAGAGAGGGGAAGTGAATTTGACACAGGACACGACAACTATAAAATACAACAGAAACAATCAAAATAGTAAACCACGTGTCTAAATGGGCATTGTGACAAAAAATTCATTTGAAAGAATATCTACTCCAAAGTTGAGCTCATTCAGCACTTCACAATTACCTTTATTTTTTATTACAAATTAACACACGAATGCAGATGTTTTACATATTTACATTCTCCCTCCACTTTTTTGTCCAGTTTGAACCATTCCAGTTCAATTCTGACGTTGTACTTTTCAACATTTCACATGCAATTTCTGGACAATTACATCTAATTCCATACGGTATGGTCACTTTTTACCCATTTATTTATGCTTATCTAGCGCCTTTGGGGAGGTGAACATTAAACCATTTGAATAGATATATTCGAATAGACAACAGTGTCCATGACTTGCTTTGGGGCAATGCCTTAACTCACTTGCGCTTCAGTGTTCATAAAAGCAGACGTCAAACAACACGAGAGGCTGCTCACAAAGAGAGAAGAAGGACATCGGAACCGGCCGGTGGGCAGTACTGGACTGACTGCGCGTGTAGTAAGCAGGCTCCCGGGAATCACTGGAAACAGGAACATGAGTCCACATTTCTAGACAGTGACTGTCCTAGTTTCAGCAATATTGTCTATCCATGCTCTCTCGCTCCCTCTCTCTTTCATTCCATTTTGTTTCTCTCTGTCCAATGTCATTGTGGAGCAGCCGAATAAATCATGCAAACTTAACATCAAGTTGGCTATCAAAGGTCACTGGATCACTCATCGAGCAGTATTGTTCAGGGGGTAGGAGGGTGGTTGGATGAAGTAGCTGCAAACAATGGCATCCAAGTTTTGAAATTATTAAATTATTGTACCTTCCATTCACCGTCTCTTTCTTTCACTGTCTGCCTCTCACTTCCTGTCTTGTCCCCGGTTTTTAGGCCACCAGAGTGGAAAGTTGGCCGGTCACACGATATCATGGGTGACAAAGGAGGATCAGGGGAGTGTACAAAGGAGTATTACAGATGACACGGAAAAGGAACAGTAAATTTATAAGGGGGCGAAAAGTCACAATATGAGACAGATGCTATAGTAATGAATAGAGATGTCACAATAGCGGCAATATAGTGATATCACGATATTAAAGTTGCCACGATATATCGTCGTTGTCATGTCACAATATTAATAGCAGCAAATCTGTGTAAAAGACAAAGTTGTTTTCCATTTGGGCAGTTCTAGCACTCTCTGGTGGTTAGTTTATTAGTGCAGTTTAATTTGATGCCACCTATGTTTAATATCCACGCTAATCGACAGATGAAGGTCAACACAGTATTGTTAACTAGATAGACCATGATACTTAGCGCTGGTGAGCCAATGGGAGCGCATGACTGACCAAACCGGTTTCTTTGTGAATGCTGTTATTATGTACAAAAACAGAATATTGTGATTTTTAAAAAAATATGAGCCCCTTTATTTTTTACAATATTGTGAGCTTTTATACACTATCGTGAGCTTTTTATATATCGCCAACTTCCCCACAATATTGTGATAATGATCGTATCGTGAGGTTCATGTCACGATATTATCATATCGTGACTTTTGGATATTGGGACATCCCTAGTAATGAAGTCATTATTTTGGGGAAAAAAATTGTAATTCATCAATATTCTGACTTTTTTTTTGTAATGCTACAACTTCATCCTCAAAATATGATCTGATTCTCTCTATATTCCAACGTTTTTCTTGATATTGTGGTGCCTGGAGGAATATGTATCCATCACAAATCTCATATGGTTTATTATAATACAGATTAATTAATTGCTTGCGTTTGTTGAAAAAATACATGGAAAGAGGATTTTGAACAAAATAATGGCAAATTGCGATTTTAATATTGAGGATAAAAAAAATTCAATTCAAATTATATTTCAAAGTGGTTCAGCCCTAATATTAAATAAGTAATGTTATTGCAACTTACTGATTCACTTTCAGTATTTGTGAAACTCTTCTTTGAATGTGTCTGCATTACTTTATTATACTGCCCCCGGGTGGCTAATTTGACTCACCAGGACCCACCATGTATTAATCATTATGCACAAAGTGTTTAATTCTTTACACTCTATTTACGTATGTTATTGCTATGTATTTATAAAAGACAGCATTATAGAGTGCTTGTTTGCTGTTGGGTGTTTGGGGGAGGCTGGAACATATTCCATTAATTTGAGAAACTCATTTTTAAAGGTTTTGTCATAACTGGATAGCCTTTTTTTAACTGCAGCTCTAATACTTGTGCATTGGAGCTCCCCCCCCCAAAAAAAAGAAAAGAAAGAAAAATCCAACCAAACCTGCCCAGGCAGCATTAGCGTGCTTTGTCTGTCTTTTCTGTCAGTCTTTCCCTCCTTTTTAAGGATGTGAGAAAAACCATCCAGAAGAGAGGGTTTAAAAATCGAAGCGTGGAAGGCGCCAGGAGAGTTTTTGGAGACAGCTCGGGCGAAAAGAAACATTCACCCTAAAAACTCTGCAGAGGTTACATGAGGACTAGAATATTCAGAGCATGTTCTAGTTTGCAAAAATAAAGAATGGGGAAGGGGAAGAGAGGACAACAGGTTTGTTCGTTTATTAATCCCCTAAAGCTCTCGCTACCTCTGATCTGTTCATCCCACTCTCTCACTAAACAGCACCCCCCTCCCCTCCAACTTCGGTATGATAAGATTTCCCTGGAGATGCTGCGACTCCACCCCTGATTTTTCTCTATTTCCCTCATTTTTTTTTGGGGGGGGGGGGGTGTTGTAGAGTGCTCATCTCTGTCATTTAGCCGCTTCATTCACGTCCCATCCTATCGCTGTAGAGCAGTGATGCATGAAGAACACTAAGGGCCAGACCTCCACCACGGGGGCCTCTTAAGAATTCAAGGTCATCTCTTGAGAAAGCGCATGTTGCAGCGTATGCGATGTTTCACAAGGCATGCCGTGTTTTGCAATATTTTACGCACTTCCCTGCCAATCTTGTGTTAGTGTGCGTGTGCGTGGGTGTGTGTGTGTGTCTGTACATTGGAAAAGGTTTTGTCAACGTTTTTGGACCATTTAGAGCACAATTATCAAACACAACAACAGAAAAGGGATGAACGGATGAGCAGATAGCTGGATAGCTCGATGCTAAAGTTAACTAGCTGGTTTGATGTAGGCTGGAGCTAGTTTGTCACAGTTAGTTTTAAATGAGCTCTTATGCGATCGTGATATGATATAAAACTCACACTTATTTCGCCACACGTTGGCCACTGACAGTGATGTACGATCTGCAGCTGTCAGCCAAGCTAACATCGATCAGCGCTGGCTATCCGCAGCGCACCAGCCAATCAATCATGTCTATCGATCGAGCCCCCGCTGAAGGAAAATGTGTGTATAGTGCCGAGTGGCTGTTGTCGTCTGGAATAAACAGGATATGATTTGAGTGTCAGTTTTAAAATGACAGGAAAGATATTACAATTTGTACGCAGTCCCAAACACGATTACATTGTGGTCACAATTTAGCGTACAAATGCTAATTTGTAGCCATAATATGTGCTGTATTGTGGCAACTTATTTTTTGGAATCACCACATCATGTCGGGGGCTCTGTAGATTTTTAAGCTTGAAGTGAAGGGGTTAAAAAAAAAGGGGTCTTCATTTAACAAAATCGAGGCAAGGAGGATTTCAAGCACACGTGAACAGAGCAAGGCCTTACCCAAGGTCTCTATACATGCAGTGCATGATGTATGCAGGTTATTATCCGGGACAAGGACACTCTGTTTCACCATTAACACAAATTTCATATGACCTACAAGGGTGGCCCTTCGCAGCGAGAAGAACAGAAATTAGTCAACTTCGCATTAAATATAAGCACATCGTTCATTTTCACACACAAAGTACACATCCAGTATCAACAAAAAAAGACTCCTGGATCGGTCTTAACCATTCCAAATCACATCTTATGAGCTGCTTGTCTCCAATTTGAGGATAACGCGTGCTTGGTATCGCGACATGATGAATGATAAATACAATTTTACTGGAACAGCAGTGGAAAAAAAGATTATGCGATTTGTCTAGAGAATGCAAATTGCGATTATCTTGCCTCACGCCCCAAAACAAATTAGAGCCAATACTTCTCTTGGCGCCTACAGAGTGCGCAATGAGAGAGACAGAGTGGGAGAAAAGAAAGAAGGACGAGCAAGAAAACACAAATGATGGCTCGCTAGCGGGGGTGAAGCACACTCCAGCTCATCTCATGCATCCGGGGGAGGAGAAGAAACAGTAATCAAGCATGGGGCCTTAACAAAAAAAAAAAAACGCAGGAGGGAAAATTAGAAGACCTTCCCTTTCTGGAAAAGGCCAGAGGAGAAAAGCCCATCTTTTATGGGTCGTGAACAATATCCTGCATTCTTACTGAGAATTGCAAGACAAGGCACTTTAGCATGACCCCCCACCCCCCCCCCCCCGAACACATAAAGCAGGCATCCTCACACATATGTTCCAGCACATAGGTGTACACACACAAAAAGGCACATTACATGAAAGGATGTGGGCTGTGAGAGTATGTCTTTTTATCAGGTGAGGGCAAAGCAGGGAGGGGGCGGTGTAAGATTTATCTGCTGCTGTCGGAAAACTTTGACCCCAAAGTTGTAAATCTGTCAAAGGAGTCTAGCCAGCTCAACAGGAAACACGGAGAGGAAAGGAGGAGGAGGTGGCGGTGGTGGTGAGGGCACTGGGGGGCAAAAGGCACACCCACGGGCTTAAGCATTTCAAAAGGGCCACCTTTCAGAGCTAGGGAGCATGGAGTGTCCCTCCCGCCATGTTTACAATACTGAAAGTGATCCCACACAGCTGGCAAAAACCACCCCATTGCCCCCAAGCACCCCCTAGCCCACCATGGAATTCAGCGCAGATTCCATTGATAAAAGTTGCCATGTCATAGTACAGTGTAGTATAATATCCGCAGTTTGCTGTTCACAAATTCACCCGCTAACTATATTGCAGATTTTTATTGTAAAACGTATCTACAAAGTGGCGGTTTCTGGCATGTGCAACATGTGCACCCACACAGGGTGGCATTGCCGTGTGGTTTTCCCAACAGCTCCACAAATGTTCTCATTAATTTGTACTTTTCCACCCTTTCTTTGACATTCAGGGCCCTATTTTTGCAGCTAGCGCACATGTGGGGCAACGCTAGTTTACCGTGTTCAGGAATTTGGCAGACCGTGGGCGTTTTCTTTTACACGCCACTGGCACACCTGACAATTTGGTGACTGAAATCAGAATAGACTTTAGACAAGGGGAAACCATTCATAAATATGACAACAATATGCATAAAATCCTCTGAGTCATTGTAGAAATCAATTCATTGAATGCACCATTATTATCATCATCTTTATTATTTATATATATATTTATATATTAGAGAGAGAGAGAGAGAGACATACAGTATATATATATATATATATATATATATATATATATATATATATATATATATATATATATATATATATATATAGATATATATATATATATATATATATATATATATATATATATATATATATAGTTGTCCATTCAGGAATATCCTAAAATTCACAATGGCCACCATGCCCCTGTGTAGGGGCATCCGTCTTGGATGAATGGATCGAATGTGAATGAAAAAAATTGAATATCCCCCCTCCCAAGCCCCCGATGACTAAACAGGAGAAGAGAATTAAACCAATCATTCTGTATATGTTACTCACCAACGGTCTGACTATCGGCCGCTAGAAAACTACAGTTACTTGTTTACTTTCGACCTCAGCTTGTATGGAAATACAGAAAAAGGAAACACCCCATTCGTCCTTCCCATCCCACTGCGGAAAGCCAAATGTTCAGTTTCAAACAATTGCACGGAGATCTCATTTTACTTGGGAGGAATGGTGGCTCTATAGTGCATGGGTGGCGTGTTATGACAGGCTGACGGGGTCCAGCATCTTTCTGTGCCAGCTGTGCGGGCCAATGTTACACATTCGTAGGGGGAATAACAACATTTATTAGTGTGTCCTGGGAAACCTCCCGCACCATGGCAAAGAGTGGCACGCAGCCACAGTCTGCCCTGAGAACAGCTCAGTCAACCATCTGGCCGCAAGCTCGCCTTTACAATAGTGAGTCTGTGGGCAGGAGAAGAAGATGAAGAAGGGGGAGGAGAGGGATACGGTGCTTTTTAAAGCATTCTGATAAATATTGCGTTTGTGGAATAAGAGCTAATCCACCCGTTTTTAGTCATCTCCGGGGGCGGCTATTTTGTCACTTCTGTTGACTCAAAATGACATCACAACTACCCAGGGCTCAGGTCACGACCAATCAGGCGAGCTGTGATTGGTCGTTACCTGGGTAGTTGTGATGTCATTTTCAGTCGACAGAAATGACAAAATGGCCGCACCCTGAGATGGCTAAAAACGAGTGGATTAACTCTTATTCCACAAGCGCAATATTTATCAGAAGGCCGTGTTTCAACTAGTAGGCCTGCTGGGAACATATTCTTGAAAAAAAATATGTTTGGGTTGATTTCCCCTTTAAATAGTGACTCCATTAAACCGTAGTAATTTTGCTGAAATAAACAAACCCCTTTTAAACATTAAATTCAAATGTACACTTGCACATTTGCACCTTTGCAACAGTAGATATTTTTAAAGACATTTTGTCATACATAATTGTTTTTTTTCAATATAATTCCACTTAGTTGCTTGTATTAGTTGCTTTCTTTTTAGCTTGCAACATACATAGAGTACTGTGTATACAGTACATATAATTTTTTATTATTATTATTATTGGAGCTGAGACCCGTGGACAGCATCTCACCTAAGTAAAATTGAAATATCCCATTTAGCAAAGAAGCACATTGTTCCTCCAGACTTGTTGGCAACAGGTTTTTCAGACTTGCGCATGTAAGCGTGCACACAGGCACATGTGTTGGCACGGCATGAGCGACGGAGCGACAGAGGGCATTAGAGGCCAGGTTTGGGGAACTTGTTATGGTAACAGATACATGTGTGCTTTCATATAAGGGGAAGTGAAAGCTGAAGGCTGCAGCTGTTGGCTTCTTTGCGGTCTGTGTGTGTGTCACCCATAAGAGAAAGGAAGTGAAGAGCAGAAATTGCTCATGTGCCACAATTATTGGGATCCGTGCATGACACTCTTCTGTTTTTTCTTTGGGTGAGCGCATTGGACAGACACCAAAAAGAAGACATCAGCTCCATATACGCATGAGTCATCAGTGCCCTTAAAGGTTTACCACTTCACAAGGTCATAATAACTACTACTTACAGCTGGATGACTTCTACTTCGGTTTTAATAAAGGTCTAGCCCTACAGCACTTTTTCCCCGCAATAAACACAGAATTATTTAAATATTTGGTAGAAATGCATCTTATAAACAAATCTCACTCCACTTAATTTACTGTAAACACTTTAATGTTTGTATATGTTGACGTTACTTGCTCTGCCATGTGATTGACTGGCAACCATTTATTTCCAATCCCATACTGTGCCCCTCCTTTATAGGAACAAAGTTTGAGACTTGACTTTTTTCCTCTACCCCTTCCTTATGGTTTTCTTTTTCATCTCAGAAAAATGGAGCGCTGTTCTTTTTCATCTAAAATAAAATAGGGCGCCGTTTTGGCAACTCATCAGGCTTCTCCGTTCTGTCTCCCTCTGTTGGTCGTTGTTTTTTTGTTTTTAATGCTCCATCCCATGCCAACCAATCAATCGTGTTGACCGCCTCTATACAGTCCGTATCATCCACAACCCCAAACAGGATAAGCGGTAGAGAAAAATGATATCAACTATGTTACCAAAATAGCGTAACATCATTTCAAACCCATTTTACAACATTACACTCTAAAGAATTAAGACAGCCCAGGCTAAACCTAGCTGCTCCCCAACATACAAAGGTTGTCTCTGAGTCGTGAGTGGAGATGTATCACTTCAAAATGCTTTCTTGACCACCAATTACTGTACTACTTTCCTATTTAGACGGGGCTCTGGTGGCATATGGTGGTATTTCAAATTAAACACATGAGTAGATGAGTTTTTTTTCAACTGGGAAAAACAAATAATAAACCGTGAATATATGTTGGATTACTGTAGTCCAAAGTGCATTTGTGGAAGACTAACTGCAGATTTGCGAGGTGGTGAGGTGAATGTGATTGTAGACAGAGTAAAAAAAACAAGAGTCCACGCTTGCATGCGCGCATAAAAAAACACACACACACACACACACACACCCACACACAACACAGACTAGTGGAGCGAGGTGGAGGTTGACGTTGGCTTGAACCCAAATACCCCCACACGTCACAACCACATAACCCCCCCGCCCCCCGCATCCCACAGACTCCCACTCTTAAGCCCCGAGCTCTACTATGAAATCAACATTGGGGCCTGCAGGAAATGAGAGATCTCCACATGAGATAGAGAAGGAGGAGACGGTTCGAAAAAAATCCAGCCCAAATTTTCACTTTTGGCATGCAAATGTCCACTCTGCTGGTTATAATGTGCTTGATGCGCGTCTGGCCCCCTTCTTGTTTTTTCTGGCCGCCTAAGCCAAAGTGGACGAGTGAGCAAGCTTTTCCAGCCTTTCAAAGCAGAGGTGGGGGACTCGAGTCACATGACTTGACTCAAGTCAGACTACAGTCGCCAATTTTAGGACTTGGGACGAGAATCCACAGATGCCACTTTTTTGAGATAGAGTATAAGTACAAGTACTTGCATATGAGTACTCAAAAAAAATACTTGATATTGCCATTATATTTTAATTGATGAAAATGATGTTTTATTTTAACTTGTTTAGTTCTGTACCAGACTTTTTCAGACCCATTGTGAAATGACATAAATATGTCATTGGGATTGAATGAGTTAAATTTGTATTACTGCATCCCTATTTGGGATTTGCTTATCTAAAACTTTTAAAAGACTCATCATGAATATAACTTGAACCACAAAACCTAAGTGTCTTACCCGTTAACAACTGCAAATCTGAATTCATAACATAGTGTGGAATTTGTTTTTGAAAGAAAAATTGCACACGCAAACCTGGCAACCCACAACTATGCTATGATGCTAACTGTAGAGGCCACTTAATTAAATTTGGACCCAAGGTCATCTTTTTGATAAAATTGAAGTACATGCAAAATTTGCAACAACGACGATATTCAACTTAATTCATTCCATTACTATAAAACCCAGAAAGACACATAAGCTACGTTAGCTAATCATTTTAGCAATCCGGTAGCTGATCAAACATAAACTAAACTTCATGTCTTATGCATTTATTTGGAAGACAATAAAGTAGAAGACAAGAAGGACATTGGTTAGGACCATTAAAACACGATGTGATTGAAAATGTGTTAGTACAGCTAACTAATAAAAGTACAGATAGCGAATGCAGAGTGGCTAATATACAAACATTTTTGACTGCGCAAGATTATATGACTTGGCTTAAGACTTGCTGAACCCATGTGACTTGATTTAAATTTAGTGGGGACCAAGGATATAATAGGTTGGTATATTTGACTGTTGTTTTCCAATTCACAGAGTTTTAATTTGTTTTTACAGAAAGTTTGTTAGATTTTGGGGGGGAGTTCAAAAATGATTTGTTTTAGTTTACTCTTAATTACTAGTTTTAGAATTTGTTTTAGTATTTTGTATGTTTGGGGTATTTGTGGAGCACAAGATAAAGAAAAATAGCGTCACTAAGGTCACTTGTTTGACTTTTGCCACAGTAATTTGGTACTGACTTGAAACTTGAAGGCTAACGTTTAAAACCTTCTTCTGACTTGCACATATGCAACTTCGGCCTACTCCCGCTTTTGCTCTCCCGCCTCAACGACGTGTATTCCGGGTATGGGAGATATGATTATGATCTTTCCCGTAACTAGTAAACGCAGTGGTTCCCTGTTGTAATTTTCGTGTATGCTCCAGCGTGTGCAGCCGCAGATAAGCAAGCACCCACGCACTTGTGGGGCGGAGTGGAAGATGTGGGGGCTCGCTTAATGGCTTTTTAAATTTCCACCGAGTGAGTGACTTACAACTTTGGAGGGAACAGCTGTTCCTGATTTGGGGAACAAAGAGGGGGGGAAGGCAGCGATCTGAGACTGGACTGGCCTCTACTTTAATGGCCTAAAATCCGCCTTGTGTGTGTATGTGTGTGTGTCTCTCTCTGTGGTCATCTTTCATGCACTGACTCTGCTGCGTAATCTCTCCTGTGTGTGTGTTTGTGCACGTGTGCGCGTTGGAGGGCAACAGGATACAAGTCTACAGCCATAGATTACTGCCACAGAGCAAGCATGAGCAGAATTACGGCCAAGCGACAGTGAAGGTCAACTCATTTGGGGATGAAAAGAGAGAGAGAGAAAGGAGGGGAAACAAGGGAGAAGGCTCATGCAGAAGTGTGAGATTTAAAGCTGGGGAGGGAGGCGGGAAAGAGAAGGGGAGGGCGGGAAAGGGAGATGAGGAGAGAGGAGATTAAGGCCATCCGAGCATTGAAAAATCTAACGTCAGCCAGGTGGAAAAAGTCCAAGTTGTTTTGATCCAAGTCAGGCGAGGCTACGGGGCGGCAAGTTTAAACGCCGTCTCGCTGGCTTCTTGGAGTCGAACCTTTTATGGCCCAGTTCCATCTCCTGAAATACTGTGGCCTGACCCCACCCAGCTCACTCCGCTCACTCACACGCACTCATTTTGGGATGTTTCAGAGGCTTACAGTCATTTCCGGGACAGTAACTATTAACTATTTGCTTGCGCAGACCTTGAATCTCTCACCATTGTGGTCATTCTACTCAGGGGGTCCTTGGTTTACGACAGGGATCCGTTCCTATGACGACAATGTTTTTGTACCTAAGTGGGACTCACCATAAACTAAAGTCATAATTACAGTGAATATTGCTACCAAAAACACTTTTAGGCCACAAATGAGGCTCACTGAACTGTCAACCTCATAATTGTACATTCTCATGGGCCTTTGAAATCAGAGGTTCAACCGTATGCATTTCAGAGTTCATCCCCGATAAAAAAATATTCGAAATGTATCTTGATCATGATACGATTCAAATTGGTTCAGTTCGGTGGGATCACGAATACAGTTTTATGGAATTCCTTTTTTTGGGTCATTTTACAATGTGAATGAGCTTGTCAGTGCAATAAATTTGACCATAATATGACAACATATTCTGTATATTATATGATACCTATTTCGATTTATGCGATGCGGTCAGATTCAAGGACTGACTCAAGGACTCAGTTAATTGATGAAAGATTTGTTTACTCGTGTTTATCAAATATGGGCGTAATGTAGACTTTGTGATCTTAAGTATAGCACGTTCCCAAATGGAGACCTTATGCCCCCATCTGAACAAGTTGTCCCCAATTAAATGCTCTTTGGTTTGAAACATGTCCATGAAAGTCACAGACACGCATGCACACACCCTGTGCTTGGTTTCCTGCTGCTGCCTTTCCTCTGAGGCCCCCGTGCACTGCCGCAGCCTTGTAAAACATAGCGGGTCAGTGTCACATGACCCAGGTCTAGGACGCTCCGGGGTTGGGTGTCAAAGAACACATGGGCCACGCCGATATAAAATCCAGCCGTACTGACGACGTACAAACGTGAGAGAGAAATTCAAAGAGGAACGGGAATTACATCAAGTCTTAAAAGATTGCAGCACAACGACAATTCTCTTGATAAATGAAACCTCTGTGAGAATATTATTTCCCATATTCCATCCTTTCATCGCGACAGAAAGAACAGGACATGTTCTTACAGGAATTTATACACAAAACCAAGCACTAAATCACATTATTGACCAGAACATAACAAGAGCCCTGCGCACATGAAACACGAGGACGGCATTTAGAAGAGCGCAGACCTCTGCCGAGGCAACAGTCCTACTTTTGACCAGTATGCATATCTCCATGAGTCCCATGACTAAATTTGGACAGTGACAAAATGGCCGCCCCCAGAGATGGCTAAAAACGGGTGGATTAACTCTTATTCCACAAACGCAATATTTATCAGAATGCCTTGTTTCAACTAGTGAGCTTGCATAGAACATATTCTTGAAAAAAATGTGTTTGGGTTGACTCCAGCTTTAATGCACTTACATACACAAGTAACTAACTTCCACTAACAACCCAGGCTAAACATTGCACCTCATCAACATATAAAGATTGTCACTTAGATGTATTGCTTCAACAGACTTCTTTGGGACCAATAGACCATGAGCTAGTGAAGGTTTAGTCGCAATCGCCGACGGACGCCCGTTTAAAATTAGACCGGCCTATAGTATATACTATTTTTTTTACCTCTGGAAAAAAAGCCAAACAACAGAAGGGTACCCACACTGCAGACGGATGATGAATAACGGACGCTCGATTTGTAGTAGAATGCAAAGCTTAGCTTAAGACTCCAAATTGTTTTAGGTGGGAATTAGATTTATTCTATTTTGTTTCCCATCTGTATCTGCTCAGTGATTGACTGGCGACAAATCCAGGGCGTACCCCGCCTTCCACTCAAACTCAGCTGTGATAGGCTCCGTATCACCCACAACCCAAGTGGGCATAGAAAACAAATAAACAATTTACATTTTTTTTAAGTTTTTTTTTTTTTTTGTACATTTTCTCCTTTCTATAGAGCATCACTAAGATGTGTCTGAGATGCCCAATGACTGATGACTCTCCCATTTCTAGATACCCCCTCTTGCATTGCCCTGACTTATTAGAACTGACATGCATATGGCACACACTCATCCTGGTAGCACTCAAAGAAAAAGAGAGAGGACGATAATATGTAAGCGTTTGCTTCACGGTGGTTTGTGAACCGCCACTTTCTTCCTGTTTTACCACAAACTCTGAGTCTCTCATCTCGGCCTATTTCAACATTACAATTCTTATCCAAGGCACGTCTGTCTGTCTGTCTGTCTTCATCTCATTTTGAGGAATTGATAACTACAAAATATTTGCCAAACTGCTGCTTGTTGTGAAGTGAATGAAGCACTGTGTCTCAGAATTTTGATGGCGAAAACAAATTTGGCCGAATGACGGCTTGTATTTCGAAAAACCTGTAAGGTGGGTCACTTGTATCTCAAGGCACCATTTTGTGTCATTGAAGTGCGTCCCCACGAAGGTCACAGGCTGTCCTTTCAATGTAAATGTGGTTACTCACATGTGTCAGGCATGTCCTCTTTCAAGTATGCACCAGTTTGTCAGGGTGAAGTCTGTCAATGTCAGACTGCTGATGGTGAAGTGTCCTTTGCAAATACGTCAGCCCCGGCGTCCGCCTCCTCCTCTCGTTCCATCTTGCTCATCCCACATGTCACATCATATTTTTTCAGGCAGCCCCTGTAAAAGGGCAGAGGCTCAGTGAATTGATGTGGGTCGCTTACACGAGGACGGCCAGGGCAAGGACGAGAACACTCGAGCGCACATGCAGGGAAAGAATAGGTGAACAAAGAGGATGAGGTTGTCCTTGATGCAAAGAAATGTCTATGCTTGAAAAAAAAACTGTCTACAGGTTGGCTTTACATACAAATACAAGTAGGGCAACCATGCAGCTACATAACATGCTCCCTCTGGTTTGGAGTCAGCAGTCAATTGAGGACAAGCTGTGCAAGGCCGACCCCTGTTGGCGGATGATATGCACTGTTCTAGAATGGGAAGTACTGTATTGCTTGAGATAAGCATACTGTGTGATATTGAGAACATTCATCATCCACTGACGGTAAATTTGCACAAATATTTGCGACGGAAATTGGTAAGTATCCATCACATGCTGGCAATGTGGGGCCGCTTCGGTCCCCCGTGCTTCCGTGTCACACAGCACACACGTACCTCACGATGGAGTTAGTTGTATTTCCCGACTACTTGTGATTTACATTTCTAATGGCATGACTCTGTGTAGCAAAATAATACAAGGTTGGTCCAATACCAGCCAGTTCTGCCTTGGCTCTTCCTGCTTTCTCTTTGCCTCTCCCTGTGGCTTTTTGTTGTTGTGAAAGAATAACGTTGGGAGATTCTCCGGTGGAGAGAAACAATTGATCTGCATTTGTTTTTTAACATTGTCACTCACCTGTCGTTCTCTGGAACTGTCAGATCACACCAGACATGAAATTCCATCGGCGATGATTAATTTGGTCTGGTGTACTGTGTCTGGGTTCTACTTATACCCGTACAAGGCCCACAATGCGAAGCACAACGGCTAAATTGCCACACCAAAACCTTGTTTTGCGATCACTATTTGCTCGATTGTTCAATCAATTACATTTTCAAAGCATTTCAGAATTCCTTGAAATATACTGCTAGGCTTTTCTGCTGTCTAATTGGTTAACGGAGGGAAGAGCTTTTGGTGAAAAAAGGGAAATCCCATGCGCCTCTCAGGCTTGCTCCGTGCCCACTGGACTGGAACAAGGCCAAAATACAGTACAGTCCCGTCCCCCATCACCAGACCCCCCCCCCCCCTGCCGCCGCATGCCGTCCTCCCACGCATCCAGTGGACTGGAGAAGATCCAAGATGGATGCCTCCAGGGCCGCAGTGCTGTGAAATGCACACTATTAGAGATGGAAAGGGCTAGACTAGTCATATTGTGTTTGATTTGAGCACTTAACATAAACTCCATGTCATGTCGCAGCAAACGCTCCAACTCGTGACGTCGGGAGCAGATTCCACAAGTGGCGCCGCAAGCAAGGCACCTTGCTCTTTTAGCAAAAATAAAAAGGGAGCAGTCGTTTTTAGATCCGGTGTTTTTGAAGCTCAGTGATCCACAATGCTTGCAGACGTCCCGGAGGAGAGGGAAAAAATACACACAGGGTGGATGGAAGGTGGAGGTGGGGAGGTAGAGTGATGCAGGGAGAAAATATAGACAGGATGCTCTGTCTTAATATAGATTTGTCTGTATAAAAGGTCATAATTGAAAGTGCGTAGACTAATGTCTCTTCAACTTCCAGACTCAGTAATGACACAAAATAAGTTCACTACATTTAGCAGGTCTGCTGCATTCAGCTGAAGACATCAAGTAATGTTTTCCATGTAATGTGCTACTGTCACGGCCATTTTTTAAAAAGCTGTTAGAACATTTAGTCCATATTCTTGATATCCATAAACGAGTCCACTTTTTGTCCTTGCTAGTAAGGCATGAGTCGATTGAGTGTGTCTTACTTGTAATGTGTTTTATATTACTAGTGCAACGTTTGACCTATTAATTAAGACTTACTTGTAAACTATTATGCTGTACTGGTAACACTGCTACTTTTTTTTTCTTTTTGAGTTGTTCAGTTAACCCAAGAAGTTGGATTAAAAAATAACCTAATTTGGGTTGAAAAAAAAAAAAATTAACAGGACTGATCGACTCCTTGAGTCAATTTGACCCAATTTTCTTCTGGGTTGTTTTGTACAAAAAAAAAGCGGTTGTTTTGTACAAAACAACCCATTTTTTAGGGGTTATTTTGTGCAAAACAACACAGAAAGTTGCATCTAAATAGTGGATCAGTCTTTTTATTTTTCAACCCAAATTGGGTTATTTTTTACCTAATTGTTTTTGGAGTGTAGTACCTCTCTATTTTAAGATGAATCTCAAGGAAAAGCTAAAACAGCTCTTTCATACACTATAACTGACAATGCTTCATACAAGCCAGAAGCCACACGCATTATTACAGAAGATGTATAGATAGCTACAGTAACTTCATTTTTGGAAAATATTTTAGAATACAGTAAACATATGTAAAAACTATTATTACACTTTTAAAACTTCTGGCTCCAAAAAAATAATAATTGGGTCAAAAAATGGACCGACCTGCTACGCGACCCAACTTTGAGTTGTTGTTGAAAAAAAAATTGGGGGTCACAAAAAAAAAAAAAGAAAGTTGGTTCAAGTTAACCCAAGTTGCATCAGCTCAATTTTTGACCAATATTTGGGTATTTTTGTCCCACCTTTGCACAATTTGTGATACATCTCATCGTAATGTGATCTAAGTGCGCCTCTGCAACGATACGGCACACTGATGCAACTGCACAAGAACGGACTGTTTTTCATCCCACTGCGTAGTGCAATAACAACATGTCTTCTTGCATAGGAAAAACTACAACAGGCTGCAAGTAATAAAAGTAAACTTTTTTTTTTTCATCACTGAAGCTTGTTAAAGAGAGATGGCAATACGATGCAGAGTGTTGCACCATCACTCAGCTTTGACCAGATAGTCTCGCCGCCAGCTTTAAAACGTACTTCTCATTCTCTGGCGTGAATCTATTAAACACAGAGAGAAGATGGGCTGGCGTTTCAAAATTCCCCCTCCTCTCATCCGAGCATCAGCTTGCACTGTGAAGGCACAGAGGTCAAAGATGAACCAGGGACAGCCCCCAAATGTCAACTGACTGTAGCAGAGAGGAAGGGCGAGAAGCGGGGAAGCGAAGAAGAAGAAGAGGTCTCGAGAGGCTGGGCGGATGAAGATATGAAGGAAAAAAAAAAAAAAAAAAAAATCTTGCATAACAGGATGTTGCATAATGCGTCCCACTTCTTACCACGTCACTCTCGGATGCACGTTAGTACCCCACGCGAGAAGACAAAATGGGGGTTTGGTGTGGGGGGGGAAGGGGTGGTGGTGGTGGGGGGGGGTTATGGAGTGTTCTGTCTCCGAGCAGAAGATGTGGAGTGACGGAAGTAGACAGCCAATAGGGTGAGGGCGCCGCGCAACAGAGGGGGGTTAGTGGGTGTGTGTGAGACGGTGGGTGGCCAAGTGTGGCCCATACTGGTATTTCTGCCCTGTCACATCGTGTTAGTGGCCAGTCGTGCATAACACAGCACTCTACACACAAACACACACACACACACACACACTGTACTGTAGATGCCACAAGGACATCCAACGCAAGTGAGCACCAGCTTCCCTCTCATCCATCCACTCATTTAACCATCAATATGGCATCCCATAACAATCCAGACCACCATTCGCAACTATTTCACCCCCCAATAGGGAATAATGTATAAGGGAATTCATCATTCCAAGGTTAAACACAATTTAATACAAAAACAACAAAAAAAGGCCTGAAGCAAAATTGGATTTTGGGGCCCTCTATTTCTGCCGATAATATTGATCATTCATTTTTTTAAATTTCCCCTTGAGGGATTTTAGTCTAAATTCTTATTAAAAATGCCGAAATTACAAGTGCGGACTGATTCTGAAGTGGAAGCGCTAAGTGGGATGCTGAAATCAAACTTTTTACACCAAATACCACCTGAAAAAAAAAAAATACTTATCTTGGTTTGAACCTTTTAACACTGACTGCATTTAAATATAGGAATGCAGAGGATTGCAAAGAAACGAACATGGCGTGAACAGGAATATTTTATGGAAATTAATTTTTCCACAGGCGGCACGGTGGTCGACTGGTTAGCACGTCCGCCTCACAGTTCAGAGGTCGTGGGTTCGATCCCGGCTCCGGCCTTCCTGTGTGGAGTTTGCATGTTCTCCCCGTGCCTGCGTGGGTTTCCTCCGGGTACTCCGGTTTCCTCCCACATTCCAAAAACATGCATGGTAAGTTGATTGGACTGTCTAAATTGCCCCTAGGTGTGATTGTGAGTGCGGATGTTTGTCTCTGTGTGCCCTGCGATTGGCTGGCAACCAATTCAGGGTGTCCCCCGCCTACTGCCCAAAGACAGCTGGGTTAGGCTCCAGCACGCCCGCGACCCTTGTGAGGATAAGCGGTATGGATAATGAATGAATGAATGAATAATTTTTCCACCTGCTGTATTTTTTTTTTTTCATATATTGCATCCAATTAACCTCACAGACAAATGGATCGCAAACATGCAGATAAATGAGACAGGCCAGTGCAAAATGGAAATTTGCAGGGGCGGAGGGAACAAGAAATTTGATGTTTTTTTTAAATGCATAATCTCACATACTGTAAAATCACCCGATTGTATGTAAATTCAAGTCCTATGCGCTACGAAGTACTTAGGATACAGTGCATGTTCAAGTTTTGTCAAGAATGCTGTATTAAAGCTGTAACTCTCCTACAAGTCCTCAAATTCACCCCAAAACTCTCCCACTCACCATAACTCTCTCGCACATACCCAGAAATCTCTATTGTACACGGTAAAAAAAATTAAAAACTAAACATTTTGCACACACTTACCTAAATAACTCTTTGTCTCTCTCTCACACACACTCACAGCCACACACGCAAAACCCATCACACAAAAAAAAACCTCCCAGGACGAAAAATCTCACATGCACCTAAAACTAAACATTCTCACCACATCCAAAAAAATTCTCACATATTTGTACAACAAAGAAAACCCTGCAATGCATAAAAAACTCTCACACTTACAAAAACCTTTCACATACATCTCAAACCCACCAAAAATTCTTTGATGCAAGAAATCATCTCTCAAAACACCAACAAACTCTCACACACTCAAATATGTCATGCACACCAGAAAACTATACCACTCGCCAAAAAAACACTCACACAAAAATTCACATTCACCAAAATATCTCACGATCAACAAAAAAACTTTCGCGTGCACCAGATAACCTCTTATACACTGAAATACCTCTCACACACCAAAAAAATCTTTCACATTTCCCCAAAATCTTACGCAGTTCAAAACACCATCAAAAACTTACAAAAACTCACCTGCACTAAAAACTCACACATTCCATAATAAATCACACTCACCAAAAATGCCAAACAAATTGCACTCACCCAAAAACTTTTACACACACTAAGCAAAACTCTCACACAAAAAATCTCACACAAATACACCAAACATTCGCACCACATCAAAAAAACTCTCACATGTAACAAAGAAAACCCTTCAAAAAGTCTCTCACTTACATAACATATCAGACACTAACCGAAAACACATACAACAACAGTCACATACACAAATCACTCGTACGTACACAAAAAAAAACTCACACGCACCAAAATGACAATTAGGGGTTCTTTTTCCAGCTAAGAGAAGTCACTATGCTGATTGGCTCATACTTGGAATAAGTCAAGCAAGCAGCCTGATTGGTTTGGAGCCAAAGAATGAGACAGCAAAAGCCAGCGAGACCTTCCTCAGAAGAAGACATGTATGAGTGGGCAGAAAGGGAGATGTTTAGTGTCAGCTTGGGGAAGCAGGTAGGCAGCCCCTTAATGTCTCATTCAAGCTCGAAGCAATAGAATTGAAGAGAGAGAGAGAGAGAGAGAGAGAGAGAGAGAGAGAGAGAGAGACTTCCAGAAGGATTTCATCACTGCCATTTTCTCCTGCATATCGGTGTGAAAGAAGGCGACGACACATGACCTACATTTACTTTTTGAGGCGGGCTCCAGCGGCGAGGCAAAATGCAATGCAAAAAAAAAAAAAAAAAAAAAAACCACGACGAAATGTTGCGCATACAAAAATGAGCATCATAAAAAAGGATATAGAAAGAGTGCATTTTTGACGAATGGGAAAAGGTAGAGGAGCAGACAAGACAAGGAGGAAGTTTTGACGCTAATCCTCCTCCTGTTTATATAACACACATCTCCTATTCTATTCCGTGCACTTCAAAGCTTTGCCAATCTGCATGTATGATTCATCCAGGGAACAGCAGGAGGTGTGTGTGAGTATGGGGGTGTGTGCCTGTATGTGTGTGTTTACTTGTGGGAAGAACGTTTGACGAATCCTAAGCTTCTTTGTAGTGTAATTTCGATGACTTTGGATGCGTGACTGCTCAAATCTCCTGTAAAGATTTCACATTTGTCACATTTGCAAAGAAAGTACGTAGTAAACGACCCAACTTCAGAAAGACGGATACAGCGGAGGAGTAGAACGAGATCCTCCTCAAGAGGTCATACTTTATATGCAGGCACACGTACTGTAACATTTTGTGGAAGTTGAAAAGAACTGTTTCAAAGATTGTTTGGTATCACATCCAAGAAGAGGAAAAGACATGTCATTTGCTTTTAGTACAAGAAATGGAAGGAAAAATAGATCAAAATTGGATTCTTTGGATAAGAGATTTTATCCAGCCGGCACGTGCACACATAGCCACTAGGTGGTGCCCAAGAATCTGCCGTTTTGCCCTTGACTTAAAAAGTGGCCTTTTTTCACTACCAGTTTTTTTCTTCATTCACCAATACAGTATTTTAATCCATCCATTTTTCGAACAGCTTTTGAAAAAATCAAAATTATCCTCTCTGTCATCAATTACACCTAAATTGTATTGACCGGGGACAGTGCCTCTGGATTGGCAGACCGGGGTGGTGTCCCCCTTTTTAAGAAAGGGGACTTTGGATAAGAGGGTGTGTTCCAATTACAGAGGAATCACATTCCTCAGCCTCCCTGGTAAGGTCTACTCAGGGGTGCTGGAGAGGAGGATCCGTCGGGAGGTCGAATCTCGGATTCAGGAGGACCAATGTGGTTTGGACAGAATTTATAGGTGCAGCCGAGGTGTTGAGGGGGTCCGGTTTGGTGGCCTCAGTATTGCATCTCTGCTTTTTACAGATGATGTGGTACTGTTGTCTTCCCTGCTGAAGCCGCTGCCTCCGCGACCTGACCTCGGATAAGCGGCAGATAACGGATGGATGGAATGATGGTGTATTGATATTTGACAGGCATTTATTTGTACTTGTGAGAATTGTACATATGCTCCCATTTTGCTATGTAAGTTAAATCCATGCTACTGTTTTTCTTAATTGTCTGAGTAATTTGGCGCGTGTTTTGGGGCACCTGCTCCCAAAAATGTTTGTGCACGTGCCTGCCACCCAGTATGGCATAAACCCTGTACTAACGACATCCAAACTGACAAGCAGAGAGGGTCATCGCTGTAAAATCAAGATAATTTAAAATCACATAAAGTAAATGTTGGCAAGCTTCTCTGGTCTTTTTCAAGTTAGTTACAAACAAGGTTATTATAGTTAACAGGATCGAATGAAATAAGGAAACATACAGCTTTAAAAAAAAAATTGTTAACGTATTGTAAATGAAAATATAAGTGAGAGTTTAAGAACAGTAACTGACAGAAACGGCATTGACTGGTCACAAAACTCATTTGTTGTTATTAACTGTAATTATCGCGCTACCTCTAATGGTACATGACAGAATCGCTAAATTAAACGCTTAAACTGTGTATAATACTGTATTACAATGGCTTACACTTTTTGAAAAATCCCCTGCTCTCGATGCTCACTGAGCTGATTGCAGACTTCACACAAGATTTGGCAAGTTTGTCCAACTTTTGGGTGTTCAACTATTTCCCTTTCCTTCCTCAAACGATAGGAAAAAGATAAGTCAGACCCCAATTTGTCCGTCCGTCCATGATAATTCCACTGTGTGTTCAAGTTGGAGCCATATCATACATGAGCTGATGTTCTTGGCGCCATGCTTTCATCAAAACAGGAAATCTCTTGTTATGAGAAGAAGCCCTTTAAACACAGATGTTGCAGTGACGCGTGAGGCAACACTCGAAGCAAAACAATTTACTTAATGGCCACGTAAAACGTCGAGCCAAGACGAGCGGCCAAGAAGCATTGTTTGCTGATTGTGTTCGTCCCCTCTGCTCTTCCTACACACACACAAAATGAGGTTCAGTGGGCCTAGCCCGGAGGCCTCATGCAATATTTTTCTTGAGAAATCGAGGGAGACAGCCAGAGAGGCAGTGGCAATATGTCACTGTAAACGCTGCCATCACAAAGCACAGCCTGTGGCGAGAGAACGGGAGAGGAGGTGGGGGAAGGGGTGCGTGGTGGAGGTGTGATGTGCGGTGACGTCGTACACTTAAGAGATGACACTAGGGCAGAGAGAGAGAGCGAGAGATGAGAGTTGACCTATGTAGTTTTGAATCTGACTGATGTCTCACCTAATGGTAAGTCCAAAATGAAGGTCTTAAAGTGGTTGCTTCATTGTCTCAGAGATGAAAGGTCCCACGTTCGAATCTCAGCTCCTCTGTGGACTTTGCATGTTTGTGTACGGTAGTTTTTTTTTCTCAGGTACTCTGGTTTCACATTCCAAAAATATGCATGTTGAGTTTTGAAAACTCTAGATTCTGCATTCTCCTTTCACCACACGGGTTAATTACATCATCTGCATGCATGTAATGGAAAAAATAAAATAAAAGTTCTGTCTGTCACAGCCAAATGTCATTCTTGTTTTTATGATGTACGTAGTCAAGTAGAGGTGACGTCACGGTTCTGAATCAAATTTTTCTTAGGGTCACAGAAAGGTTTGGACCAGCACAGATTACTGGCTTCAATGAAGATTGTTCGTACAGTACCTTGATCCAGCCGCTGCGAGTAATCAAAAGTGCAGCAGCGCCGCGATGTGGTTTTAAAGGCTCATTGCAACAGAAAATAATCATTGTACAATACAGCAATAGGCTGTCAGCCTTACATTTAGCAGCTATAAAGATGTGTTGCAGATATCGGAAATTAAGTTATGTAACTGATTTGTAGATAACTATTTAACGAGGTAAAATAATGTAGAGATTGAACTATGACAAGTTAAAATGATGTTGTAGACAAAAGTTGAATCAAGGCAAACAGACTTGTACTTGTTTATTGATTTTATTTCTCAAAACGTTCAAAAAAGATTTACAGTAGGCAACGATTAAGATAATGATATGGAATAAGGAGCAATAAGGACAAAAAAAAAAAAAAAAGAAAAAGAAAACAACATCCAAATGCTATTCAAATTGGTCCTTTGTATTTAGAGTAGTGGTCTGGTCCCCCAACCAGCGGGCCGCGGACCAGTTCCAATCATGAATCAAACACCTGTTGTGAAGTTAGCTACTCAACTCCTTGTTAGACAACAGCAAGTTGTGCAAATAGAGCTGAACCAAGTTGGACATGTAAAAGTGTACATAAGGTCACATTAAATTCACCTGTAAACATGTCCGTTTTTTTTTTTTAGTAGAACAGGTTTGAATTCTCCACTGAAGTCTACATTCATTTGTATATAGTTTGGTTTTACACCTATTCCTGAACAAATGACCAGTGACATGCTTGCTCACCTCTGCCCACAAGAACAATGCATTCAGTCACGCCGAACAATTGCTGACCGGTGTGTTTGCTTCAGTGAATGGCAATGATAGGGTCGCTTTGCGAATGGCTCACTCTCGGGCCGGTGCGTGCTAGCAAAACGTTTGCATTAGCTAAAATAGAAGCATGGCGAATAAATCGATCTATGATTTCTCTGCCGAGACCTTGGACGGAGTGTCGGTGCCGCTGGTTGACTTCCGGGGTAAGGTGCTTCTTGTCGTCAATGTGGCCACCTTCTGAGGCTCAACTATAGAGGAGGTAAATTCTGCACCAATCTTCACAGCACCATTTTCCTATCAGGGGCCATTTCTGCTTTTACTAGTGGTGAGCCAGTAACACTACCAGAGGGAAATGACTTACCGGTACATAGAAACCCTAATTTCACATCTTTTGTCCATGAAATGGTTTTAATTTATCCCCAATAGTCTATTCTCTTTATTTTAAAGCATTTCTCTTGGCTACACTGTTTCCAGGGTTGTATGTTGATGTTAGATTTTTGTTGTCCAATCAGATCTCAGCCTCTGCGTTGCTATGTCACTCTAATCTGTCCAGGGCCTTCAGAATCAATAGCACTTGCTGATGTAATTTAATAAACTGTATAAGGAATGAGAATGTTTATTTATTGAATTCAAAGTCGTCCTCACAGGGTGATTGATTAGTCAGAACAAAGCTTGTTACTGCAAATTTTGACAGCATAGCATTCTGTCGCAATCTGTCGACATCAATACATTTAATAATCAGCACATCTGCTAAGTATGATGCATTATATTTAAGTGTTTTAAAGTTAAGATAACTATTGATTATGATGTACATGGCATAATTGTCTGCTGCTACATTCTGTTTTTGTTTAGGATTAATTATTTCTATAACTGCGACACAACATTTAGTTCCCACTGAAAGCCAAGGTACCAAATGCACATGTTCTATTCCCTTTTGTTCAACTTTGTTCTTTAGTACCATCAACTGAATGCACTCATGGAAATGTTCGGTGACCTCAACTTTACCGTGCTGGCCTTCTCCTGCAACCAGTTCGGCCTTCAGTCCCCCGGTAGGTCCACTCATTCTATTGGATCATTTTGTGTCACCTATGATCAGGGGCCGATTTAGTCCTTATAAAGTCTTCCCCACCAGCATGTTTCTCTTGTATTGTGTATTTCTTTTGTTCTTTTTAGAGGTGAATCATGAAACCTTAAACATCCTTAAGTACGTGAGACCCGGAGGGGGATTTGTGCCCAAGTTTCCCATCTTTGGTAAGGTGGAGGTGAATGGAGTCAATGAGGAGCCGCTGTTCACCTACCTGAAGGTATATGAATGAGTAGACTAATCGAGACATTTATTATAAAATGACAGCTTTTCTTATTTGTCATGTCATCTCACAGGAAGCGTTGCCCTTTGTGAATCCTGTCATTGGCGACATAAAGAAGTTCTACTGGTCACCAATCGCGGTCAATGATATCCGATGGAATTTTGAGAAGTTTCTAATCGCTGCAGATGGCAAGCCCTTTAGCAGGTAAAGTTGTTAACCATCTTGATTTTAAAAAGTTTGACTTGAGGCCCAAAACTGCTTTTTTTTTTCAAGGCACACAATTTACACAACAGTGCTTTCAATTTGCCACAGGTATGAACTTCACTGTCCCATTGACAAAGTTGAGAAGGACATCGCCGAACTTCTGTAACCGACTCTTGTCAGTTGATCAATGGTGGCAGCGTGACGGTCCCTTGGTAAACGCACATGTGTGCCCCTGAGCTGGATCTGATGAGGAGGTGGAATGAAACTCGGAGCTACAGTGCATTCACTCTGAGAGCAAATTCATCTCCGCCACCAATACAATTATTAAATATGAATGAATCAATGAATGAATCAAAGTTTTGCTTTCTTTCACTATCACTCAAATAAAGACACACAATCCTAATTAATTCCAATTATTCATGTTGGGAGTTTGAGTTGATTGAAGGGGTTAAAACAGGCAAATCAGCATCAACCTGAAAGAAATTACCGTTACAGAATAGTTTACTCGTTTGATCCTCATGAAGACTGTACTTCAGATTTACACGTATGTAATGTAAAGCCACTCCCCATCAGCGAATGAATTGCCATAACAGTCAGTTACACGTGACACTAGACAAATTTGATAAATAAAAGTAATAAGTATTCAAGTAAATTATAGACACCAGAAAAGTGTACAGTAAATTAGCATTCATACTTGTACTTCCCCATGATTTGTTGGTGTCTTTCTTTGCTAAAAAATTGAATAAAATGACAACTTTCCTCAAAATAACACAAATACTCAAAAATATTATTGTTAATGTAAAATATCGTATATTTTTAATAACATTTAAAGTTGTACAATACTGTACATAAATTCCGAGGATCGATTTTGGTCCTCATGAAGACCCGTACTGCACTCTCACGCATGCGCATATCCTTCTACGTCAGTCTGCAGGAAAAAGTAAACATGGCCGTCGTTGGCTTCCGACGGTGGGCCCAAGCTCTTTCCGGGGGCCGAGGGTCCCGAATTTCAGCTCTTCTTTCCGGATTTAGGGCAGGTGAGTTTAACTGTTGTATGTAATCGTGTGTAATGGATGAGTGCATTCAAATAAACTTATTTTGTGTTCTGTTTGGGGACCCAAATTGACGTAACCTTGACATGCTAACTTTAGCGTGAGCCAAGTGGTTAGCTGGATCTGACAAATAGGAATGCCGATTGCTATTACTGTCATCGTACTGTATCTTAAATCGTTTGCTCGCATGTATACTGTATTTTATTTTTTGATTTCTTCAGCATCTGGTACTTCAAAGGCTGATCTGCCTGGCGCGTACCCCAATACTCCAGAGGAGCGAACTGCAGCAGCAAAGAAGTACAACTTGACGGTTGAGGACTATGAGCCCTATCCAGACAATGGAGAAGGGTACGCTTTGATTACTACGATAATAATTAAATTTGGTCCAATGTATTTTTTGTTCCTGGGATTTTACAGTAGACTTACTGTAATGCTCACGCATGTGGAAAAGGAGACCTACAGTCACCAATGCACTTCTCATTTTAATTTTGTTTTAGCTCTCCAATGGTTTCTTATAATGACACGTTTCATTTGTCTGTTTCTTGCAGCTATGGTGATTATCCTAAACTTCCTAACCGATCTCAGCATGAGAGGGACCCCTGGTATCAATGGGACCATCCGGACCTGAGGAGGAACTGGGGAGAGCCGGTAAAAAGCATAACGATGAGCAAAATGTTGTTCTTCCACATGGAAGTTGTGTATTACAGTCAATCATTCATTGATTTTCATTCTGCTGTTTTTTGTTTGTATGTTTTAAAAATTGCTTCTAGCTACACTGGGATTTCGATATGTACATCAGGAATCGTGTGGATACATCTCCCACTCCTTTGTCCTGGAACAGCATGTGTAAACAACTATTTGGTTTCATCGGCTTCATGTTGTTCATGTTCTACATCGGGGAGAAATTCCCTTGTTACCAGCCTGTTGTAAGTATGAACCACATCACTTAGAGATTAATTATTTGCTTTGTCATGCGCTTGTATATTTTATGAAAGCAGTACAATGGTGAAGAAAAAGATAAGACAAAGAATTTTGACACTGAAGTTGTAATATTTTTACCAATGTTAGTTGTAAAAAAAGTTGTAATGTCCGAAAAGAACTAATGAGAATGAAGTCATAATTTAACAAGGCTAAAAAATGTAATGTTATGGCAATCTTAGTATTAGGAGAGAAAAAACATTACTAATCTTAAAATTATGAGAAAATAGTACAAATTTCATTCGAATTAAATTTCAATATGACCAAAAATAAGCATTGTGAATTTATGAAAGTTTTTATAAGAAGGAAATTATAATTATATGAGAAAAAAACAAATAATTGAAAATAGTCACATTTTCACAATAATGAAATTGTAATACTGGAGATTTCAAAAGTTAATCAATATTTATGAAGACACTTCGTGAACATAAGCATATTGTAATGTTGCAAGTTTATTATTTACTTTTTTCTGCAAGGAGATTCAGATTCCTCCATTTCATACATTTCCCAAATTTTCGTCATACAATTTTATTAAATGCATCATTAGCCTAATAGCATATTTGCTTAAGTCCTTTTTAACTTACTCACTCACAATATCAATAAAAAACTGTGCTTGCTGAAAATGTGTGTTTTTCCCTGTATGTGTGTTGTCTCTAAGTCAGAGTAAGTGTAAAGCAGGAATCAAGGCAACTGGACTCTTTGTTAAAATTGTTTTTCTTGTTTTCTGAAAAGTTTTTTTTAATGGCTTTGGCAGCCATACTACTAATGACGTAAACTTATTTCTGGTATATTAAGTGTTTTTAATTACACGTATATTATTCTCAATTACAGGGACCCAAACAGTATCCCTACAACAACCTGTACTTGGAGAAAGGGGGAGATCCTGAAAAACAGCCAGAAGAAGTCAAGAATTATGAAATCTAAATGATATCGTCCTCACCTCCATGTGTATATATGTGTCAAGAATAAAAACTTCAACCTACATTCACAATTAGTTGTGTCATTATTTTAAGCGTGTTGTTATTCATCAGGAAGATGACTGTAGTCATGTAATGCGGGTCGAATACGTACAATGTCGTTTTCTAAAGTGTTTTTCAAACTCTGTGCCTATTGTCAGGTGTGCCGTGGGAAATTATATGTGTGCCTGTGCGGTCCTGCGCCTGGCAGCTTAATCGTGGCTCTATTATATTGTAGTACTCTTCCATACCAGCAGGTAGCAGCGGGTAGCTAATCGTCTTAATTAAGAGGCAAGCGAATTAGTGACGCATGTTTATCCAAACAGGCCCATGTTTCACACTGAGTAAGTATCAGTATGAAACATTATAAAATACATTTTCTTTGTGTTTATTTAATTCCTATTCAAGACGTTATAATATAACGTCATTCTTCAATGTTTAAAAAAAATGCTTATTTAAACAATATAACGCGCATATCGTTAAAGTAACGTTTTTTTCCCACCATTTCAGCTGGTGGTGTGCCGCGGGATTTTTTTCAATGAAATAAATGTGCCTTGGCTCAAAACATTTTGAAAAACACTGTTCTAATATGTAAGTGTGGCTACAAATCTTGTTAAGCGCAGTTTACAAAGTGCCCTAAGTCGGCCACCGTAGCTGAGAGACAACACGGCAACACTCGGGTCGGACTTCAGCGGTCGGCGGCTAAATTATTAGCTTGGCGACGGCTAACGTCAGCTCAGTGCTTGTGGGCTGTCCGGCTGGCAAATAGACTGTTGTAAGTGACAGTCGCATGAATTATTAATGTGTTTTGCTTTCTGTGTCTAACCGTTTGGGGGCAAACGTCGCTTATTTTTCATGCGAAATGGAGCAACAAGGGTGTTGGCTGCATAGCTTTCCTTGTCATTAGCCGCATTGTCGGCTCAGGTTTAGCGAGGAATTAGTTGTGGATGCGGCGACGGCGCTAGCTCGTAGCAAAAGTATCCACTACATTGTGCAATTGGTTGAACAATTAAATTTTGAAATGTGTGTATTACTCCAGAGAATGACGGTAATTATCAGCCACTACTCGTGTTCGAAGCTAATGCTAACCCCTAGCTTGGATTTACTTCGATTTAACCCAAGCGATGGTTTTATTCGCCACGCGGCAAGGCGGGTTTTCGATGCAATGTCTATTTAGTGACGGAAATGCGGTCCCTAACATGACTTTTGATCTTTGAGGCGACTCGCCAATTTGTCCGCATTTAAAAGGATTCGATTCTAGCTGTCAAGAGTAGGTGTGAGTCCGATTAATCATTAAATTGTGGCAAAGTTCAGCGGCCACGAACATAATGTGTTCAGATAAATGCAGTTATTCCGTATTAGCATTTAAAACTCACACAAATAAGGCTATATTTTATTAACACAAAAGTGGTCATTCAAATTAGACCCACTTGTTTTAATGTTTTTTCCCTGTATAAACTGTATGTTGTTTGTGATTTTCTATTTTAAACGTGCAGCTCTTTCTGAGTCTGTGCCATATAGATTAAAAAAAAAAACACTTTACGACAAGTAAGGCCTTATTTCTGTACAAGTGTTCAAAGGTAGAGGAAGATGAGGCTAAAGGAGATCCAGAGGACCGCCCAGCAGGCATGGAGTCCAGCCGGACACCATCCTATCTGTTTGGCGTTAGGTACTGAAACACAGTCTTTAAGAATAAGCTACTTTACTCTCTTTACCGTGGTTGTTTGTTGTTGTTGACTGAGCATGCTGTGATTTGTCTACAACAGGTACGTCGGCACAGCAGCTCGATGCCTCGTTCAACACCACAGCGGCCCTGGAGATATTTGAACTGGATTTTGCTGACCCCTCTCTAGATATGAAGCTGAGAGGGTCCCTGTGCACTACCAACAGGTACACTGTAATAATGGTCAGCTATCACTTTTGAAGTAATGTGCCTCAAAAGTTGCCCAGGAATGCTTTACTGTATGACTCTACACAGGTTACACAGTCTGGTGTGGGTTAATTTCGGGATGGGCGAGGATGCCACAGGGGGAAGGCTGGTAGCAGGCAGCGAGAATGGCGCATTAACAGTTTACAACCCGGAGGCCATCGTGAACTCCAGTGCTGAGGCCGTGGTGGGACAGTGCGACAAGCACACAGGACCCGTACGAGCACTTGACTTCAACCCTTTCCAGGTGTGTTTCGCATGTCTTTTAAAAGGTCACAGTATTTTTATTTTGTCTTGCGTAAATAATGTTCCTGTTGTTGTCCCTCAGAGCAATCTCCTTGCATCTGGAGCGAATGATTCCGAGATATACATTTGGGACCTCAACAATTTCAGCAGTCCGATGACACCAGGAGCAAAAGCACAGGTGAATATGTTATTACGAGCATTTAAATAAGTTTAAACATTTTAAAAGAGTATCTTGAGCTTTACTCATTCAACCTGTTGTCTCATTCTACTCATTGACTCAGGTCGATTAGTGGAGCCCATGTTTGCGTAAAGTGAAGTGGCATTTAGGTTTTACGCTACACAGAAATTGAATAAGTTGCCAACAGAAGTTAAGTCAGCCCCAATTATAAATACTTTTAAATCCAGTTAAAAAAAAACAACCTTTTTTTTCACTATACGTTTTTGTGGTTTATTTCTTTCTTTTGCTTTGAAATGTCTTCAAATCATTTGTTTAAAAATGTGCTTAAATTGTGTCATTGTACATTATTTTAGTTTTTTTTTAATCAGCTACTTTTGTCCTCTTTGCTTTGTGGATGTTTCCAGCTCTTCTGTTTGTATCAAGGTGTTGTGCTTTTAAATGTGTGAAGCACATTGAGTTGCCTTGTGTATGAAATGTGATATATAACGAGTTGTCTTGCCTGGCAAAATATGTACTTTGCTAATTGGTAACGTCGTCTTCACTTTCCAGCCTGCGGAGGACATCAGTGTGGTGTCATGGAACCGGCAAGTGCAGCACATCCTGGCCTCCGCCAACCCCAGCGGCAAAGCCGTCGTGTGGGACCTGAGGAAGAACGAGCCCATCATCAAGATCAGCGACCACAGCAACCGGGTTTGTGGATCCCTCGATATGAAAGGTCTGCGCAGCTCAACGGTTGATTTGAAAATGTGTGTTGTGTATCTAGATGCACTGTTCCGGGATGGTGTGGCACCCCGACGTGGCCACTCAGTTGGTGCTGGCCTCCGAGGACGACCGCCTACCCGTCATCCAGATGTGGGACCTTCGTTTTGCCACGTCTCCTCTTAAAGTGCTTGAGAATCACACACGGTGAGGCTGAAATTTATTATTTTCTATATTTTTCAAAAGACTTAATTCGTTGTTGCCATTGTCTTCTTAAAGGGGGATTTTGTCCGTCTCCTGGAGCCAGGCTGACTCTGAGCTCCTATTGAGCAGCGCTAAGGACAATCGCATCCTCTGCTGGAATCCAAACACTGCAGAGGTATGGGAATTTAAATGTTCCCACCTTGTTAATTAAGACAAATGTAATGACTAATTTTTGTTAGGTAATCTATGAGCTTCCCACGACGAACCAGTGGTGTTTCGACATCCAGTGGTGTCCAAGGAATCCCGCATTGCTTTCGGCCGCCTCATTTGATGGCAGAATCACGATTTACTCAGTGATGGGCGGAAGCTTAAAGGCTCAGCAGCAAAGTACCGCTGATAAGGTAGGAGGCACCATCCCAGAAAGTGTGCGATGTTATATTTTCAGAAACGTCAAGACACTTGGAAACTTTTAACATGTGGGAAAGAATAACGTTGTATGCCACCTTTTAACATTTATTTACACTTTTTTTCTTCAGATATCATCCTCATTTGATACAATGGATCCCTTTGGTACAGGGCAGGTGCTCCCTCCCCTGCAGGTCCCTCAGCCTAAAGTACAGGACACCATAGTTCCCCCTCTGAAGAAACCGCCCAAGTGGGTGCGCAGGCCAGTAGGGGCCTCCTTCGCCGTAAGTTGAAAAGCTCCCCAAGTGGAAAGTTGTGTGTCGTCGTCACTCCTGATTCAGCGTTTGTTCTGCCCCAGTTTGGCGGCAAGCTGATCACGTTTGAGAACCCCAAGATGGCGCCTGTGCAGAGCCCCCAGCCTGTCCCCAGGCAGGTGTTTGTCAGCCAGGTCACCACGGAGACGGAGTTCCTGCAGCGCTCCAGGGAGCTGCAGCTGGCGCTGCAGTCTGGTTCCTTCAGCAACTACTGCCAGGCCAAGATCCAAAGCGCCAAGTCGGAGGCCGAGCAGGACATATGGAAGTTCCTTTTGGTAGGGCATGCATTTTCTCGCTATGTCAAAGACCCTACTTTACTCCTAAGTTACTGTTTGAAGCTCATTTACTGCTTTTGGGGGGTTTCAACAGGTGAATTTTGAAGATGAAGCGCGTATCAAATTCCTGCGACTTTTGGGCTTCAGTAAAGATGAACTGGAGAACAAGGTATTATGATAGAGACTGCAATATACATTGAATGGAAAGTATCCAATCTTTGTCAAAGCCTTATTCCAAAATGGAATTATATTTGAAAAATCCTCAAAATTCTACACACAACACCCCGCAATGATGTGAAGATTTTTTTTTTAGAGATTGTATACATAACAGAAAAAAATACCATATGTGCATAAGGATTCACAACCTTTGCTCAATACTGAAGCAGCCATTATAGCTTCAAGTATTTTTTTTTATAAGGTGCCACAAATTTTGCGCCCTTATATTTGGCGGTTTTGTCCAATCCTCTTCGCAACACCTCTCAAAAATCAAAAGAAACATCCTCATGAATTTTAAGGGGTGGGGGATCTGTTTTGGAATAATGCTGTTCCATCAAGTGTGTTAAAAAAAAATTTTTTTTTAAAATGAAGGGCTGTGGATACTTTCCCGATCTATTGAGGTGATGGTCAGTATTAGAAGAAATACCACAATTCAAAGAATGCACACTACTTTTATATCAAACAGATTTCTAAATGCTTGGGGAAAAAATTTCAACCCAATGGACACGCTGTGGACGCTGAGGACCTGGCTAAAAAGATGCTGCAGCTCTCCACTGAGGTCTGTAACTCATTCAGCTGGGTGCACTGGAACCTTAAAAAAATTGTAATCATTCTTTGGACTTGAACTAAAGAGTTCTGCAATGCAGTTACAAAGCTACCTTTTTGTCTTTTAACTATTACTGTTTTGTACTCAGAGGTGTGACGAAGCAAACACAGACGGCGAGGTCAGGACGTCAGGCTCAGTTTCACCCGCTGACTTTTTCAGCCAGAATCGGAAAGAAATCTCCAACTTTCAGATCCCCGTTTCGTGCGGTAAGCACAAGCAAATCTCGTGACCGCAGCCAATGAGTGCCTTGTGGCTGACGAGGAATGTTCTTCTGCATTAGATACGGACGGTTTGATAAGCCAGGCGCTGCTGGTGGGCAACTTCGAGGGCGCGGTGGATCTGTGTCTGAGCGACGGCCGCTACGCCGAAGCCATCCTGCTGTCCATCAGCGGTGGAGAGGAGCTGCTCAAGAAGACTCAGCAGAAGTACCTGAGCAAGCAGAAGAACAGCGTCTCCATGGTGAGGCATTGTGAGATATTTCTTATGTAAAATGAGTGTCTCGGCTCAATAAAGGTTGGGAAACAAATGTTATTAGGGCAGAATCCAAGTTTCGTCTAGATACGCAAATTAAAGTGGGACGTGTTTTAATGAATGTGTTACTTTTCTGAAGCTTATATCATCAGTGGTGACGCAGAACTGGAGAGACATTGTGCAAAGCTGTGAGCTGGACAACTGGAAGGAGGCGCTCGCCGCTCTCTTGACTTACGCTCACCCCGAGGAATTTGCCCAGCTGTGTGGTAAGATGATGCAACTTCCACAAAAAAAAAAAAAAAAAACGGCGCCTGCGCTTGAGATGTTACGTAATCTGGTGTGTCGGGGTAGATACCTTGGGAGGCCGCTTGGAACGAGGTGCGACGGAGAAACGCTGCCTGCAGGCGTGCTTGTGTTACATTTGCTCTGGAAATATCGAGAGGCTTGTGGAGTGTTGGGCCTTGCACAGGGACTGCTCATCTCCTCTCGGCCTTGAGGTAAAAAAAACAGAACAAAAAAAAAACATTTGTTCAAGGCTCTCAAGGGAAGTAGAAGAAAACATAGCCTTTTATCATTCCCACTATAAACACGTTAGTTTTTAGTTCATTAATACAATCATTTAGTTCATTAGAATACAGAGCATCTCTAGTCAAGGCTGTTCAAGCATGTAATAATAAAACATTACAATTCTCATTAACTCATTCACCGCCAGGCCTTTTTTTTAGACCCTCTTTTACCCTAACGTTTGAAAAATATATAAATAAGTGCCTGGGACTGAATGGCTGGACTGAAAAGTAATAAATTCATCAATGGCAGTGTATGAGTTAACATGTTTTTTTAATCCACACATTTTTTTTAATTTATGAATTTATTTGTTGTCCAAGTTTAAGACACTTTTATTACAGTTCTCATGAATGTTGGAAGAAGAATTAAATAAAAGATATCATTATTTTATTTTTTATATAATTAGTCTAATAGGATGTGTGGGGAATCAGAAGATAATTGAAGTTGTCCTTGTAAACACATTTTCTATATTGTGTTGAGAATGCTTTAACTCAGGGTTGAGAGTGTGCTGTTTTGTCCTATTTTTGTCAGGATCTGGTAGAAAAAGTCATGATGCTGCGCAAGTCCATCGAACGCCTCCGCAACAGCGAGGTGGCGGTGCAGAGCCCCGTCCTGGCCGAGAAGCTGACATGCTACGCCGGCATCTTGGCTGCAGAGGGCAGCCTGGCCACTGCCATGTCCTACCTGCCCGACAATTCTGATCAAGTGAGGTTTCGCCTTCATCCCCACGCCAAGTCAAATGGTTTTCTGATTTGTGTGTGTGTGTGTGTGTGTTGTCTCCCCAGCCTGGAATTACCATGCTGAGAAGCAGACTGTTCCATGCTCAGGGAGAGGCTCCCAGCCCACAACAGCCTCCAAGCACAGCCAAGCCCATTGCTGCTTCTCACACTCCTACGCAGAAAGCTCAAATCATGGTATACATTTGCTTCATCGTTTGCATCCCTGCCTCTGAAAGGTAGACGCATGTACACAGACACTAAAATAAATGCAGTACTTTTCTCTTTCCCAAACTAAGGATCAATACCAGCCCCCTCCTGCTGCTCATCACCAGCAGCAGCAGCAGCAGTCTCCCATGCCGACATCATCGCTTTTCCAGCCTCAGCTTGCTCCAAGTAGCTCCGGCCCCGGCCTGCCCCCCTCTTCTCATGGGCTGCCGCCCCCGAGCATGAGGCCTCCGTACCCGCAGCATCCAGCTCCAAGTATGGCCGCAAGTTGATTCATCTCTCGCACGCTGAATTTGATCTGTTTGAATTCATTTGTGCCTTCAAGGTTTTGTTCCACATCAGCCATTCCAGCCGTCCCCCATGGGCGGGCCCTCAGCCTTCTCCCCTCCAGGCCCGTCCATGCCAGCCGCTAACTTGTCGGGACCTCCGCTGCAACACGCGTCGTCGCCCCCCGGGGGCCTCCCCCCCATGCCCAGCCCCGGTGTTCCACCGACGAGCTTCATGCCTTCTACCTCCTTGCCGTCGGGCCCCATGCCATCTACTTCCCAGCCCGGAGCCCCCGTGCCCATGTACCCCGGGGGGCTCCATAGCCAAGGGCCTGTGCCCCCCATGGCAACCGGTCCCTATGCACCTCTTGGATCAGGTTACCCACAAGGGGGCCCCGGAGCTCCTGCCGCAAAGCCTTTTGCGGCTTCAGCCGTCGCTCCTCCTCCCGCAGGTTGGTGCCACGTTGCTCTCTTCAGCTTCCATCTTTCCCTCCTCTCACGTCTGCTGACGTCATGTACACATCATTAGAGATGGTTACGTCACACTCAGCTGTCCTCCTCATGTGACTTGCAGGATTCTTTCCTTGGCTGAGTACCCAGTCTGACCCTCAAGGTGACAGTGTTGTTAGCGATGCATTTGGGATAAGAGTTCAAGCGAAGCCAGAAAAATAGAAACATATCTGACAATTCGCCATGCAACTCATTTTGCTTGACTTTGGTACTGAATTGAGAGCTCTATTTTTCTGGACACGTGTAGCGTGATTGCTGCTTCTTGCATTTGCTGCTGGAATAATAATGGGACAGTAAGTCTGAATTCAGACATTCTAAAGCATCTGCTTGATTGCTGTTGGGTGATTATCATGCAGTTGCACAAACAGGTCTTGCCAGCTTTATTGTTTCTTTATTGCTTGTAATGTTTTTGTTTTTTTTTCCCTGAATTTAACAAATTGCTCTTTAGCTCAACATCAAATTCTCCTTGTTGTCTCTGGTTTAGCATCCCACGAAGGCTGGAATGATCCGCCAGCGGTACGAGGTGGACCCAGAAAGAAGAAGGTATATTTGCATCGTCTTAAAAAGCCTCGTTTTGTACCGAAATCCTGTAAAATTGCTACATCGGAGCCTTAACGGAAAATAGCTCGCCTGCGCCTTTTACACAGAACCCAGCAAAGGCAAGATATCTCTGCATTTAGGGTGCAATTTGAAACAGTGACGGAGCATCCTGCAATCGTAGCTAATTAGATGACGTCTATGTCACGATTGGTGGCCTTTGTCACCAGTTCAGCCATCCAATCGGAGCAGGGGAGAGTAACCAATTGTGTCAATTACTTTCAGGTGTGTTCACCAGCAAGCAATTAAGAGGGACTTGATTGCTGGTGGACTTGGCTGGCTGCGAGTGACGTGGCCAGTCCTTGTTTGTTTTTTTTTTTTTTTTGGGGGGGGGGGTTTGCGATGGTTGCCTTTTGTGTTGGTGCATGTTTTTCATTTCCCTCCTTCCAACTCTCACACCTATGTTGGACCCCTCCTCCTTGCCATCTCGAGGAGGGGTCGTAAAACGTGTGCCAAACAGGTCCCCGATAACTACACTCCACCTGCCCCCATCACCGCTCCCGTGATGGGTTTCCCAGTGGAGGCCCCTCAGCCGCACAACAACGCCCAGGTGCCCCCCGGAGCCCCGCAGGAGCCCAACATGCAGGTCGGTGTCGGACAAAGTGCCCCGCGGCAAATCACAAGCAAACACGCGGATTCCACTTCACCCTGCGTTTGTACCCAACTTCAGCTCCTCCAGCAGCTCCCAGCAGAGCGGGTGGAGCCGAAGGAGATCCCCGCCGAGCACATAGTGCTCAAATCCACCTTCGACAGTCTAGTGCAGCGCTGCCAGCTCGCAGCGGGTGACCCCGTAAGTCCGACAAACTATCTTATTTGCGAAAAGGATTTTAGATTGTATAGTGGTACCTTCACTTGGCGGTATATGAGCCAGGGCTGAACGATTAATCAAATGAATGAATTGGACATCACAATGTAGAATAAGGCAATTTTCAAATCGTAAAGGCTGCAGTTTTGAGAGATTAAAAAGAAAATATTGCCTGTGTTTGTCTTTGGAAGAGGACCTTGAAAAAAAATAATCACAAATTAAATCACACTATTGAGGAAGGTCACCCTCAAATTTTTTGCAGACCTGCTCTGGCTCCTGACATAGCTTGCTCGGCCACACCCCTTCAAGGTTACATCCAACACACTAATACGACAATATATACAGTAATAACAATACATACAAACTGTTTTTGAACTTCTTTTATGCTGCTTTATGTTGGTGTACAAAAAAAGTGCTATTTTGGGGGGTCCGGAATGGGTTAATGGTAGGGATGTCATGATATCCAAATGTCACAATACGACATCACGGTATAAACCTCACGATACGATAATTATCACGATAATGTGCGGGTGTTGGCGATATATAAAAAGCTCATGCTACTGTACAAAAGCTCAGGATATTGTAAAAAAAAAGAAAAACACCACAATATTCTGTTTTGAGGAACTCAAATTTTGTGTGTTGTCCTTCATCTGGCGATTAGCGTGGGTCTTAAACATGGGTGGCATCAAATTACACTGCACTAATAAACTAACCACCAGTGGGTGCTGGAACTCCCTCGTCAATGGCGTTTCAATGTGGAGTAATGATTTGATGCTCAAGTAAATTGAGTAATTTGGAATGAGTTCAACTCGTAAGTCAAGGTATCGTTGTATTTATTAAATTCCTTTCTTGACAGCAAACAAAAAGGAAGCTCGATGACGCAGCCAAGCGTTTGGGATGCCTGTACGACAAGCTGAGGGACCAGTCGGTAAGGAAATGTTAAATGTTAAGTCAGGATATCCACTATTGCACAAGGTCATATTCCAAAATTGGCTTTGTACTCATTAGTCTGAATAATCGAGAACCAATGTTGGAAATGTTGCCAAACGTGGAGCAATGAAGGCTTAATTAGTGCTTACCATTGAGTTGTATTTCGGGGCAGCAACCATTAAGATGTACCAGAAATCAAAAGCAAACATGACGCTATCCATTTAAAAGAAAACAAAACAATCTCCCCAAAAAAATACAATACTGTACATTCCTCTAACACAGAGCGAGGTTCATACCTCTCCATGTTTTCTGCAGACTTATCACATGTTGACATGAGTGCGTTTTGTTTGTTTTTATTTGATTTAAATTTGACTCCTTGGGCATTTAGGTCTAAACTTCAGACTCTGCTACCTATGCAGCACGTTTTAAATAATGAATGTTAAACAGTATTTGATTTATTACAATTATTGAAGGGGCATTTGCTTTATTCCAACCAACGGGATACTTTTGACGCTGCCGGGCATTTCGCGACTTGATCTCTAATCCCCCGAACGGAACCTCCGTCGCCATCGCCTTTCGGCGTCCTCGTAACGTGTGGCACCGCTTGTCTTGTTGTGCGTCGGCGCCCTCTCCTCAGCTCTCCCCCAACATCCTGAACGGCCTGCACGAGATCGGCCGCTGCGTGGCCAGCCAGCACTACCAGCGCGGCCTGGAGGTCCACACGCTGGTGGTGAGCAGCAGCAACTTCAGCGAGATCTCCGCCTTCATGCCCATCCTCAAAGTAGTCATGACCATCGCCAACAAACTGGGTGTCTGAGCCGCACGGCCACGCCTCAGTGTTGAAACAAACAAACAAACAAACAAAAAAAGATATTTATTTCCTTTTCTCACGCGAGCGGATTGTGGTCGTCATCGCATCGAGAGATGGGTCTGATGAATGTATCCTAAAGGTCGTGGCGGCACAAACGCAACACGGTGTACAAAAGGAAACATTTGTGTGCTTATGTGCGTTTTTGTAGTTGGCGGATGGTTTTATAGTCAGCCAGGCAAGCTGGGACATGTATGAAACAAAAAAAAAAACGATGTGGGATAGTAACAGTGCGCGAATCCTTTCATGAATTGTGCCATCATCTTTTCACCCCAGTCGGTCCGTTATTCAGTAATGTATGAATGAGAAGCATATTTATTTCATTCAACATTGCTGCTTTAGTCTCCAACCCGGCTGTCTTCCCCTTTACTTTTAAGCATTCATACGGTAGATGGCATAGTTGGAAAGCAATGTGTATTCTGGTGGGATTGTTCGGCGTATCATGGAAGCAGAAGGCAGTAAAGTGCCTCCGTGTGTGTGTGTGTGTGCGCGCTTTTTTTTTTTTTGCACAAGTGTTTATACAGTACAATCCATTTCGCTTATTTAACTCGTGTAATTTTGTTTCCCTTTTCAAATAAAAATGTACCTTCAATATCAAGGCTCATCGCTCTTCAATCCTGCCACAAACATTTTTTGTTTTCATTTTATAATGCGCGATTATTCGTGATTCAAAAGCATAGAGGTGCTTCAATGTGAGAATGCTGTTGGAAAATCAAAAATTATGTTTTCTTTTAGCCGAGACAACCCTTTTATAACAATTGTGCGTGCAAATGTGTGTGTGTGTATATAAGTAAATTAAAACGTACAAATGCTTTCTCAAATACCATTTTTAAAATGTATATAATATATAATTGTTCCATTTTTAAGTACCTTTTAATGAATAAGACAATATGTACCGGGTAAATACTTTTTGCTAAGTTTTAAAAATTGTGGAAATTAAAAATACATAAATCTAAGCTATAACCTTAAATAGAATTATATCCGTTGTATTTTTGAAATACTTTTAGAAAGTGAACCTTTAAAGTTATTTTTACTTTTTTTAATTAAAGATTTAATTAAAGAAAATTAATTGAATGAAGATATAATTAATAGTAGAAACTAAGCCATTTGATTAAATATAATTATTTACATGTATTTTTTAGAAAATCAAAAATGTCAAAATTAGAGTACTATTTTTTACGAAGTTCAAAATGCGAAAAATTCAATAATTCAGACTCATGAACAAGATGAAAATTAAAAATACTGTACATAAATCTAAGATAAAACAAATAGAATTATATCACTTTTATTTTTAAATGCTTTGTGAAATTTAAGGTTATTTTTTACAATTTTTGAATTAAAAAAAAACAAGCCATAGCAAAATGAAATACAATTATTTAAATGTTTTTATTTTTTAGAATGTCAAAATTATAATACAATTTTTTTAATTACAGTTCAAAATGTAAACCAAAAAAATTAAGACTGCCATATAATTAAATAAAATTCTTATTTTTAATTTATATTTTTGTAGGTAGTGACCGTAAAATAAAATTGTGGCGTTAAAATCGTTTAAATTAGTCTAATCTCATTGTATTTTTTTTTGTATTTTATTATTAAAGTATGCTGTACACATTTTAAATGTGGGATTTTCTAGATGCATGAGTAGTAAATAATTATATCTTGCACTTATGAAAGGTGGCAGTCATACTTGTGGACCATTTTATTTTCTTGTCCCAATTACTTTTTCCAACCATTTCCCACATTCCTTGAAGGCGCTTCAACATGCCACCTGTGGGATGGCAGAGTGTGCCGCCTATGAGGTCTTGTTCCGTAACAGTCATTGTGCACTTCATGCATGTTGACACAAAGGTGCTCTGTCGCCATTGGTTAGAGCTTGATCATGAGTCAGGAACTCATTGCTGATTGGCTGCTTGCAGTCAGACGCTGCGAGCGACGGGTATGTGTGTGTGTGTGTGTGTGTTCATTTTGGGGTGGTTGAACTGCAGTAACCTCCAGTCATGTGTGGTGGTGGTGGTGATGGGGCGTTAATATTCCAAACATCACGCCACACAGAGCAGCAGCCTGAGTCATACTTATCTTCTTATTGGGGTGCAAGCACTCACCTATAAACCCAGGTGGGAGGGGTCATAATAAAAAGATAAATGCATAACCAGTTTAAAAAAATGTTGCCCTCTTTGATTAGAAATGAATTCTGTAAATTATAATACTGTACACATTACTAATCTGTGCCAAGTTGTCACATTGTCAAGTCGGGTAAATAGTTGCTTTTTTTCTTGTAAAAGTGATTGATAAAAGTGTATTCATTTGTTTTTTTCCTCAATTCCAAAAATGACGTGGCCCATCTGTTATGTGGGCCTTGAGCACCAAAATTTGGCCTAATACAAGGACTGTATTCATCCATCAGGGTTGATGTAATAATGGTATAATGTGTACCCTCCTGCATGCACGTAGGCCTCCCTCGCATTCCTCTCTGTCCTGTGTAAAACCATCAATGCCATTTTTAGACTTCTTCCTTCGCTGGTAGGGTAATGCCCTATTACTGCACCATTACAGTCAGGATGTAACTTCCAAGTAGACATTTTTTCACTTTTTTTTCTCCAAATTTAACTTTGGGTTAATACGCACTTTTCATTGGGCTTTTTTTTTTTTTTTTTAATTTTTTAATATTTTTCTTTCTTATGCAAATAAAATCCTTTTCACTGGGCAACAGTAGAAACATTTACATTTTTTCAGTGAAAAAAGGAAAACTTAATTTCATGCTTTCCTTTACTTCAGTAGTTTATACATTTAGAATCGCTCCAATTTAATTGAAAACCAAAAGAAAAATGGACCAAATTCACACTCGTAATTGGGTTGTGACTTTCTAGTCAACTAAAAAAATATATTCAGTAGCTTTAGACAGTACCCAAATTGTACTTTACATTTCGTCACCTTTCTAATAAAACGACCTATGTCATTTTTAAATTTCTTTCAGAAAACACAAAATATGGAGCCAAATACTTGTAATTATTAATCATTTCAGGTGCATAATTGAATTATCTCTTTAAGGATGTCGCTGATTTTTGCAGAGGTGGCCAGCATCCTGAGAGCTTTAGGCAAAAACATTTTAAAATGTTGTCGATAAAAATGACTTAAGCCATTATTTGAAGTGGGTGACGGTTTACACTAATATAAAGAAAATGCGTTTCATTGTTTTTCAACTAAAAACGTGAGCGATTTTTACTATCAACATTGGCGAAATTCCTAATGGAAACACAAATAACAATGACACGTGGCTTGAAAATATTGTGAACTTTATTTCCGAACTGAGCAGTTTGACAAAACAATTCAAGACCTCCAAACATTTTTTGATCCTTCTTGTCGCTTTTGGAGCGACGTTAATTTGGGGGTAGCTGCTTACACAGCATGTGGCATCGCTAACCAGTTGGCACATTCGTTGCATGAGAGATGTGGAGTGCGGAATTTCGTACCTAACATTTGATAGAATTTTTTTGCCCCCCAGTGTTATTTAAGTGCTACTTTTAATTGCAATACCAACTATGCCTCTGTAAACATGGACCTTGTTTTTATTTTTATCGGATTTTTGTCGGGACAGAACGGGTGACCATCAGGAATGAATTCAAGTCATAAGGCATTTGGTAGTTTCCTGACTTTTTTTTTTTAAAGGTGGATCGTGGGCGGGGACAAACTAAACAGGCGCTCCAATTCCAGATAGAAGATACGAAACGGGTTTCGAAGGCTAGCGGTTCTTATCTGAGCGATGCTATTTCAGTCGGTACCAAAAAGAACGCAACAATAAATACATAAATAAGATCATAGAAGCATTCTGTAAAACCCAACACTCAAAGGGGGGTTGAGGTTCACGGCGCTCGCCGACAAAATGTACGGTGTACCATCATCATCATGCATGGATGGCCACATGGTCACATGACCCGGCTGCTACATCGACCGGTGGAGATGTTGCATAAAACGTCGCGAGAGGAAGCGAAGCCACGGACGCCACGAGAATATCCAAAAACGTCCACAAAGCGCACTGAAAAAGAAAAAAAATTATATTGGCACTAGATAAACGGCTCTATCGTTAAATTCCACGACAAAAGGAACCATTTTCTACGCATTTGGTTTACTTTCAGTCAAATGTTTGGATTGTCGTTTTCTGTTTGAACTAAACGACGCTAACAATCTATTATTTGTGAAGGATAAGAAACAAGTGGCTACATGAGGGACCGTTGAATACACGGCAAAGGATTTTTTCCCCCCCCCGATGAATTCACTTCAAATCCAAAACACTTTTGCCGAAGACCTAAGCCCGATAGAAGGCTGAGAGCTTAGCTAAAACGTATTTATATTTATTTTAAATCGGTTTCACAAATTTTAGAAACAGCTACTAAAAACCACGAAAAACAAGCATAAAAATGTGGTCGCGGCCCCCCCGTGAAACCGACTTAAGACTCCACGTGGTGGATGAAGAGATGAAACGCCGTCAAAAAAAGACTTGTGGAGATTTTTTATTTTCTGTTTCAAGCTCGGCAAGGTCTGGGGCCTGGGCGTTCGTTCGGATTTTAGCCACTGCGGTAGCTGCCGTCACCCGTGCGCTGCGCTCGCGCCAGCACCATCTCGTGGGTCACTCGCTTGCGGTCCTTGGCGAGGCCCAGGAAGCACATCAAGTCGATGAAGCAGGTGGTCAGGTTGAACTTGCAGCCGAACTCGCTTGTGGCGTAGTCATAGGGGAACGTATGGTGGTAGTTGTGGAATCCTTCACCTGGACCAAAATACATTGGGACACTAATCATTCATTTATTAGTATTTATTCCACTACCAAAACTAGACTACTCAAAATTACCATTGTAGACTTATTCCCATTCATCCCTGCACGTTCTACACTTTATTCTTGAACACACTCCCTAATCTCTATTGTATTTATTTGATCTTATTTTGTTCTATTCGTCTTTTCAACCCTTGGGGCTTACAGGGCTAACATGGGACTCTTATTGGATTTCGTGCCATATGTCGAAAAATGTCTAGGTACAACAATGAATTGAATTGAATCCTTGAAAAGTCAACTTTAAACACAACTTGAACGAACAACCTGAAAATAAAGAAGAATATACAAAAATAATAGCGCTAAAAAATAAATACTGGCCGTTCCTGCTGTGTGTGTTGGCCTCTATGGGGTGGTGCTGTGCATTCATGGAGTATAAAAATGAGACTTGAAGAGTAAAAGAAACTGAGTGATTGAGCTCCATTAACCCATTAAGGCCGGGAGCGCATAACCGCGTTTCTACCACTAGAGCCGAGAGCGCTGTTGCGTCTTTCTACCCTTAAAGCCGAGAGAGCGTACACGTCATTTTCTTTTTATTATTTAATTCTCGCTCTCTTAACCCAGTGTTTTTCAAACTCTGTGTGCCGCGAGATATTGTCAGGTGTGCCATGGGAAATTACCGAATTTGTGCGGTCTAGCGCCTGGCATCGTAATTGTCTTTACATTGTAGTACTCTTCCATACCAGCAGGTGGCAGCCGCAGCAGCAGCAGGTAGCTAATTGTCTTTGTTTAGAGACAAGTGAATTAGTGACGCATGTTTATCCAAAGAGGCCCATGTTTCACACTGAGTATCAATATGAAACATTATAAAATACTTTTTTCTTTGTGTTTATTTAATTCCGATCCAAGACGCTCTAATATAACGTCATTCTTCAATGTTAAAAAAAAAATGTTTAAATATAACACTTATATTGTTAACATAAGCCTTTTCTTTTTCACAATTTCAGCTGGTGGTGTGCCACGGGATTTTTTTTCAATGATATAAATGTTCCTTTCCTCAAAAACGTTTGAAAAACACTATCTTAAGCAATGAAATGTATGAGAATATACACGTGACGGTGTTGTAAGCCCGCAGAGGATGTTCCGTAATTCTTTTGAGTCATAATGGTGGACGCGTCGGTCGCGGGTGGTCTGAAACGAGTAACGGCAGTGATATAGACGACGTGCTTGTGGACTTTGAACCAGTAGAACCAGTCGAACGTGATATATGGTTAAGATATATGTTTGTAGACAATAATGACAATATTGACGTCTTTGTAACAGAAAAGAGGATGGCAATTAAAAGTAGTTTAGTAAAAATAGTGCTTCTCTTGCACTGACACTTTAAAGAATAAACGAATAAACTCGGGCCGTGTGAAAGCCACGTCCAAGCTCTCTTATTATGTTTCTATCTGCTACAGGGGCTGTGATATTAGATATTTTGGAGGTGTTGAATTTCTGGGAAAACAGGTTTTTGAGGGTAATTCCAAAGATGACTTTTTGGGGAGCTGTTGAGCCAGGCTCTTAAGGCTTAAATGGGATTTACAATGTGTGTGATTATTTTTGTTCTGTGTTCGCTTTTACAGTTTACTTAAACCAGGGTGTCATTAAACAGTTTAAAACATGCTCGGCGGCGGCAGAATCGCATGGCGTCAACTTGCGACACACCGCACTGTTCAGCACGTTAATCGTTTTTCTTTAATTATGTTTTCAAGATGAAAATCCGAAATCACAATTCAATTTTGATTTCCCCAGCTCTAGAACACAGGAAAGCATTTGTGCAATGTATAGTGTGTAACTCCTCAAGAGCAATACAGTCAATTAGCTACAACACATGCTTGTGTTGCGTCATACCTATGGCGCTGAACGTGACAAACTTGTTCTCCCGGGGGTTGATGCTCTGGTCGTACGGTCGGTTGCCCCACATGTGCGCGGCGCTGTTGACCAGCCAGGTGGCGTTGAGCACCAGCGTGTAGCGCAGCAGCGCCGGCACGAAGTAGGCCACCCACATGGGCTCGCCCCAAAAGTACCAAGGCACGGACATGGGCACGAAGAAGCACATGAGCAGCACCGACAGCTTGTAGTGTCTGTTTGGAGGGCAAAGAACGTCTGTGAATGTATATTCTTTATGTGGAAGGGCGGGATCGCTGTTGTCGTTGTGGTTCAATGCCAGCACGCTTGAATTACCTTGTGAAACCAGACTGGCAGCATATAACCTGGCCTTTATTTATATTGTAAAGTACCTTACAGATGTGCTTAGGCTACACAAAGTAATCCATACACTAAATGATTCAAGTACTTGGTAAGATTTTCTTTAGAAAAAAAAAAAAAAAATGAGCAAAACCGTAATAGCTAAAAGTCAATGTTTATCTGAAGTTAAGCAATTAAAACAAAAAACATCACCAATGTCAGGAGACCACTGCCAATAGCTCTCAGTTAAACTTTACTGTCTAAAAAATAAGTAAAAAAATGTACACCTTTTGTACTTAAAACAACAAAGCTTGCCTTTTCGCATGCTACATAAAGCGAATGCTAGTATCATATGTAATTGGTGCTTTAACGTTTTAAGCAATGGAGTGACAGAAACTGTGCAGCAATATGCAAACAGAAAATATAACAGTACTCACAGTCATGTATTCTTGATCCTCTGCATAGATCTAATATTATTGAATCGGGAATAGCCCGTGCAAAATCAAAGCACATTTGACAAATTGAAAAAGCAACAACTATCCATTTTAGTCATCGCTTAACCCTGAAATACTAATTACATTTTTAAGAATATAATAATCTCTCTTACCAAAATCTTTAACAAAAAATGTTAAACAAAATAGTTAAGGGGATTTTTTTTTTTTTGATTTATAAAACTTAAATTGCAGAAAAAAGTAAGTTGCAAATAGAAAAAAAAAAACGTATCTAAAGAAAAAAAAAATTGCGTACTCACTTCCTCTGAAACATGACCACCTTGTCGGCCTGCAGGTCGTGAAGCTCCAGCTTGCGTCCCTTCTCGATGACGTCGGGGTGTTTGCGCACCAGCAACCAGCCGATGTGGGCAAAGAAGAAGCCGCGCACGGCGTTGTGGGGGTCGGCGTCCGTTTCAGAGTACTTGTGGTGGACCCTGTGGTCGCGGGCCCACTCGTAGATGTCGTTCTGCCGGTGGAGGAAAACTTTTTAAGATAAACGGCCGAAGCGTGATAGTCGGATCAATTTTAATTTTTTATTTTGTACCTGAAAGGCCATCGAGTTGGCCACAGCCAGGAAGATCTTTAAAGGTAGAGTGGCCTTATAGGACCTGTGACTCCACAGGCGGTGAGCGCCTGCTGTCACTCCTAAAGCACTTATCAAAAAGCAAAGTGCGGCTGTAAAGAGACAAAATGCACATAAACACACAATCCAAAAAGCTCTCCAGTAGCTTAGTCACATTGCATTATTAAAATGATTAGTTACAGCCCTAGTCAATTATTAACATTTTTTAAGAGGAGTGTCTACTATTCGCCACAAGTGTTCAACTGTTGTGTTCTTGAATTCATTAACTGCCAGACATTGTCAGACCCTCCTAACGTTTGAAAAAAAATTGGGAAAAACCTGGGATTGAATGGCTGGACTGTGAAAAGACATAAAAACGTTTTTGGCAGTGAATGAGTTAAAGGCCGAACCGTGTTTCTCATGCAACTGACTATTCGGCGAGTCAAGGCATGTAACACAGTGGTGCGACCTGAGTCATACAGTCGCACATTATCACTGACCAACCACATTGCATGTTTTATTCACTATTCACACGCGGCATACACAACGTGGGGACTTGGCGGGTTAGGGCTAGAGCTGGTCGATTTATAAATGTTATCTACTATCTGAGTTTATTTTCCAGGACTTTAAATGTTTTGAGCGTCTCCTATAGTTCATAGCGCGTCCATGTTCACATACACTGCTTGCGATTTGGTCACTGTATTAGGCAAATGCCAATCCCTGCTAAGAAATAGACATGGGCCGACATATTCTGACAGTATGGTAACCGCGAGCAAAAATATTGCAGTCCAATGTGAATTACTCAAAGGAGTTCTCCACCATACCAATCTGGGGCTGCTCCAATGTGATCTGCTCAGGAAAGGCAGGACATTCAGTCCAATACTTGGAGCTGATTGGGCGAGGAGACAACCGGTACACACCTACCAAACTTTTGTTTTGACCAATCACGGCAAGGGATGAAAATGTCACCGGCATGCATGTTTTGGCCAGCTGAGTCCTGTTATCTTGATGATTGACACAGATGGCATCAATGCGTTGAGTGATAGTTGTGTTTTTTGCAATGTAAATATGCAGGTAAAGGGCATCTTAAATAAAACGTTTTTTTTAAGTCAGGCCGATTGTCAACTGATAAAAGCGTGTTCAACGGCCATGTTTGGTTTGTTTTCGTCACAGCCGCATATCCTGCCCCCAGACACGCTGTAGCTGTTTGATTGGCACATCAGCGGGCTCGGGACAAAATAGATTCATCACTGGTGAGCTACAGTATTTTTGAGAACAGACGACTACTCATATTGTCCTTGGGGCTAACTAGTACACGCTGGCACCTACACATGTACATGTGTTTATTAAGGACAATACAACCCCCCACGCATATTTTCTCAACAAGAATGGGGAAAAAAAAAAGTAATCGGAGGCAATTAACTTGAAAGTGGTGCCGCTTTTGCTCAACACTGCAAGTGGCCAGTCATATTGTGCCCTGCTTAGAAATCCCCTCCAAAAAAAAAAAAAAAAGAAAAAGTTCATTATGGGTCACACAGCTTCAACTGTTATCAGTGTTTTCCACACCATGTTAATACTTAGGCGGGCCCGCCCAATAAGTTTTCTAGAGAATTTAATAAGATTTAAAAAAAAAAAATCCCCCCTCCAAGAAAAACTGGTCACGACCGTAGATACCGCAAGTAACGTTAATTCGGCGTCACTCAAATCTGGTTTTATACCTCTGCGGCGCATGGCAAAAATGTGACGAGTTGGCCAATTCTGCGCTCTCGCGGAGATACTCTGGGCGATTTTGGGCGTGTGTTATAGTCGCGGGGAGACATTCGGAGCCGTTGTCCGTCGACGGACTAAGCTGATGTTGCTAACGCCAATTAGCATGCACCTTATTTGCGTTGTTTGTGATGTCCAGGGGAGGCAGCAGGGCTGCAGGAGTTGCACACCAGTCTCTGTCTTTGCAAGGAATCGACGGATGTTTTTTTTTAAGACAACACAGAGACGCAAGATCCGGCCTTGCAGAGTTTCCATTCAAACTTCTGTCAAAAGTGCAAAATGTCAACTATATACCATGTTTGAATGGTCTCAATAGGCCAACTTGAACCATACTTAGGATAAGTCGATCACACCATACTTTTCATGATTATTTTTGTCACGTTCGATGAAGAAGTTGTGGTAGTTGCTCTGCTACATGGTCATTCAAATTCTGTCCCCAGACTCACTTTGTGCTTTGGGATTGTGGATTAACATCTCAAACAACATGGTGTTATGTTTTAAGGCTCAGTATGTTTGTTTTTCGCTGTCCCCATCCAGTTTTTCTCTTATGATCCAATGACAGCCTTATTTTATTAATATTATTTTTTTATTTGAATACAAAATAAGTGCCAAAAAATTGTGTCACTGACGTAAATGTGGTAACAATTTTTACTCTGAAAATGCACTCGAATGGACGAAATGAAGCGTAAAATATATATTTTTTAAATTGCCCCACCTCCGCCGGCGTCCACCCACCCAAGTAGATTTTAAATCTGTAGGAAACACTGGTTATTGAAACATTGACTTTTTAAAACCACGGTAAACTGTCAAACTGGTAATTGGTCCATCCCTTCAAAGAAACAGACAACATAAGTGGAATCATTTTCACAGGTGACAATACAGTTTCCATATATACATTGCAAAAGCAATGATTTATTCGTGTTGTAAAATTTTGACCTGATGTACATCAAGCCACAATTATTTTACAGGAAGTCGCCTTCCCACCTGTAAAACTCTTTCCAAAAGGGGTGTTAAGTCTGACTGTTCGACCTATACTATACTGTTTGGCAGCTTATTTTGATGGAGTTAACTTATTCACTGCCATTGGCAAGTATACAAGCTGATGCTGCTCCATTGTAAATTCCAAACTTGGAAACAGCTTTACTGATGCACAACCACAAGTAGATGACATCGATGCCCCATTTTAGATATGAGCTCAGCGGCTGCATTTTGTGCATCCACAAAATACTCCCCATTAGAAAAGAGCAGCTGATTTTTTTTTTTTCTTTTTCCTAACTCTCGTGAAAGGAGAGTGTTCTTTCATTTGGTAGCTTGTGTGCATACATAATGATTTAACCAATAGCCTGTGGGACTTGAAAATGTCACAATGTTCTAAAATGGCTGGCAGTGAATGCCAAATTAACTGATTAAGGATGGTGTTTTCACGCAGGTTCTGACTAAAGGGACAATTTTTCAAATAGAAGCAATTTCTTTTGTTTTTTTGACATCCTATACCTACCTACCGAAAGAAAAATATTTTCCATTATTTTTGTAGAAAATTATATGAAGAAAAAAAAGCTTGCTTTACATCTGATGAAATAAAGCAAATTTCTGAATGGGAGAAAAAGCTAAACTTTCATATGTCGTTAAAAAAAAAAAAATTCATTCGTAGACCAAGCATTTCCCAGTTGACTTTAGGGAATCATCAAAGAGTGTCAAAGACTTCTAGGAGATGGCAGTTGACTCTCTAAGCCTCAAAAGTCTTATGAAACCTCACAGAGGTGGCATCCCCTCTATTTTGATTAGCATTTGATTTTTTTAATAGACTTTGCCACACACCGGCTAAAGTTTGAACAGATTCATTTCAAGTGTGCATAATCTTCTATTGACAAGGCAACGTTAATTATGTCTTCCTGATAGTCATCCAATAAGTTTAATGTCTCAACATTAACAGAAATTGACTTAGACTGTGTACTTTTTGCACACAAAAGATCCTTGTTGTCATCAAAGTCTAGAGAGCATTTTAAACTTCTACACTCGTGCAACGGCCACACTCCCAGACTACTTCCAAATTTGCATTATTTTCTAAGGGCTACATTACTTTTATCGAAGTCAAAAGACTAAATTATTTTTATGATTATGTTAATGTTTATGATGACCACGGGGCTAGATTAATTCCAAGATCCACTGTTTCTTGTGGGCAAAATAGATTGAAACTCAGACAAGTGGGACCAACATCCACCTTTCAAACTCCCATAGATGTAGTATAATACATAATGTGACATTTTACTTCCTTTTCCATTCATTTATGTGGGGGTCCAGTCTCCATTATTTCCTATGCACGATAACTAATTACACCCTACTGCATGGGTGTCAAACTCATTTTTTGTCGGGGCCACATTGTAGTTATGGTGTACCTCGGAGGGCCGTTATGACTGAACCCAATGTGTGATGACCTTATGACCACATATACACAACAAATTGATGGCTAGCTAGTTTTAAAATTAGAAGCTGCTAAGTAATTGTTCAATTATTTTTCAATTTATTTTATGGAGGAGGATTGGTAACTTTTACCAGAGCTGGGCATTTTATAAAAAAATGAGGGTCCATCAATCGTCATCCGTCATCAGCGCGGGTACCCTTCCGTCATCCGTCTATTTGGCTAGCCGGGCCAAATAGTGATCGCCTAAAGGACGGTCCGCCTATCATTTTAAACGGGCTTCCGCTATCACTTCCGTCGATGAGTGTCACGGTTAAAAACCAGGTCATAGTCAAACAGTTCACCATTATGCGGTTATTTTGTCCCAAAGACCTTTCCAAAGTCATATATGCACTTATTTTATTTTCAAACTTAAAACGCCAAAAAGTTTATAAGTTAAAATAGCTGACTTTTAACAGGATCCCCTCTGCATTGTGGCCTATGGTAGAATGCAATCCAAGCTGGTTATTGCGCCTATTGGTGTCGTACATATCTGGCATCACACCGACGCTGAGGAGACTTTCTCTCTGGGGCAAACGGGCCGTAAAACGGAGAGGGAATACAGGCAATCTGTAACTATGGCGTTTCGTGGCACGAGCAACAAGTAGCTGCGTCGAGAGAAGAAAGAAAAAAGTACCTACGTCATTCGCGTTCGACGCTTACAAACAGTAAAACAATGTGGGCTTTCTAACAGGCCGGCTTTCATTTTTTGCAATGCGTGAGAGAGAGGCTAACGGCAGAGGTGCGAAAATGTCATGTTTTTCAAATTACCATAACTCAAGATTTTTCGGCATAAAAAACGGCTTGATACCATGTTTTTTTAAACACCTGAATTAAAAAATAAAAAAAGAAAAAAAACATGCTGCTCACCAACTCTGTCTTAAAGACAAATATGTATAAGCGCAACGGCGCCTGTCTGACATGTGAGAAGCACCTTAAGTGGCACGCCTCCCACTAATCGGCATCCATAGTTATACCACCAGTTTTAAGAGCTACAGGCTGTGATGCATTTCTAACACTTCCTTCAAAAATAAGTAAGAGCGTGAATTATTTTGTTCACAATTTGTATAATTTGACGAGACATTCAACTCGCTGGGAGCGGACTAGAGAAAAGTAGACACGCATGTACACGCTCAAAGTAGCAGTATGTTGAGTCATTATCAATTAAATGAACATATTTGCATGACCGTAATGGTGCAAATGTATTGTCAATATCAACAATGGATGACATGAAATTGGCATGTATGCATTATGCTTATATAAACATATGAATGCAGGCATTGATGACTAATGGCTCTATAAACCTCTGTGCAGATTTGATATGAGTGACGTTTAAATAAATAAATGGGAACTAGTTTTCTTAAGGGTTAATTTACATGCAGTCTATGAATATTAATAATCAAGTGTTGAAAGAAACAGAGTAATATTTATCGCTAATATTTATGTGTGCAAAAGTTCACGTGTTTAACGCTGTTTAAAATGTCATTTTCTTATCAAGCATATCCTATTATTTTGAATTAATAACTGTTTTTGATTGTGAAATTCTTTTGTCAGCTTTCATTTTGCTGCGTTTGTTGATTTTAGATTTTGTCGAGGCACCGTTTCAGTACCGAGGTATTTTGTGCAGGTATAGTATTGACGTCAAAATGTTGGTATCGTGACAACACTAATTCAACGTTTCTAATCTTTCCCTTGATGAACAATTTAATAATTTCTGCCCTCTTTTGACATTGAAGTTGAGTATTTTAAAGTTATTTTTGACTTGTACGACCACTGAGGCCACAGTTTGACCAGGGACATTAACTCCAAATTCCCATCAAAGTCAGTATAATGTTTAAAGTGAGTTTTAACAGACACAGTTTTGTAATTCTAAGTTCCACATTTTGGAAACTGGTTGGAAACTCCTAACAAATGGGACCAGCATCAACCTTTCAGAGTCCCACTTAACGACAAAGTAGACGCGTGCCTTAAATGTTTTCTATTAAGTACATTATGACGTTTGACATCCTTTTATGGAGTGTCTGTCTCAAATCATGCGCGTTGGTGCCATTCAACCAAGTGTAATCCCCTGTGTGAGGAATAGACGGAAAACCGGATTGTGAGTGAACAAACAAGAGGCCATATGGCACGACAGTAGTGCACTTACACCAGAGCAGCGTGGCGAGCGAGGCGGTGGGGACGAGGAGCACGCCGTACAGGGCACCTATATGCAACAGGGTCATGAGGATGACGTTCTTCCACACGACGATCCTCGGCGGCTTGGGGCCTTGCTTCTCCTCGTACGTGTGATCGAACGCGTCTTCCCTGCAGGAGGCCTCCATCGGAGAGCCGTTGCTGGATGCGGGCTGTTGTTGTTGCTGTTTTAGCTCCTCCGCCTCCGTCATTGCGGTGATGTCTGGCAAGTTTAGCTGGATAATTTAGATAAATGCTCTTCGGCCACCCCGGAAAAATGCAAAACGAAGACAACAGTTAGAATGGTTGCCAGTCCAATGGAGGAAAAAGAGGCGACAGATACGGTGATGCTCGGGCCACTCGGAAGCGTTGCGTAACGTCTATGTGACAGGCTCCTTGAAAAGGAAGGAGGTTGGGTGGCAGCAGTAGACAACTTTAACAACTCACCGAAGGCGGGATTAAAGAGGACTTTGAAGCTGTGAAGCCAGCCGTTCGCCTTGATTTAAACAGAAAATAAAAGAGAAGTGTGTCGCATCAAAACCAAAAAGGGATGGGGAAGCGCGAGGTGCCTCTGCGGGTCCCCGGCCAATCTGCGCGCAGCTCCCGCCCACTCGTTGCTCTCTGATTGGCTACTGGGCCATCTGCTCGTCGCTACTTCTTCTTCGCTCTCCATCCAGATGTGTGATTATTAGGCTCGTTTGACCCCCTCCCCCGTGCCCCGCCTCACTTTTCATCCCCGTCCCACACGCGGACCTATGCCCCACACCACCAGACACACGCGTGGCATGGAAAGTGGTGACGTCGCCAGCCCCAGATTTGAATGAGTGACTATAAAAGTTTATTTAAAATAGGAACGGCTCTAACCGTACTTAAACGTCCATGCACGTCGACGTACAAGTTAGGTATACTTGCACGATCCAATCAGATTTGATATGAAACAATCGGTAAAATATATATATATTTTTAATTTTAATTTATTTTCTATTCTACATTGTATTATTTTTTATGTTTTATATTTTTATTGAAATATAATAATACTTTAATAATTCGTATTGATTTTATAATTTTTGGGGGAGAATTTGTATTTATAATTTTAAATTTGCTGGAATGATTTTATATTTTATGGTGGATTCATCATGATTGGGGAGTGAAATGAGAGCAGTTTGGAATATTTTTGATTTTGATGATTCATTTTTAATTACAATATTTGTCGTACAGTATTAACTAATTTTAGATTTTATAATTAGTCAATTTGCATCTTCCATTATTTTTTTAATAGTGATTTTATTATTTAATTTAATTTTGATTATAATGTATATTTTTATTTTGATTTGTTTTATCCATTTATATTTTATGACTTAATATTGATTTTGCATTACTTTTTTAATTGTATAGTTTTAATTGTCTTATTATTTGGGGGGGATCTTTATTGAATGGATTTAAATGGCCGCACAGTGTTCGATTGGCATGCCTGCCTTCAGTTTTAAGTTTTGGGGTTCGAATCCCAGCTCCGACCTTCCTGTGTGGACTTTGCATGTTCTCCCTGTGCTTGTGTGGGTTTTCTCCAGGGACTCTGGCTTCCTACCATATTCAAATATGCATCCTGCGATTGGCAGCCAGTCCAGTATGTACCCCGCCTCTCATCCAAGGTCAGCTGGAATGGGTGTCTTCTTTTTTTAAATTGATTTTTAAGAATTATTTCATCATTGTTATCTTATTTTATCTTCTATTTGTATTTACACTACTCAAAAAACGGCTATTGGGCTTTCAGATTAAATTTACCCAAAAGTGGACTATAACCTTTACAGGTGAACTTCATTTGACCTTTTCTAAACGTTTAAATGCAATGCATGTCCAACCATTCAGTGTTTCAGTACTTTTTGCACAACTATGCTGTTCTCTAACAAGGAGCTGAACAGTAAAACTCACAACAGGTTTTTGAACCATGAATCTCCTTGTACATTTCCAAGGACATCTACTTTTATGCCCCTTTTCTGTGACTCATCCACTGTGTCTGTATCTATATTGCAATCTGCTGATGACACACCAACACTGAGCCAGTGACTCCCAAACAAGGTGCTGTGGCAGTGGCACATTAGTGTGCCATGGGAGATGATCACACAGCTGCAATAAATTATCCAATTTCACTTAGTGTTTGAAAAAAAAATTGCTAGAACTGATGTATCTTTGTTTATTTATGCTGTTAATATATAGTGACTGGCAGAATAAATAAATGCTCTTCCACTCTATGGTCAAAGGTACAATTAACCTCCGTGTTCACTTTTTGTGGCATAGTTGTTGAGAGGTGTAGTGAAACTTTTCGGGGTAATGTGAGATATGTGCAATATTGTCTTCTATAAAATAACATGAATAAATACATTCCCCAATAAATAAATGTAAAAACAACACAAATAATGAATAATATACCAATGCAATTATAGAATAAAATGAAACAACCAAATTAAAATATAATAGGAACAACTCTCACTGTCCCTTGTGTTTGAACTCTTGGTAGTAAGTATGAAGGATTCCTAGGGCCACATATAATTTTATTTTTTGTTTGCAACCTCTGTGAAATTGAAGCAGCCAAGTCTTTGACCTACATTTTTTGTTTTTAAAGAATGATGTGTCTCCCTCTAGTGGAGGACCTAATCCACCACACCATCGGCCATCCCTCGCTAACGGTGCTAACCCATTTCTTTAAGTCTCCAGCAATATATTTTGAGGGTGGCAAAAAAAATAGACCTCCTCTCCACTGCGTTTGCCGGCGTCAGCATTCGCATGACGTCACCGCATCTCGTTATCGACTTCCGGTCCTGCCGCTAACCCACCGAGGTCCACCACCATGGAGGTGAACCGGGATGAGGCGGAGCGGTGCATTGACATCGCCGCCGCGGCGCTGGGCAGCGAGCAGCCGGACAAAGCCAGGAGGTTTCTCGAGAAGGCCCAGAGGCTCTTCCCCACCGAGAAGGCGAGGGGTGAGTCGAACCTGCCAGCAAGTGAACGCATCATCTGCTTTTTTGCATGGATGTCTATGTGCACATACATTCTAACGTACAGAATGTAAGGGAGGGGGGCCGCCCCGGCCGGGGGAGGCTTGGGATAGTATCACTGCACGCTAAACCGGCCCAGGACGCCATCACAACCAGTGAATGGCCTGCAATTCATATAAATACATATTTTAAAATCAATTCATTCAAGATTAGTGCTTCGACCAGTGGCCATTTTGAACAGTTCATTTGGAACAGTTTGGGTCAGGTGCGTAATAAAATGCGTTCTTGGCGGAAGCTGTTGTGGAAGAACAAGCTAATAAAACATCATTGGGATATGGATGTTTCTTAAACAGCATTCATTTACCAACCTTTAATAAGTCAAGGCACATACTATATATTGGAAAAAGAATTCACCAATATGTCCATAGAACCCCGTTCCAGATGTTTTAAAACCACTTGAACCTTTTCCCAGTGCCTGTTTATTTGTCACTCCCATTTGAGGTTTATAGTAAATTTGACAAATAACACAAATAAATAATTAAACATTTTGTATGTTTACACAAAATGTTCAACCGAGCCACATCATTCATCTTATAAAAGTCAGCTAGCCTAATGCTAATTATGTGAAACGCCTTAGCTTGGCTAATAGAAATTAGGATCGACGTTAATTGTAATTACAAGCATTCAAACAACTGCTAATTTAACACACAGCGCAGCAACACATAGAGAAATCCGCTAGCCTAATGCTAGTATATAATCTGAAGCGCCATATCTTGGCTAACAGAAATTAGCAGCAATGCCACGATAATCATAAACCTTCAAGCAACTGCTACTTTAACACATGGAGCAGCAACATACAAACCGAGCATACAACTTTACTCAGAGGCTATATTCTCTCTGCACTGTTGGAATAACAACAATAACAATTACTGGAATTTAGTTGGGGACCATCCCTGCGTCTTCTTCTTACTCTTGATTAAAGATGCATCTCTTCCAGTAGACCTCGGTGCTGCTTGGCATGGTGTGATACAACTACACTGTAAAAAAAAAACACAAACAAAAAATACATGGTAAACTGCAACATAGCGAGAAGCACCGTGTATGTTTATATATACAGTACAGTATATAGTGTTCCCACACCTATTTAGTTCACGTAGTTGCAACTACTTAGCCTTCAATATTCACTGAAAATCTTGCCTATGAAACACCAAAAAATGCCACAAGGTGTCGCCAAGGCCCTGTCTAACAAAAGAGTAGTCCAGTTCTAGTGTTTTGTTTTGTTTTTTTTCCCTGTGGAGAAAATCAAGGGTAAAATAAACAAAAAACTGTCCACAGAAAAGCCATTGTGATTGTTTGTCCATAGTACTGCTGGACCTCATCTCCAAGAACGGCTTCACACCGAGGCAAGGCGCACACGCAGACTTGAATGGCGATTCAGGACCTCGACTACGACAGAACCAAAGTGACCATAGCAGACCTGAAGAGAAACCCTCAGATACCTCAAAGTCCTACACCGCAGAGCAGGTGGATGCTGTGCAACGGTACATAATTTATCTAAATAAATACTAAAAATCATAAAGACAAATAAAACAACTACAAGCACAATAACAAATGACTTATTTCACGAATCTCTGTGTTCATGTCGCAGGATCAAGCAATGCAAAGATTTCTACGAGATCCTCGGCGTGCTGAAGGACGCCTCTGAGGACGAGCTCAAAAGATCTTACCGGAAGCTTGCGTTAAAATTCCATCCAGATAAGAATCATGCTCCCGGTGCCACAGAGGCATTTAAAGGTAACCTTTATAGTAAACTATTTGAGCATTTATTTCAATATCTTTTCCATTCAACTTAAGGTCCATGTACAGTAGTAATTCTCTTTTTCTTGCACTTGTATAACACAACAAATGTGTAACAAATGTCTTTTGATTAACGTTGCACAACCATAATAAGAATCACTTAATTAAAATGTCTGTCTTGTGTGTTTTTTTTTTTCAATGAGCAGCCATTGGGAATGCGTACGGAGTGTTGAGCAACGCCAACAAAAGACGACAATATGACGCGTGCGGCAAGGAGAGGCAGCATCCTTCCAGACAGGCAGAGGCCAACTTTGATGCGGATATTTCCCCTGAGGACCTCTTCAACATGTTTTTTGGAGGAGGTTATCCAGCGAGTGCGTTTCACCACTATCACCATTCAACTTTCATTTACTGATTAATCATTCAGCTTGTACTGTTTTTTTTTAGGTAGTAACCACGCATACGCAAATGGGAGGATGCGTCACCAGAGGCCGCAAAGAAGAGAACGACCGCGAGATGTGAGTATTGTCTCAAAGCAATGTGCCGCTTCAGCCACTAGAAGACGGTATTGAGTCATGTATATTTGAAGCCACACTGCAAAATTCTACATTATAGTGTTTACCGTGGGGAATAAATTCAAGACCCACCTGCGTTTTAAATAAGAGATAAAAACATATTTACACATAGTTTTTGCACCTCCTACACCCTTAAAAGACATGTAATATATCAAAACACATACATTTATTAAAATACACTTTTCAGAGTACTAGATCATAGTATTAGTGTCTTTCCTAATAAATGGAATGCTTTTAATATGTGTACATTGTGCTCCTTCTGGTGTGTACGCCTTGGCCACCCGGGTTCAGTATTACACAAAATATAGTTGAATTGAGGCATTCATAATAAACACTGATAAGTTTTACATCTAAGTGACTCAGCAACACTGCAGTAATATTAGCCATTTTTTGCAGAGGATAAAGAATGTATACCTTGGACCGTGACATGCCTTTCAGCCCCAATTTATGTGCTAATTGCTGAGATAATCTTGTTTTGTTTTTTTTATCCTCAGGGGGGCCTTGCCCTCTTCGTGCAGGTCATGCCCATCCTCATCCTGGTTATTGTGTCAGCTCTCAGCCAAATCTTGGTCAAAAGCCCCGCCTACAGCCTCAGCTATCGCCCGTGAGTTAAAAAAAAAACAAAAACAAAAACGCTTTACTAACTCCCAGAATCATCACAACATATCTCCCTAATTGCTTTGTCACGTGAAAGGTCGGCAGGCCACACGCAGAAGAGGCTGACGGAGAACCTGAAGGTGGCGTACTACGTGGCCGAGCACTTTCCTAAAGACGTCAATGACGGCAATCTCAAGCGCCTGGAGCAGACAGTGGAGGACGATTATATCTCCAACCTGCGAAACAATTGCTGGAAGGAGAAACAGCAAAGTACGTAGTATATTCGATAAGCCTGAAACCAGATGGAGTCAAAAGTCAAATGTTTCAAATTGCTCGAAAAAAACCCACACTTCTACACCATGCAGAATATTCCCCGTTGAATGGTTTGCATTCTCTCTCGTGCAGAGGAAGGCATGCTGTACCGAGCTCGCTATTTCGGTGACACGGATCTGTACCAGAGGGCGCAGAGGGCTCGAACGCCGAGTTGCGCCAAGCTGTCCGAGATCACCGCCTCCTTACACGGCTGAGGTCTCGTTGCCTCCCGTCTTATTTCCGCAAGTAAGCATCGCAAGAATCTGTGGGCCACTTCCTTGAAATGTACACTATGGAGGTTGCAAAAGCAGGTTTCTCCAAATAAGCTTGGTTAAGGAAGGAAAGATGGTAGAAGAAGGCAAGGAAAGAAGTGGGGTATAAAAGTAAGCAAAGAAAGGAAGTGAGGTATGAAAGGAAGGATGGAAGGAAGAATGGAAGTGAGGATGAGCGGTAAGAAAAGAAGAGTGGCTAGGATGGGTAAAAGGAAGAAAGGAATATATGAAAGGGCAATATAAAAAATGAAGGATGGAATGTAGGAAGGAAGAGTGGATGGATAATTATTATCTGTTAATATTTATTTGCGTGTTTTTTTTTTTTCCCCCCCGTTCCAGACTGACCTGGCTGTAAATAGATGAGCTTACCTCTCGAAGACAACTTGACATGCAACGAGACAAAGCAGCTCCTGCTAAACTGGTTAAAAGTGACGAAGCATTGAGATAAGGGTAAGGATTAGCTCCGGGGCACCAAACTGGATTTCATGAGCCCGCGGCGTGGGGCTTCTTTTTTCTGCCGTTTCATTTCATCAATTACAAAGTTTGGGCTTTCGGCTTCAGTTGCACCTTCGACGCAACCCTTTAAATCTATGCAGAAATAATGTGAATACACACACGTGTATTGTCCGTCATCCTCACATATGTCGTCATTGATGTCTCGTCTACAGTTAAAGTGCAAAGGTTTTATGAAATGCACTATTAGATTGATTGTTTTAGCAATGCAGTCATGACCATGTACAGTAAATCTAGAATGACAGTCGTGCGGGTCTGGGGTGTTTCTCTAATGAGGCGCAGATTGTCACAGTAGTAATCTCGAACCGCAATCGTAAACCTAACCCTGGAACCCGAACGCTAACCTTTGGTGGTTCAAGTTCGAACAGCGTCCTGTGCAAACCCCCCCGCGACCACCAACAACAACCTGCACGCGCACACACCCATCATCTCTTCTGGCATCTGTTTGACAGAAGGCGATTCCAGAAGGCCACAGAAGGGTGCAAATTCCCCATACAAACGCCAATGATTTACATGTCACGATGCCAATAGAAAACCACGTATCGTTTTTTTTTTTTTCCCCGCACGTGTTTTGGCATTAACGACAGACACCTCGCCGAAAACATCATGTGGTGAATCCGCACCACAAACAAGCGTGTGGAAATGTTTGACTAAAACGAGGCCAGTAACCAGAGACAAGGTCACTTGCAAAATATACAAGTCGATCCTCAACTATAATGAAATCAATCTGAACACGCATTGAGTAACGATCGTTGCCTACCTGTAGACATCCCTCACGTCAGCCATCAATTAGCAAATTTACCTCGCTCCTGTAACAGAAAATACACAAAAGCGCCTGCTTTGATGATGAAACAAGAACCACCAGGCCTCGATGAATTACCCCTTGATTGTGGAAAGGAATCCAACATCCATCCAGTTTTTAGTTTGGCTCAACCCTTAATTCCACTGACACATTCGTTGTCTTCCTTCTGAACATCTTGGCCTCCGCACTACGGAAATTAAAGGCCCCTGTCCCAACCCAACCTCAACCTTAACACCTACCTCTTAAATCCTTAACCCCTAACCTTAACCCTCTTACGCAAACCTAACCGTTAACACATCTCTAACCTCTAACCTTGGCCTCCACCAAGGCACGACTGTTCACGACACTGGAAAAAAATAGTGGCGTGTTTGTCCGCCATGAGCCTACTTCTTGATCTGTAACTCATTATACAGCGATCGAAAAATCCCTATAACTGCACCTTCATCCAGATTGGCATCTTGCTTTGCCCACGGGCCGCCCCTCTACAATCTGTTTTTCCTCTCACGTATCACTATTTACACTTGCTGCGAAAAAGGTCATTCAAACAAGCCTATTGGCGGCTTGAGACTTTTGCACAATACGTCCTTGTTTGTAATGTGGTTTTAATGAGTATTTCGTTTGAACTGCATCATCAGTCACGCTTGAAACTCCTCCCACCGTGTTTTTACTGAGCGATATGGGGAAAATAAAATTTCAAAAAAGTGGAAATGCTCAACAACGATGTGGCCGCTTTGTGTTTCGGAGCTGAACAAACAAGACATAAAGCAAAGCGCCCTGTCAGCACTTTTTCAAGGCCGCAGCTGGGATCACTGCTCCCCGCACGTTCACGTTACTTGGCCGATGTGCTGCATGTGCTTGGCAGGAAGCGCAGTGTCATGTTCTCAAAAAGGCCTTCCTCCTTTTTTTCTGCATGTGTGTCGCCGGGCAGACTTCGAGAACCTTCGCCTATGGTTGCAGAGTGTGCTCAGTTCATTCAAGATGACACTTTTTACCTTTTTTTTTTTTTTTTCCGCTTTGAAGATACTTGCAAAGTTGCGACTCTTTTATTAGGTACACCTCCAATCTAATCCTAACTCTAAATTGTCCCTATAATATACAGTATATACAGCATATATAAGGGCGTTAAAAAGTGTAGTTTAAAAATAGAATATTTATTCATTCATTTTTCAATCATTATACTTGTATAATATGCATATAATGAACATTATAAAATAAAAGAAAAATCTCAGCACTTCCTTTATAGGGCACGGCAAAATATATTTTTTTAATTAAATAACGGAAATTTAATTCCATATTTTAGGGGTTTTACTTCATAATAGTAATGATCACATTCATTCATAATAAAAATAAAAAGTTTGTTTCAATGTAATTCAACAGGTATTGACAACTGTTTTTAAATAAATGCATGTATTGATGTGTTGTTATGAAGTAAAAACAAAATTATTGATTAACTTTCTATATTTCATTTATTTAGTTTTTGCGTGCTTTATAAAGGGACTGCTAAGAAGACATTTTTTTTCTTTTCAATAAAAGACTAAATGACAATCATTTTTGTTTATTATAGATATTTATTTTTAATAGTTTTCTTTTTATTTCAGTGAGTACATTATAAAATCAATTAATTAATTTGAAATGACTTCATGACAAATCAATACTTTAAATGAAAATTAAATGTGTAATGAGATGGGGCATATGTACCTAGAATATTAATTTTTCTTGTACTTCCTCATGTATATATTCATATACAGGGGTGCATACAACTGGTACGCAGGTACGCATGCGCAACAGAAATCACTGATGCGTACCGTCATTTGCGTCACGACGAGTTTTTGCGTACTTGTCCTGTACATACTAGTGGTAAAAAAAAAAAAAAAAAAACACTAGTGGTGCAGTGGAACGAATCATCTTTGATTGGTAAGGATCAAGCATCGGTTCAGGACGGGCGCGATCCGCAGAATGGTTGGTGAAAAAAAAATGCGCGTTCACAATAAGGCAGGATGATTAGTCCGCTTTCTGGAGAGAAAGTTGAATACCCTCAAGATCACCAAATTCAAAATAAAGCTTACCAAATAATACATTGAGTCATTAATGCCAATGCAATAGCGTTAGTGAACCTTTACATTGAAGTTGGCCTGCGTGGTAGCGTAAATGCTAACTTGACTTCCGTTTTCATATATATATACATATTTACGTGCATATTGTGTTGTGTGTGTGTGTGTGTGTGTGTCTGGATAATTAGTCCCAAAATGTACTGAATACTGTACCTCAAATGTATGTTTTTTAAAAAGCACATCATAAGTGTGTCGTGCTTTAAAATCACTGATACAATACAGGACAAACAACAAGGACTCCACTTGTTTAAAAAAATAATTTATTTTTTCGCGACTGTGAAAATACAAAAAGCAAAACAAAATTTATGCAAACAAAGTGCAATGTCACATGAGTATTTGAATATCAAATAAATAAGCATCCACACGGGTATGGAATGACGTCTGACTAGAAGCTGTTATGCCAAATGATTTTTTGTTTTTTTTTGTTTTTGATGACCATATAGCTGTAGCTGCCATTTGGGCGGTTTCCATAGAAACTTGAGGTACACGCTTGAGAATGCTTCACTTGTACCGTGGTGACGTCCTTCTTTGTTAGGAGGTTACCGTCATCTTCAGCATTCCTCAATCAGCAGCTCCTCAGAACAGTATAGTTTCTTCTTGATGACGCGGAATCCAGTGCTCAGCTTGATAGCTTGCCTTCTCGCCGGCACTTTTGAACTAAAAAGTCCTTGGATCTTGGGCCACAGCCCGCCGGACTCCAGCCTCAGCACCAGAGTCAGCTGAAAGGTGGGCACCAGGTAAGGGTCCACTGAGAGCTGCGCCACACTCTCGCACTGCGGCCCCCGCTCCACGCACAGGTCCACCAGGGCGCCACGCAGGCCGCACGGCTCGCTGGCCGCCAGGTGCAGGAGCTCGCCCCCGATGCGCTCCAGGAGCCGGTCGGGGATGAGGAGCTTGGCGCAGCGCAGGGCGCACGGCGAGTCCTTGGCCTCGCGCAAGCTTCGCTCGATCAGCTCCACCACCTCTTTCAAGATGGCCTCCTCCGTGGGGTCGTAGAAGAGGTCCTCCTCGGACACGTCGGACACTGTTGAGATCAGAAGGATAACGAAGATTAGGGCCCAGATTCAGAGAGAGAAAACAAAGGGAGGTGGAGGGGAAAAAAAACAACCTCCGACTATGCTCAGGGGAGCACACTATGGATTTGGGGAAAAAAACTCAGCAAACAGGCACACTAATGCGATGTTCCGTCCTCTGATTGGTTGCGTAGAGCAAAACTTGTTACAGCCAAATTTGACTATCAATAGGCATTCATTTAAAAAATATTTACAATTGTGTTTTTTTAGGTAAAAAATTATTCTGAACTATTCCAGTTGATGTAAGTGTGGCACAGTTGCGTGCTGTTAGACTGCGTTTTTGTGAGGTACTGATAGTTTCGATAATAGCGATGTGAAAGTGGTACTACTGCATTAAAAGGCGAATTGGATCGGGTGAATTCCTATTGCAGTCCAAATTTCTGTGCTTTACCCACCTGAGTCAGAGAGGTCGCTCCTGCTGCTGTTGTTGGACCTAGACTCCATACTGTCGGTCAGCTTTTGCACCAGGTTGCCCCAAGACAGCCTCCTGGGACTGCTGTCCACCGGAGACGGGGGCAAACTGCCAGTTTGCACGTTTGAGGCACTCGAATGCATCGCCTGCGTCAAAGAAAGAGGCGACCAAACAACAGGATGAGATGACGTTGAAGTTGCCGAAGGGCTAACAAAGGAAACTTGAGCACAAAGAAAGTCACTTTTCTATGGAGCCTGACACATGAAATTGGAGATTTGTTTTCATTGTAGCCACAATGCATATATAATATTCACGGAGAATATCCATTTATTGCTGCAAAGTATTGTAATATGCACATAAATTACAAATTAATTACAAAAATGACGAATTAGTTCATATCATTCCACAATTTAATTTCCCCTTACACTTTTTACTAACAACTGGATACGAGCAATACAGTACATTAGAATACAATCTGAAATATACACCTCTGCAAAAAAAAAAAACACTACCTTTTTGGTATATTGATATTTTCATTTAATGTAAATGCTCTGAAAGACTATTTAGAATTTGGGAGTTCTGTTGTCAAACTAAAAATCAGAAACTATCAGAAAAAAACTGATGATTTTGCGATGGTCACTTATTTTTTGTACAGAGGTGTACATTTGAAAAAAAAAAGGTTTAGGAAAGTGCAGTTATTTTTCGAATGAAGTGTAGTCAAATCTCAATAACAAAGTCCTTACCTTCAACGAAAAAGCAAAAAAAGTCAATTATTCGGAGCTTTATTGTCTGCAGAAAGCAACCATCGGACAAGTTCCTTGTCGTCTTCTGTACTTGTCAACCAGCTGTCGGAAAGCTCTGCAGCTCCTGCTTACCCCGCAACAATGTTTATATAGTGTGCCTGAAGCCACGCCCTCTCCTCCGGCCTACCAGCCAATCAAAAAGGAGAGGCACGCCGGACACACCCCCGAGATGTATCTTGCCTAGTAACACGCCAGCAGTGAACAAAAAAACGAAGAAAAAAACAGGGGGGCTAGTGTTGAATAGCAGACCCCGCTGCTGTGGAAATGTACAGGGACTTGCCTGGGCTTGTTGGGAACATATTAAAAAAAAAATATTTTGTTTTATATCCAAGCGTGTGGGACATTAAATGGCTCAAAGTCGCTATCTGGTTCGGCTGGTAGCGTACTGTATGGCTGCAAAGGCATGACATCACCTGTTTTGCTCCTAAAGCATTACATCACATTTTTTTCTGCTGCAGAGCCTCGAAAACAACACTGCAGCAGCAGCATCTCCGTAAAATGACAATAAAACGCTCTGTTTGAACAAATATGCATGGCATAACATGTTTGTGTTTATGATGCACAAGAACATAATACTATATGCTACTGCCATAACGTTTTATACCTCTCAATTTACAATCATTGTTCAAATGTGACTATAGAATAAGTGTTGTATATGTAAGCATTAAACATTCTGCATACAATTTGCACGCCATTGTATAACAATCGGGGGAGGTAACATACAAATACTTTGTTACTGTACTTAAACACATTTCAGTCAGTAGGGCCTACTCATTTTTATTTTTATTTTTTTACACCTTTATCTCTTCTTTTCCTTACAGTGTGAGTACTTTAGCCACCTCTGCTCTCCATGCCACATTTGCAGTCAAATTTGAGTAAAACAAGCTTTCAGAAAAAGGAAGTAGCCTGTCATGATGCTCAAGATTTCGTGCAGTGGTTTTCAATCCCCCCCAAAAAATTCCTCACCAAGTACTACCGCCATATGACTAACATTAAAATACTATGGTGTAATAGACCTAAGTGTTCATCGAAAACAAGACAGAGGTTTTATTCCTCAGAAGCACTGTACTCTACAAGCCAAAAGTTTGGAGAGAAGACACTTCCCCATTCAGTTGTATGAGAAAGCGTTTTGATACATTTGACAGACAGTGTATATTTAATGTTAAGTTACTGTAACATTATGCAGTTTGAACATTAGCGTTTACATTTCATTATTTTAGTGTGTCTGTTAATGTAACTATCTATATATGTATCTCTCTACAGTAACTGTCTGTCTGTCTGGTCGTTCTACAAACAGGATGTTCTATGTCAATGTGTACCAATGACATTGCATCAGCCATCAGCTGAGTGGTAAAAAAATATGTTATGCTGCCTCTCAATGCCATAAAGATGACACTAGCAGTTGATTTGTTTGTTATGAGTTGCACCCGAGGCCGCACGATGGTCAAGTGGTTTGCATGTCTGCCTCGCATTTTTCGGGTTTGGGTTTCGAGTCTCGTATGTTCTCCCCCGTACTTCCGCTTCTTCCCGCGTTCGGAAAACATGCGTGTTAGCTTCATTGGAGACTTGGAACGGGTGTCAATGTGAGTGTGAATGTTTGTCTATATGTGCCCTGCGATTGACTGGTGACTAGTCCAGGGTCAGATGTGATAGGGGAGATGGAAGTTGTGCATGGTGTTAGGTTGCAAAAGAGGAAGTTCGTCTGTGTGTGTGTGCGTGCATGCATGTGTGTGTGTGTGTGTGTGTGTGTTGGGAGCAGTACTTAGTGGGTACACGTGAGTGGGAGTGGCTGTCTAAACAAGACAAACACCACAAAGCACAGTGTGTCAGAGAGGGCGGGGGGTTGGTCCACGTCTTTACAGTGCGGTGCGGCCCACTGGCGACCCCCCAAGATTATGTAGGTCAATGTTTTCCTAGTATTGGTGGTCGTATTGTATTTTTTTAATACATACTTATGGACATATATAAGCGTATATATACTTATATATGTACAGATGCTCTTTTAAATATAATTTGCCCAACATTATGGCATCACTGTTTTTAATCATTTTATTATTCAGTTTTGTTTTTACATTAAATATTGCATACATCTATATTTAGTTAAATATATGCATGTTTAGATTTTATTTTTATTGATTTTTTACTATTATCTTTTTATTTTTATTTGATTCTATGTCTTTATTCTTTAGATTATTGCATTTAAATCTGCACTGCAATTATATTTAAACAAATTTTATATTGTTTATTGTGTACATTATATATTACTTTATTTTAAATATACGAATTTCAATTTGTTTATTATGTTTTAAAAATTACAGTGGATATAAAAAGTCTACACACCCCAGTTCAAATCCGAGGTTTTTGTGATGTAAAAAAAAGTTAGGCCAACATAAATTTCAAAATGTTCCCACCATTAATTTCACCCATAACATGTCCAACTTAATTAAAAAAAAAGGTAAAAAAAAAAATAAAAATACTGAGATAATGTGCTTGCATAAGTGTGCACACAGTCTTATAACTGCGGATGTGGCTGTTGTGTTCAGAATGCACCAATCACATTCAAACTCATGTTAAACGGGAGTCAGCACACACCTACCTCTGATTCACCCCAATTAAAGCTCAGTAGTATGTTCTAGTAGGCTTTTGTGGTCACATATTTTTTTATATGTGTCAGTCATGAGAAGGGAATTTATCAGGCATTCAATACACCATGGAACACAATGAAGATAGTCACCATCAAGTGGAGGAAATATGTCACAACAGTGACATTACCAAGAACTTGATGTCCCTCCAAAATAGATGAGAAGACGGGACGAAAACTGGTCAGGGGTGGTGCCAAAGAGGCTGACAGCAATATTGGAAGAACAGCAGGAATTTCTGGCAAGTACTGGCTGCTGGGCACACGTGACAACGTTATCCTCTCTTCATTATAAGTTGGGGATATGGGGTAGGATAGGACAGGACGGAAGGCGAGCTCAGCTACAAATTTCCCAAACGCATGTGGGGAAATGTGTTATGGTCCAATGAAAACAACACCTTTTTGGCCATACCCGGTAATTCCAAAATCTAATCTAAAACACTGCTTGTCACCAAAGGAACGCCTACAGTGAAGCATGGCAGTTGTTTTACTATTATTCTTTTGGGTCTGTTTTTCTTCAGCAGGAACTGGTTGCCTTTGTTAAGGTGGAATTTTGCACAAATTGCAGTCAGTATTTGCAGAAAGTTTTCAGGCTTCGTCTAGAAAACAACAAAAGAAACGTCAGGAACAGCCTGCTAGAACATCCGAACTTTATTTGGTGTTAAAGTGTGCCGACTGCTGATTTTTTTTCATTGGAATTGGTCTGGGTATAAATCACATTAATGTTGGAAAAACCTTTCAACCTTTGACCTTCAACCAAAAACCTTTGACTTATCTTGGTCTCATTTTATATCACAAAACCCTTGCATTTGAACAGGGGTGTGTCGACTTTATATCCCACCTTTTTTACACTTAAATGGCACACTAAATCATATTTAGAAGTACGTCGTTTTTAATTACTTTTTTCCTCCCTTGGTTTGATGTTTTATTTTATTGTGCGCCTACACTGAGAATGCAAACTTGACTACATCAATCCTGAAACGGTGATCTTTAAGTTCCTGACGCCTGACTTCTTAGAAAGTGTTTTCGAGCACACCAAACTTTTCTAACTCCCTTCCTGGGATTAAATTCCAACTGCGGCCAGAGGCGTGCCTTTGCCAAGCGCCAGGACACTTCTGTCCAAGTACGACGGTACATTCTGTACGCTCCACACCCTCCTCGTTGCAAATTAAAAAAAAAAACACACACATGCGCTCATTCACTTGGAGGAACAAAACACCGTGTTTACTCGCTGTCAACACAGCACGTCCGCTGATTGATACGAGACCTGTGACGTCACTCATGCAACTTGAACATGTTTGTGTGTGGAAGAGCGCAGTTCAGAGTGAAAAAAACAAACAGCAGCTGACACCAAGAATGCACATCTTTTAATTACATGCATGAATGGATTGTTAGTGATGGCTTCTGTGTCACAGCTCATATTTTATTGGCGGGAAGTAACAAAGTACAAATATTTACTGTACATTTAATTACTATTATTAATCATTCCCTAACCCGACCATGCTCTCAACTAAAAAGATATCTCAAATAATCTTTCCCTATTAAAATGAATGGAAATGCTATTCATCTGTTCTATTAGGGCTGAACGATTTAAAAAAATACTACATTTTTTTACTCAATACTGCCATCGTGTTTTACATGCGATTATTTTTTCCAAGTTCCTCTTCCCATGTATTTTTTTAACAAACACAAGCAATAAATTAACCAGTGTGACAATAAACAATATTTGAGTATATTTTTCATAGTTGTTAACTTACTACACACTTAAATTTCAGTCTTTTAAGCATTCACTCATGGCTACTTCATAAAATTCTACCAAACAAGTATGGCATAAACATAAGTCGGAAAGTCACTTCTTAAGCACTCCATTTCTTGAGACTGTATATAAATGAATAAAATATACATGAATAAAAAAATAAAGCCCACCGACTGAAATGAAGCAGTTTTCCCCCAAATTGCAGACTTTGTGATTGAAAACTGCTTTCTACTTCAATGCGATGCCAATTTGAATTCGATTAATTGTTCAGCCCTACATACCAGTCTCTCCCCAAACAAACAAAAACAATGTCATGTTTTTTACTCAAGAAAAAAAATCACTCTCTAATTTTACACTTTATTAAAAGATACAAATAACAACTGAAAAGAATGTAATTAAACTATTCGTTCCATCCTCTTTTTTATGTCTTTTTAATTTTACTCCCTACATTTGAAAACTTATCTACTCCTTAATTTGTCAAAATAGGCTTGGTACCTCTTCTCCGTACAAACACTATGCACGTTGATAAAAGAGGGAAAGTATTTTGTGTGCACTTTTTGCTTGTTTATTGTATATAATTGACAGTACAAATTCATTTTTACTTTCTACATGTCAGTCTGTACTTTTTATTACTATTACTTAAGTACAGGAGTTGAATGAGTACTTCTGCTTTTACCAACATCCTTTTTTTATACAAGTACCTGTACTCATATTTAAGAACACATTGTAAGTACATTTCCCACCTCTTTTTATTAGATAAAATATTTTTAAAAAAAGAAGAAATTCCCTCCCGAACCCCTCCCCCGCACACGCACGAAAAAAGGCGTCTCTGTGTGTGCTTTTGTTTACGACGACGTGAATCCCAGGAGCTGTTCGATTGGCTTGTACCGCCACTCGTCCGCTTCCAGCTCCTCCACTAAGCTGGCCAGTTTCTCCATGCGAGAAACTTGTTGATCTGCCGGGAGATAAACAATCAGAAAAAAAACAACAAAAAAAACTCAAATATATCTAGTCACGTTTCAGTCACATACCGTGTTTGACCTGCTTCAGCGCCGACGCCACTTGGTAGCTGAATACCGACTCACACAGAAACCTGTCTGAGCCGTCTGTAAAATACAGGGGAATACAGAAGCGTTAGTCAAACTGCAGAACATGGACCCGGCATGTACTGTAATTCTGGTGATAAAATCATAGAATAAAGGCCTAGATTGATGAATCCAACGTCGGCCAACTGTGACCGACGCTTACCCGCTGTGACGTCGGGCCGACTGTCGGCACCCTCGTGCTGGAAAAATACACCACAACGACAAACATCGACGCTGACCATTAAGTACTTTCCTCGCATGCGTGAGATGTAATACTCTTCCATACCATCGGCGACGGTAGTCACTATTCCTCATGGTTAGAAAAAGCCAACTGGAAAGCTCTTGGCAGGGGCGGAATATAAAAATGTAAACAATGCATTCAGCTATATTCCATTTGGTCAATTTAATTATTGTGTTATGTTATAAATTTGTATTACGAGCAAGGTTCGGGTACTCCACCACTTGAGTAAGGTGAAAACGAAAATGGGGCAAGTATGGTACTCTAATGCCCTCGCATGTGGGCAAGGGGAGCCATTCGTCAATTCGATTTGAATTTTTTTTTTTTTTTTTTAATGAGACAAACTGTCACAAAACACAAACATAAAATGAGAACATTTGCAAATAGCTGCTTTAGACCACAACTCACATCCAGCAGCTCACACCGAAATATCCTGACGTCACCTACGAGTTCACGCCCCTTGTATCATTGTAAACTCTGATTTAAAAAAAATATATATATATTTGTTTATCTTTTTCATGCTTACATTATTTCGATACATACCTTCCATCATTTCTCCTGCTCCTTTGGGGTACGTGTACAGGACCTTCCTGGGAGGGATGAGCTCCGAGGCGCTGAACCCCGAACCCGTCACCGAGCTTCCGCTAACGCCTCCGGCCGAGGAGGACGAAGAAGACGCCGCCATTGCCTGCGCAATATTACAGAAACACGCACTTGTCACTTAAACCTCATTTGAAACCAACGCGAGTACGTAGTAAGGCAACGGCGTTCAGGAAAATACTAGCGTTAGCTCGCACTCGCTAAAGCCAAGCAGCCAATTGATGATATGGCAATGAACGCTATCACCAGCTCAACATTGCAATTGGATCACGTTTTTAAATAACTTACCGCCAACGTGCGCGATAACCTGAAAACTTGTATTCTGAATCCGCCCAGCTGATTTGCCGTTTGTTTAGATTAAAAAGATACCTTAGCTGCACTTTACGACAAAGACGGCCGTTTGCGGCAAATGACTGAGCGCAAAGACTTACTCTAGATGTCACTATCAAATGGATTACAGAAAGTGAAGCAAAATGGCCACTCCAGGTGTACTTGTAGATTTACTAAAAACCCGTCACCTGCCGTTAACTGCAGGAAAGATACGCGAGTTGACAAAGATTCATCTTAGATCTCACAGTATTGCGGATGGTACAAATTGCACAAAATGGCTGATCCCACTCTGCTTGTAGATCTACCAAAACAAGCCAGCTACTCATACAAACGGAAAAAACAGGGAACGATACAATACTTTTACTGCACATACGGCCCGTTGCAGGAATACGTAAACGCGTTCGCCATAACGAATGGGTACAATATGCCCGTAATTTAATGGCCAGCCCTTCAGAAAGCGGCAATATATCCACCCATACACACACTAATATTTCTATTAAAAAAACATAGCTGTGATATAGACCAAATACAATAAAATGTAATTGTTTGGTCCTAATCCCCCGAGATTTGGATTTGAGTGTAAAATGTTTGCTACATCTCCAAGCAGCAAATGAACGCACATTAGCTACCGCTCTACTTTGACGACACATTCAATATGGCGGTGACGTTGACGTACGAGTAGCCGCCAAGGCGTTATCTATTTAATTTAGGTCCGAGTTGCATGTATGTGCTAGGTACTAGCAGGTTAACTAGCACAAGCAATTAAAGAAGTTAAGACTTTATGACACGTTTGTTTCGTGTACTTTCCTAGGATAGCTCCGTTTTATTTTTCACGGCCTCTTGTTGATAACATGGACGTTTTACGCCCTCCTCTAATTAATATAAATGGAAGAATATACCGAAGGAACGTCGTTCAAGAAGAACAGTATGAGGATGAGGACGATTTCTCCTACATGGGACCACCTGGTAAGTTTTGTAACACGCATTAACAACTTTGGAAACGTAATTGATATAAAGGGGTCAAATGTGTGGTTCACAAATAAATGATACAGATGACTATTTGTGGTGCAGAGAGCGAGGAATTCGAGGCAGAGGAAACCTGTGATACTCACTCAATTGAACAGACTGAGAGGGGATTCCGTTGTGCCATCGACGTGCCAACTGTCCTGTACAAGTGAGTCATACAAAAGTATAGAAAGCTCATGCTGCTTTGTGGGAAATATTCACCGGTCCGGTTTGGCTTCTTCTGACAGATACATCATTGGGAAAAAGGGGGAAACTCGTAAACGCCTTGAGTCGGACACAAAGACGTCGATTAACATCCCCAAGCAAGGAATGGAAGGACATATAGGTACAACCATTACTTGAACCTCACTGGAAATTAGCCTGTTTTGAGAGGTTAACCCAGCCTTGTCATATGCAAATGAGCCACTGCTCACTTCACACACTCTACTGCCGGGCCAATACCAACTATGGCCTTTGCTACTCAGACTACTTGTTGAGCTCCAAGTCTAAAAGTAATTGTATTTGTAAAAGTAACTTATTTAATTTTTTTCCCCACCTGACAGTCGTCACAGGGCCACACAAAGCTGCGGTCTCCTCCGCCATCACAAGAATCGAGGTCCTCGTTGATAACTTCCGGAAGAAGCAGCCTTTCACACACTTCCTGTCCTTCCCACTCAATGATCCCAAAATCCAAGAGGGATTCTTGAGGTTTAAAGATGATGTCTTGGAGCAATGTTCACAGGTACCAAAAACATACAGCACATCCGGAAAGTATTGACAGAGTTTCACTTTTTCCACATTTGGGTATACTGTACTATTACAGCCTTGTTCAAAAATGGAATACAGTAAAGTCATTTTTTTTCTTCTCCGGATTTCATTCAGCTTGAGTGTACTTTTGTTGTTTTGAAACACGCAGGACCACGGACTAGATGAAAGCATCTTTCAAAACCCGGCAAAGCTTCACCTGACTGTTGGCACCCTCACGCTGTTGGATGACTCGGAAGTGAAGAAAGCATGCGAGCATCTCCAGGAGTGTCAAAACTTTATCAGGTATGTTGTTGATTTGGATAGTTAATGAATAAATAAACACCTCCCTTCCCCCCCTCACACACACACATTTTTTTCTGTCAGGGACATCACAGGGGGGAAGCCTCTGCCTTTACAGGTGGCGGGCATCGAGTATATGAACGACGACCCAGCCATGGTGGACGTCTTGTACGCTAAAGTTAACATGACGGAAGGCTCTGATAGGTAATGGGAGTACAAACACAATGTTTGTTTGTGTTGAAGTTAACTGCACTCTGTTCACCGCATGTGGTTATGCTACAGATTGCAGGTGATTGCAGATCGCCTGGTGGAGTATTTTGTCTCCGTGGGACAGATGGCAAGAGAGTGGGACAGAGTCAAGCTACACGGCACCGTGATGAACACCCTGTTTAGAAAGGACAACACAGGTACATAACAATAGAAATACCCAGAGCTGGGCATTTTACTAAAAAATGAGCGTCCGTTATTCGTCATCCGTCTGCAGCGCGGGTATCCTTCCGTCGTCAGTCATTCGCATGTTTCCGGGGAGGGGGGGAATAGTACCGGTCTAAGGCCGGTCCGCCTCTAATTTTAAACGGCCGAACGTTGGTGAGTCATACTAAACTTTTACAATATGCAACACTTCATTTCTATAAATCTTTTCAAACCTTTACATTTTTAAATGACTTGTGCTAATTTTAGAACAGGCCATGTTGATGATCCCTGACCAATCAAAATAAAAATCAAACAATTCAACAACCAACAACAAAATATTCTCCCATTTATGAGGGCCAAAGTATGTATCCGTTAATCAATCTCCTGTCTTGTTTTTGCATTTGGCATCAGGTAAAAAAAATATATATATAATACAAGTACTTCAGCATGTTTTCCACTGTAGCCAAATAGAGCTGCGATGTCGACACACATGGACATTCAACAACAAATTCCTCAAGAGACACTTGTGGCATCTGCAGCTCTGTTTGCATTCACCCACAGCATGTTTTCCAAGTACTGACAAAGCCTTCATTCATTTTGGCCTCGGATCAAGCCGTCCTCACCCTCCTAAGTTCCCAAGCATTTCCCAACGCAGCATGTTTACCAGCATGTGGTCAACACCAATTATGGCCGGAATTTCACCCATTTGAAATAACCTTGATTTTCTACCCACTGCATCAGCATGTGAGCAAGACAATTTGATACCAAGACACCATGTCATGTTTGCTCCTCTTTGCCATTCTGCTTTTTTCCCCCCAGTGGAAGAGGCCAGCGGGTCGGGAAGACAAGGCACGAATGAACGAGAGGCGTTTGATGCCAGAAATATATTAAAGGTTAGACAAATACACTGTAATAAATTTCATTTCTATTATCTGATATAGCAAATATGCCACAGTTACTCTTTTGTGTGGTTTGTTGTAAAATGTTACATCTGAGACAACCCCTGATGGGACGAGCTGAAAGTCACAACAACTCTTACTTGAATCTTCCTAAACACCCCACTCCTGTTTCACCAATCAATCACTAACATCATATTCAATTTACGGTCCGCGTTTTTGTATTCTAAGCCATTTGTTTTGTTTTTGAATGCAGACATTTGGATGTTATCATTTTGGAGAGCTGGATCTGAACACGGTGTCACTGTCACAACGATATTCAGCCGACTGCACGGGCTACTATGCCTCTGCAGGAAGCATCAACTTCTCCTGAGGTATCGTTGCCCACACACTGTTCCAAGCCTGCATTTGTATTTTATGCCATGTGACACTTGGCTGTCAGGCAGCAATGGTGCTCTGAGGGATTCTGTCCAGCTAGGGGCAGCAAAAGCATCCCCCCCCCCCCCCTTTAAAAACATATTGAGGCCAAAGAGGTGTTCGCCACTGATTGGAAAATTGGAATTCTTACAAATCAATAGCATGTAAATAACAAACTCCTTGGCACAGGTAACAAATATCTGATTTGTGAGCTTGTGTCGATCTGATACGAACTATTTTGATCACTGCATTGGCTTCATCTGACGTCCCACTTGACATAGCCGCGTGACCCAGATTGAGTCCCAACTTTAGCATTCAGCTGTCAGCGATGAGTATTCTCCATTAATGCCCTGCCAATAAATCTCAACGCAGCCGAAGCACACGTGTGTAAGATGTCGCCTGCGTTGAGAACGGATGCTAATGGAACTCATTTTGTCATATTAAAAAAATAAAAATAAAATAGCCTTTCTGTAAAACAATTGCACACTAATTTTTAACGTGACATTTGAGACCCATCAGAAAGTAAGCTATTTGCTCATATCTAAATACTATTTCAGTAGTGTTATTGGATTGGAAATAATGCAGTGACATCACAACCGGTTAACAGGGATAGAGAGACAAACATGTTCATTAAATATTGTCATAAAAACAAATTGTAATCTAATTAGATATCACTGGTGACCTCAACATGTCTAAAGTTTTTTCAGCCAACCTTCAAGTATCGTTCGCTGTAAGTAAAACACCTCCGACCTCCAAAAAAAAAAGTTGCAGCACTGGTAAATATTCAGGAATACAAGCGTTAAAGGATTAAATACACAGAACAGAAAACATTTTATCTGTCTCTCGAGGCGGTACATGATTGTATTTTATTTTTTGTTTGTCTTAGCATGTAGTTGTAAAAATTTCTTCTTATGGACCATGGGGAAAAAATAACATTTGGAAGGACCTTTCAGAAGGACTTCCTCATGTGGACTGTTCTGAAAACTGAAGCAAAGATGTGGAAAATTAGGAATTGTGTGATGGTAGTCTTACCTTTCGTCCCAACAAGCAAAGAATCACTGATCTCTCTTTGGAGTAACCAATGATTGATAATCTACATAGACACATTCTTAACTTCAAACTCAAGTTTCTGCATTCACCAAAAGCGCACAACCATTTCCACTATCAAACTCTAATTTAAATCATTTAAAGCCTGGGGTGCTCAATCCTGGTCCTCAAGAGCCCCTATCCAGCCTGTTTTCCCATCTCTCCCTGCCTGCAACACACCTCATTTAAATGATCCGCTCATCACCAAGCTTTGCACAAGCCTGATGATAGGCCTGCTCGATTAAGCGATTTTGAACCGTAACCCAATTTTCTGGATAAAACGATGTTAAAAATGTTCAAATCGGCACGTTCGATTTTGTTATTTTTGGTGTATCTAAGTGTAGCCCCGTTGTACTTTCTGTATTGTGTTCTGTTTGTACATTCTCTTCGTATTTGTACTTTCTGTCACTCTTCTCTTCGTATTAAGATCTCTGTTTTCCGGTGGTTACTTCCGTGTTTGTCATCCGTGAGTGGCGCGTTCAATCCAATTTCTTAAACGCGGAAGCGATTGTCCGCTGGCCGAGGAGAAAGTGACACATGTGGGGGATTGTTTGCTGCAGGAGCCGACTGCCGAGTGAGTGAGGAAGTAAAATGGAGCGTATGCTCCACTGATGGAATTGGCCAGGTCGATGGTGAGCTAGGAGTCCAGGATTGAAATTTGGAAATTGCCTGGAATAGAATTGAACCAAGTAAAATGCTGTTAATCCCAATGGATTGTCCTGTGTGTATTCAGTTAAATTGACTGGCATTTTGAGTTCAAAGAAAGCAAAATTAAGTTTCAATAAAAGACATTCAAAATACTTTTATTTTTTATTTTACAAAGAAATCGTAATCGTAAAATCGGGTTTGAGAGAAAATAATCGGGATTTTCTTATTAGGCATAATCGAACAGCCCTACCTGATGACGATTGTGATCACTTGTATCAAGTGCGAGATGGAAAACAGGCTGGATAGGGGCTCTTGAGGACCGGGATTGGGCACCCGATTTAAAGCATTAACACATTTATTGAAATATAAACAAAATTGCAGCCATTCCGCTTATATTTTCACATTATGAAAGACTTTAATATTATTATAAGTGGTCCCTGACCCTCACCGGTGAGCGTTGCGTTCAAGCGGTCCGGTACTTATATTAGTCCGACGTTCGACAGCCTTTTCAAATGTTCTTTCTTAAATATTACAAACCACTTAGCAACATTGTGTAATGCAATTATAAGAAAATGTGTAAATTTAGCAAGCAAAACACAGCAGCCAATGATTACATTTACATAACTCAGCGATTGTTGAGGTAATACGGTCCGTTCCATAAATGAGTCCGACAGTTGAATGCCCCTTCAGATTTTCATTCGGTTTAAAATATAAAACACTTGCAATAATTTCAAATGTTGTCAGGTTTAATATAAATATATAAAGTGACTGTGTGGGAAGTTGGCTACCAGAACCAACATTTTCTTTTAAATCTCACGGCGGAAGCGAAGTGCAACACTAGCGAGAGCGTGCATGAGTTGTTGTATCACGAAGCTAGCTAGTTAGCTAATGGTCAGTTGAATGTCAAATGCAGTATAACAATTCATCTTCGACCGAAATTATAATAAGATGAAGCAACACAAACTGTCTGCTGGGAAGCGTCACGCCAAGCCTATTCTCTTCGGGACGCTCATTGTCGGACTGGCCGCTGCTTTCCTGAACAGGTAATCGTTCACTCAGTTTTACAATTTTGTATAATTCTTTTCATAATTATCTTTAGGTTAAGATCCACTTGAAACGTCTTTGTGTTGTTTTCTTCCCTGATGCATTATTACTCGATGGAAATGCATGGTCAAGAATACTTAAACCAACAATAAGCAAGTAGTATTTTATTTTTGTAATGAACATTTAGACAACGCAAGCCTGTAACCCTAATTTTAATTTCCTAACACTATATTTAAAACCTACGTTTGATCGCAGATATGAAGATAAAAAAAATGTCTTTCTGTACATATTTGTTAGCATGTTTGAAATTTGTAGCATTTATTTCTTGTCAGTTTGTAACATGTATTAATTGTCTTGTGCAGACACAGGTTCTTCGAGGACGTAGAGGAGATGCGAGCGCAGGAGCGTGCGAGGAACAACGCCAAGAGGATGGAGATCGTGGAGAGGAGGCACAAGCAGATGGAGGAGGTGGCGGAAAAGAGGAGAGGAAGCAGCTGAACATTCACGAATGCCTTAAAGAGCATTATGAAATGGCTCTTCATGTGTACACTACACATGGACGTTAAATACTAAGACTGAATCATTTTGATAGGTGCGATCTTTTTTCTTTTGATTGTTTGACTTCAAATTGACTTGAAATTTTTTTTCATGTTACATTTGTTTGTCATTCAATGACTAGAACCCTCCTCTTCATTTGTGAATGGATAGAATGTTTATCATGGATGTTATCACAACACTCAAGCCAGTTTTATTTTTTTAATTGAAATTAAATATACAAATATTGACACACACAAGTGATATTGCACATAAGAATAAATACAAAGGAACTGAAAAGTGCTTGTTTGTCATGTAAGGACCAACTGCCAAAATTAAATAAAATAAAAAAACAATGACTTGTATCATTGAAGTTGTAATAAATAAACGTGTCATAAATTCATTAAAATACCAAATTATCTTATAACTAAAATGTTAGTGTTACATTTGAAATTAAATATTTCACTATCAGTTCTATTAAAGAAATATTTGTAAACAGTTTAGTATTTTTTTCAGAAATTTGTGCAGCATCTGTAATACATTTTTTTACTTAGAACAAATGGCTATTTTACTTGACTTTTAATTGAGAATTCAATTCGATGTATTTTTTAAAAAAAATTAGTTCAGTCCACCATAGTAATGGACTGTTTTTAGTCATTTAAATAATCCAAGAATTGATTTCTTGCCACCTGTAACTGGAATATAAACGATCAATATGACCAAAGTGTGACACATTTGAATGTTGCCCTATTCGTCTTTGGTCACACGCACAACAGAAAGCAAATGAAATCCAAAAGATGACCTTCTTTCCCTTAAGACTTTTTAACAATTACAAACGAGAAATCATGAAAATACAATTATTCAGGCAACACTTAAGCGAGCCTGTGAACGCACGCTTGGACTCATTTTCTTATTGCTGAGTGATGAGTGATTAAAAAGTGTTTGCATATTACTTTACTGTCTTGTTGTTACACTTAAGTCACATGACATCCTTTGATGGTCTGTGGAGGTGGTTGGTGTGGCGTTCACACAGTGAGGGGCACAAGGCCGGCCGGGGAGGTCGCAGGAGGGACTGTAATGGCCGTGATGGTCCCTGGATCTAGGCTGCTGGCACCTCTGCTGCAAAAACAAAAATGTATCTAGTAAGATATCACACAAGCTATGTTTGAATCATGACACTGGCAATACCACCTCTTTTCATTTGCTTTTCCTCATCCAGGGTTTTATTCTTTGATCATACTGATTATGGACATTTTTTTTGTAAGTTATAAACTTGTGGAGTGGTCCCTCAGGGTTCCATTCACAGTCCACTGCGTTTGTATTGTTTTCTTATATTGATAAATGCTTTGTGGTACTTTAGGAGTGTCCTAATCCATTTTGATTGGATTTCTATTAAATTACCCTCAGTTCCCAATAACATTTGATATTTTTCACCCATTAATAGTTATTCTTGTCTCATCATCCCACCACACGAAAAAAGACGAAAAAGACTCACGTTTTGTCCAAATAGGTGATATGCAGTGACTGTGAGTACGTGCTACTGTTAGCATTGAGGATGTTGCCATTGTCCAGAGAGTAGGTCTTCTTGGCGTGCTGCTCCTTGGCCAGATTCCTGCATGCAGCCAGTTTGGCCTCCAGAACCTGCCGGAACATGAGGCTCATGTTGAGGAGAGCCCAAAAAAATTAGATTTGAGGGTTTATCAAAACCCAAAACAGACTCACCCCGACTTTCCTCAGTAAGTCGCTGACTATGTTAAGAGCTGATATCCGGGCTGAAGGAGTCAGCGGTGGGTTGCTAGCGTAGCTTGTGGAAAGTCCTGCAAAAAGAGTTGTGTCGCAATACCTTTGTCCATATGGAGCAAAACATGCGAGGACGCACTGACCTGCGGTGTTACCAAGGAGCGTGTTGTCCAGGCCTTTGCCGAGAGGCATGGTGGGCGTGGAGAGCGACGAGTCCATCTTGACATCGTCGTGCGTGGGCGAGCCCGGGCCCGACGTCCGGCTCATGTCCGCCTGACGCTCGCGTACGGCCAGCTCCTGACGCAAGTCTGGCGAAAGACAAACCGTTAATTATTCAGAGTGAAAATGAACGACTTCCATTTTTTTTCTACCCAGGTTGCCGCTGAATTCACCCCCGCCCAGTTGTCACCTCTGGCTTCATCTTTGAGTCTCTGAACAGACTCGAGGAGAGACTCCTTCTCGTCCAACTCGCTCTCCAGGAAGGCGTTCCTTTCGATGGCCTGGTTCAGACGCTGCTCGAAGTTCTCCAGAGAAACGATGGTTGCTCTGAGGGGCCCAAAGAAAAAAACGACAGTCAGAAGAAAAACGTAACGCTGATCAAAGAGCACCGGCAAAACGGCTCCGGACCTCTTGGCTCGTTCCAGGTCGTCGTTTGACTGTTCCAGTTCTCGCACATATTTGTGGAGTTGCTCCTTGATGCTGCGCGTCTGCACCAGGTCGTCCTCCAGAACAGAGATCTGCTTGTAGCTTTGGGAGTACTGCTGCTCCAGCCTTTCCTGTCACAGCAGCAAAAATATTTCATTATCCTCATACATTTTTCATCATGTCCTCATTGACCTCCTCAGTTGTGACCTTTAATTATACATATATACAAGGTAGGCCAAAAATGGGTACAATAAAGCCCTGCTATTTACTTACAACCTACACTCCCCAACATACCTAGCTCTTTCCTTGACAGCAATTTCTGTATTTCTTTACCATATAGAAGGACCTTGGGTGGCATCTCTCAGACGGACCACAAAAAATGCAAATAGGTGAGTTTTTCCAACAAATATATGACAATAGAGTTAAAAAAAACGACCAGGTGAAAGTTATAGGCAGACAAGTGCCAATGACAATGAAGGGAAGAAGGAAAGTAGCTTTAGGCCAAGGTAGGAACGAAGGATGTAAAGATTCATAAATAAAAAGCAGGTCAGAGAAAGACGGAGGAAAGGTAGGAACAAATGAACGGCAGAATTGAAGGTTTCAACAAAGTAATAATAAAAAGCAACCCTCAAGGAAGGAAGAAATTTGTAAGGAAAATATGCGAAGAGAAGCTCTGTGAATCACCACACTTTTTCAAGTGATTATCTTCTTTTGGCCTGTTGGCTAATATATGTGATGATGGTGATATTCTCGATATCTGGGTCCGCCTTTACCTTGAGCGTCTCCACGTCATTCTTCAGCCGGAGGTTGTCCGACTGGAGGTCCTTCAGGCGATGCTCAGCCTGGCCCAGCTGCGCTTCCAGCTCGGCCTCCAGCTCCCTGCTGCCCTCCTGGAACTCCAGCAGCTCCTCGTGAGCTTCTTGGTAGCTGCCGACCGACAGCGAAGATGACACACGTGGACAGATATGGAGAAAGATGTCACGCTAAACAGAAAGTTGTGACGATGTAATCTGTAAGTCTAAAACTGCAAGCTATTGGTGTGATGTAACTGGCACATAAAAAGAAAAGAAAGCCTGCTTTCCTTCCCAGCTGGTAAGAAATAAGCCACCACTGAACTCCACATTTGACAGTTCAATGCTTACATAGGTTAAACCTCACAACAAAATGAAATGTCACATACTTTGCCTTGTACTTGACATAGAGAGCTTTCCAAAAGTTGATTTCCTCATCCTTGGAGGAGAATTTAGGTATCTTGTCCGCTTCCATGGCAATCGCATCTAAGCAGGAAGGAAGTTGATTTTTTTTTTTAAAAAGATGATCTCAACTAGTTAAAAGTTATAGGTCTCATTAATGATGTGAAAAGACTTCAAATTGGTTATCTAATATTTCAAAATTAAATTTGACATTTGAACAAGGGTGTGGAGACAACTCTACATCCACTATACAGATAACCTGGTTAGCTGAGTACAAGCTGTATTGTCCAATCATTTTAAGTCAATCGGACTTTTAAACGTGGAAGCTCATGTAGTAGATGTGTTTGTATCATCTTTTGGGTCATCACTAAATGTAGCTTTAACGCTGATGTACATTTATCTCAGACGACGACCGTTTTTAAAGGTTTGATGGGCAAATAATAATTTTAAGAGATTGACGAATGTGAATAACATTGAAAAAAACACGAGTATTATCGACGCGCATAGAAACGAAGACAAAATGTCAAACATGGCTGAGCTCTTTTATATTCACGCTTTTACTTCGATGTTTAACAAGAGAAAGAAATAAGTCGAAGGCTTACCTGATGAACATCACCTCATAAAAATAATTATTTTTCATCTAAATTAGATGTTTATCGGAACATTAGCTTGAAGCTTGAGTAGATCGGAAATCCTTTTTCTTGTTCCTCGTGTTAAACGGCGGATGACTAGGTACAGAGAGGAACACTGACGCCCCCACTGGTCATCCTATGTAAGTACGCTACTCGGACAGGAAGCGAGTCCGACTAATATTACTAATTGTTTTGTCTGTTTTAGTACCACTACAACAATAAATGTTAATGTAAGCTTTGATACACTGCTGTATGTTGGTCAAATAACACAAGATACGTAACCATTACGTGATAAAACGCACGGGGAAGTCATTACGTACCTTAAAGAACGTCTGACGTAATGTGTTACCAGGCTAAAGGGGAACAACACGTTGAAGTTGCCCACAAAAGGCGAATAGCGACCGATCCGTGTCTCTTTTGGTCGTTGGATATTATGTTTGGAAGCTGATATGAAAAATGGAAAAACGATTCATTAATTGATTTTCATTTTAAAATACAAACACCAACATTGAAATAGAGCTTACTTTTCTATTTTGCTGTCTGGAACGAGTATGGAAAAGTCTAAAAACGGTTTTATTTTCAATTTTTAATTCTAAAACGAAAATAGAATACAGCACGTGACACAAATCGAAATATGGCTCGTATCTGTTTTAGGTACCCGGAAGTTGTCACCGAAAGCATTTCGCTTATTGACCAGGAGATGACGACAGCGTAGCGCCTGAAGACGATATCGGGAACTGAATTGTAACCTGCAAAAAATTGTTGGTATCTTCTGTTAAAGAAATATAACAGAATATAATATAATATGCGGCACGGTGGTCGACTGGTTAGCACGTGGGAGGTCAGAGGTCGTCTAAGAAATAAACACATTTTATAATATACAAATATGTATGTATGCTTTCATGGAAGACTAAGGAAATCATAATTTATTCATTCACATTTGACTGTAAATCCGAGGATTTTGACTTAATTTTAAACAAAAATAAAAAACAAACACACAAAAAAGGAAGTGGAAGTCTCAAAGTGGTCAATTATATACATGTATAAAATTTTCCAACATCAAAAGGCGAATAATAATACGATATTTATACTGTATACTGTACTCTTACTAACAGGGCTACTGTACACGATACGGTGTTGTTGTTTGAAGAGTCGCACAATTTGTCAAACATGCTTTTCTTTCCATCTGAAATGAGCCGTCTACCGTACAGTCTACACATTCTTTGACCTATGGTAGATAGATAACGTCATAGGATAACATTGCTTGTCAAATGCCTTTGCGATCTCCTGTCCAGTAGGTAGCGATATGCACCAAGGAGATGTAACCCGCCAAAAACAAGACGAAGAAGAAGCAGCAGCAGAAAAAGAAGAAGAAAAATAACTACACAATATATCCGGTTCGATGACCAAGTCTCCCAGTGACTGGTAGCTGCGTTTTCAGTGAGTAATTTAAACATTTTTGCGATTTATATAAAAATGTAAATATGTACTCTATTTAGGAGCATAAATACGACACTGAGGCCTTCTAGTTTGTTTATTGTTACTCGCTACGTCAGTGGAACCTTGCTAGCTATCTAAAACAATATCAACAAAGGTGGCTTGTCAGCTAGCACGCCCACAAATAAAACCTCAGCCTTTTCACACATGTATTTCACTTACATAACTAAATATTTATGAATTTGAATTGAAAGATTGAGTTGCACCAAAATGTGCTTTTCAGATACACAAATACATTCGTGATTTTCATGTTTTTGTTTTTTTGGGCGAGGGGGGGTGTTCTAATGACTGATCGTGTAAATCTTCAATTCCGCGTGTGAAATGTTGACCGTGCGTTTGTGGATCAGTGGGCACGCTGTTTCAAGATGTTCGCACACACACCCACGCACACGCACACCGGTCTCAGATATTTACATGTGTGGAAAGGCCATCCCTACTCATCCCGGTGCAGGCAGTGTTCCTGTTTCCATTCAACGGGAATGCTGTATCCCGTTTTTTGTTTAAAACTTCGAAATTTAAAAAACGGAAAGCTGATCTTTTATGTGTTTATTCAGCATAACTAAGGGAAACAAAATACAACCGTAATTTGTTTACCCCGAGCTTGTTTTGCCTTGACATGAAGACGTTCTTCTTCTTGGCATTCTCTTTGTCCGCTGCTACAACGGCGTCGTCGATCGCCTGTTATCTAGTTGTTGTTTTTTTCGTTTTTCCACGCTGTTGCAAAATTAGAGAAAAATATTTGGTGTCAGTTTTGTTTCATTTTGCTTTTTGGAACGAATATTGACAAAACAAGTTTTTTAAAAAAAATGTTTACTACCCGTTTTGTTAAAAAAAACAACGAATGAACAAATGATCCACGGATTGTTGGAGACAGAGACACTACCTTCTAGCGGACTGAAGAGGGATGGCCTTTAAAACACATGTTAATGTTGACAACTGCTGTGTGTGGAACAGATGACACCGGGGTGGATTTTTACTCGCATACCATCTGATACCCACAGGAAAAAAAGTAAAAATAGAAATCTCAGTCCCAGACCACCGGATATATATAAGAAAATAATGATATTAAAAATACTGTCCCATCCCGCCCTGCTCTGTTCAGCATGACTCCCACTCCTGTACCGCCTATTTTAGAGGTCAGATATTAAATAATGAATAAATAAAGTTGCATTTTCCTCATTCATTGAATAGTTTGTGCCCCCGCCTCTTCCCAAAGGCTCTCCATTTTCTCAACATTTTTTTTCCTACTGCAGGGCTTTTGTACTTTTTCAGTTGGTCGCAGTAGGATCTGGTTGCACCCGTTTTGGTGTGGTGCAGCATGACCATATTTGCTGTTGTATAGTCATCTCAGTTGGCATACTGTAGTTTCGCATGTAAAGATTGACAGTGACTCAATATATATTTGCAAACTATTTTGCTGCAATAAGAACTTTGTTTTGCAACAAGCAGCGGCTGACGAAACAGGTCAATTCCTTCACATGACTTGAAAAGACAAAAGGGAAACAATAGCAAAACATAAAAAATAAATCATTATAATATACATCATTATCATTTTTAACACCTTAGAACAATTGAACATGAACACGTTGAACTTTTTTTTTTAAATATATTGTACTACTGTTATTTTTATTTATATCCAGGAGTTGACAGGAGTCTTCGGGCACCAAAATATTTGTTGTTTTTTATTTAAGCCTTTGGGGACTGTAGTATAACATATAATGTTTGACATCCCAACCACTAGAATGAAGGATCGAAGCATGATATAGGCCTATGTCATTGTTTTGATTTTTGTAGTTCTTAACATTTTAATGCATTGATGCACTTATTTCTTTAAGGGTGTGAAGTGCTCGACTGTATTTGAACGCACCTCGCGTCGTCAATGTTTAATGTGCCGTTACCGTTATGATCCGTTTGAACCAGCGATCGCTGCTAGTTAAGTTGGACGGGCGTTAACGTGGCAAAGTACACTCCCAGACTGGGATATTCCGAGAGGACCGATTTACCAAGAAGGGCGTCACACGGGCTTATTCCGCCTTGGGCGCACAGTCCGACAGACGGACACAATGGGAGCGCCTTTGCTGTTTGCGCGATTGAAATATCAGCCTCCAGTGTGGGAATATCTTGGAAACGGCATGACGATTGTGTCCAAAAGAAATACGGTTGTCCGCACAACCGTCATTTCACACGCAGAGTCATGATAAATGTACACACAACATTAAAAAACACACGGAAATCACTAATATATTTGTGGATCTGAAAAACATGTGGATATCGCGGATGCATTTGTGTGACTAATTTTGAGGCAAATCTCTCCCCATGTTCACCTGCTGCTGGTCGTCTACCTGGACATCTCACCATCAACATATTCTTCAAAGGTACTGCATGCTGCTTGTTCCTTCCATTTTCTTCTGTGGAGCAATATGCCTCTGGTGCCTCGAGAGGGTCAAAACATTCGGGACTCCGGCATAGTCTAATGCAGGGCCTCCAGCCCAACATCAACAACTTAGCCAAACCTTTGAGTATGCGGTGTACAGGTGCAGCTTCACTGAGAGGCGGCTGAAATATGTTGCTGACCAAAATGTTGTGTTGCTTTTTTTTTTTTTATGCTGGCGATTGCAGTGAATAAGTCATTAAATAGATAGCCATAACAGAAATGTAAATTCTATTGTAAATAAATGTAAGAACTCAAAATAAATAAAAATACCATAACAATTTTAAGAATGTCATGACATATCTAAATTTATCCTGAACAAAATAATATTAGAGTGGGTGCTGTCAAGCGATTAATTTATTTTAAGTAATGAATGCAAAATTGAACAGAAATCGTAATCACATTTTTTCAACTACCGGTATAATATTCGACGAAGCTTGTCACGGATATTTACTTTAGCAAAATCTTGGAATTGAAAAAAAATGTCAAGTATATTTTGATTCAGAGGCTGTTCAAATAGCTTTCTTTGATCCTTGAATATGATTCTTTGAGTCTGTGGGGATGGAGCCTTTTCTGTTGCTGGTCCTTCCTCTCGAATGACCTTCCAGTAAATGTCAGGCAATGGCATGACAACAAGTCTCTGTCCATTTTGAAACCCGTTTCAAGACACATTTCTAGTCTTTGACTTTCGAGCCGACTTGAGACACTTTTCTGCTATTTTCCAGTATCTGCTGTTTAGTGTAATTTGTGTTTTAATTTATCGCGTTCACTGGTTATATTATTGCTATTTTGTTATTGTAATGTAAGGTGCTTTGTTACAGCTGCAGCTGTTATGAAATGCGCTAAATAATTAAAGTTGTATTGTATAGAATTACAACTGTTGAACAATATGCCAAAGATATATTTTGGATTTCTCCAATAAGTAACTTTTTAAAGTAAAACTACGTAAAAGTCCATCTTTGTCTGTCTTTGCGCCAGTGACTCTCCTCTTAAATTTGGCAACAAGGTGAGCAGGGGTCAGCTCCCACAGGAATGAAATAAAACCGAGGTATGTTTTCAATTTAAATTAATCTCCAGAATGAACGCTTTGATTTTGACAGCCCTAATTAGAGTCCAAAATTTAATTAATGGAGAATTTAATCTGCTATTCCTGTAATTAATAATTTGGGATTATAATACAGAGGTTTATTTGGGCCAGGGAAAAAGAACAAGCAAAACTGTGTAGTCTTACATGTCAATTTAAAAAGTTTTATACTTTTGGCAAAAGTTGTGTATTTTGGAAAGTAATATACTTACCAGATAATGTAGTGTTGTAAAATGACAAGAGTAAAGTGGCTTTTTTTCTGAGGGCAGGTAAAGGAATGATATCAAGGGGATCCGATTGTTGCCTGTTGGAGTAGTTTTACTTTTTGTGTGTGTTTGAACAATATTAAACTACTCTTTCTTAGCACATGAGTGGAATATTTTCAGTTGGAGGACTTTGAGGCCCTGCTTGAGTTGATTGAAAGGAGCATGAGTTGCTCATTGGCTGTCAGGTGCGGAGAGAAAGCCTGCACCAGCTGATTGCTCACACAGATGCATGACGTGTGTGGGCACATGTGCAAATGGACGTGTTAAAAGTGGAACTATGCCACCTTATTTTACTAATAATACGACTTGAATCTTAAAATAGACAATTTAAAAAAAATGAACTTTTATGTGCAGTAGAGTGTAACTTACTGCTTTTATTTTCTGCCTGACCAGATGGATGGAGGAGACTTCGTGCTCAAAGGTGCAGCCGACGGACTTGTGGGACACGCGGAAGGAAAGGGAAGGCCAAGCTGCATTTGGACCCGAGTGAGTATTGAGCAGTGTCGTGTGCTTGAGGAGCTGATGTGTGATGTCACATCGCACCACAAGGTGGACGTGAGTGCACTCAACTTCAACTTCTGCTTCATGCACTGCATGACACTGTGATCGTCAGATACTTCTGGGCATGTTTTTGAATGACAATGATGTGGGCCAAGTTAGTTCAAAAATGTCATATTTAAAAAAAAGTCTATGTATTTTTGACTAACTTGGTTCACATCAGTGTCATTTAAAACATGTCCAGCAGTGTGTGATGACGGTGTTGTGCTGTACACTTAGTTTATGTCCCAGTGTGCTCACGCCCCCCTTTGGTGCCATCGCCTAAGTGTGTGCGCGTCATTTGAAGTAAGTGACATCACACGTGAGCTCGTCAAGCTGCTTCCATCGTCAATGTCTGTGTGTGCAACTTGAGTTGGCTCACACAAACATTGACTGGTGAAATGCTTTCAAATTGTCATGTTAGCCTCTCTGTCCAATAAATTGTAAAACTTGAATTGGAGTCTTTGTGTTTTATTGGTAAATCTGCCCTTATTTGAAGCCTTCATGCGTGTCGGTTGCTGCAGTGGAAAACTATTCCAAAGGCTGCTTGAAGTCTCGAGGTGAGAGTTGCATGTCAGTCACTACTACTGTGGACCCAAGTGTCACATTACTACTCCTGTTTGTCTCGTCATGACTCAAAACTCGAGCAATCTTTAAATTCATTGAGCTTTGGGTCATGTGAGATTGAGGGGAATAGTAAAAGACTTGGTGTCTCATGTAGTGACTGAAGTGCAACTTTGACCTGAAGACTCAAAAGTGCCTTCCAAAAACTATTTGCTGCTAGGACCGCCCCTAACCCCGCCCAAATTTCAAATCCACCAATCACGATGCGGCTCGAATTTGCATAGCCAATCAGAATGCAGCAATTTGCATAGCCACGCCCACTTTTGGCAATCCAGCCAATCAGATTGCTTCAGATTTGCATAACCACGCCCCACTTCTGAACCACCAATCACATCGCTTCTAATTTGCATAGTCCCGCCCAGCCTTCAACCAATCACAGCCTTTTGTCCGCATTGCTCCACCCACTTCCAGACCCATCAGCGAATCAGAAAGCCTTATTCCAGCTTTGCCACACCCCCTTTCCAAAAGAAAAAAAAAATTGGCCAAAAAAAAAAATTTTGGGAAAAAAAATAAAAAATAAAAAAATCGATTTTTTTTTTTTAGATTTTTGTGGTTTGGGTTTTTTTGTTTTACTTTGCTTTTAAGCAAGTGTTTTGTGATGTGTGTAAGAATGAAGTTGAGAGCTTTAGTGTTATTTGTAATCAAGCTTTATTTCTTTTGCAGAGTAGACAATCGCAAACAAACAAGTGACAAGTTCAATGACAGTCTGCTCGCCGCTAAGTGCTCAAGTGGTCGGCCAGCGAGAAGAAGGCGAAGCTGCAAGTCGGATGACAGTCTGCTCGTTGCGAAGTGATCGGCCAGCGAGAAGAACTTGGACAAGCGTGTGGACCTAAGACAAAAAAAAAAAAACATCTGTAAGTCAACGTCTTGTGCAGAAGATGTTTGGAGCTTGAAACCTACCAACAATCAAGACTCAAGTCTTCATCACAGGTGCGTTATGATGGATGATCTTCATCCTTGCTGCCTGGAAAGGGGAAAAAAAAAAAACCAAAAGTATTGGGTCAGAAAAAATGTCATAAGGATTGTGCAGTGACGAATTTAAAGAGCATACCGTCCAAGTGTAAATGTCTCCCATTTCTTCTCAGGCTGCCTCCAAGTTTGGCTTAAGCACCTCATGAATGAGCAAGCAACAACAAAGGCAAAAGTGTTGCTGCTTGTCACTGGCTGCGAGCAGGTACTCGATCGTGCGCCACACTGGACACAAGAACAAATCATTCAACTTTGTCGAGACAACTGGAACGTGCTAGCTGAAATGAAATGTTCTTTTTCTTACCAGCAGAGGACTCATCCTCAGGTAGACGCACGTTGAGCCATGTGACAGCTCGTAGCACTCCAGTGGCGCCATCTGCAGGACAAACATGCGAGTAGACAATTTCATTACTAACCTGAAATGCAGTTACGTTTTACTGTTACGCTTCTGCAGGAGCTCCTCATTGATGCAGTCATCTGGAACACCATGGCGACAAGTTTGATGACATGTAAAGACTGTCTCCTTGTCACTGCACGGTGGGGACCTATAGACAAAAGGTGAGTCAAAAGCTTATGTCATCAGCAACATACCATCAATTTATAGTGTCTCACCTCTAACATGGCAACTCGTTTTTAGTTTACTTAAAAATATTTTGATTGACTGTAGACTGGAACCTTCCACTGCAGCAGCTGGTTGAGCTCCTGAAACTCTGGAGTGTTGCAGAGACTTCTCCTGGATGGACAAAACTGCAAATACCACAAATGACGGACCAGTCAAGCTGCTATTTTTAGTACTTTTATTTGCATGTCTTGATATTGAAAATGTTGGCAGCTTTGAGGACCTTCCACATTTATGGAGAATTTCTCTTTGCCCAGCAGGTGGAAGAGTCCCTGACGGCACTCTGACTGGAAGCTGCAGTGCATGCGAAGTCCAAGAAAAAAAAAAAAAAAAAAAGAGGCAAGTGCCCTTTCAACATGCAGTGTTTTTTGGAGCCTGTTGAACCGGTCAGCAAGTATTTTGATTCATAAAGTTTGAATTTTGCAACAGGTCCCAACCTTGACGAAGAGGAACTCAACTTCACAAGTTGATCCATGCTGCACTGATCAGGTTCTTCAGCATCACCTGGTGGACAGGAGCAGGAAAAAAAGGAAAAGTAACTGCTGCAACACACCCGGTTCAAATGATCAGCAAGCTCTTTAGGAGCCTGATAATTTAATTCAGGTGTGTCGCAGCAGGGAGACAAAACATTCAGGAAACAGGATTGGAGACGCCTGATAAGTGTCTGACTGCAACATTGGCAAAACTGCAGAGGGAGAAAATGCTCACCACCATCTTGTTCCACAGTTCTCATTGAAGCTCTGGCACGACTGGAGAAGAGGGCGAGTAAAAACAAAAGTTTGGAACGGACGCTGCTGGAAAGTCACATCGGGTCTCCTGAGCCTCCTTCAGTTTCATCCAGAATCCTGGCTGGTGCTTCTTCCTGGAGCGATACTGCAGCAAACAAAGTTGCCATTGAGTACAGTTCCCACCTGATTCAGGTGTCAAATCCAGGCCCAGAAAGTAAAACCCCTGTCATAGTTTTGCTGTAGCCGCAGGTGCTTCCACTCTCCCGTCAGGTAAACGAGCTCCCCAGAAGCTGCCTGAGTGGAAGCACCTGTGGCGCAAGTCAAACTGTGGCTGTGTTCTTAATTACTGACCTGGATTTGACACACCTTTGCTGATTGGTAAGATCGCAGGAGGTCCCCTGGTCAGAACTTGCTGAAATAATTAGTCACGCATTTGTACATGTATGAAAGTGTGTTTTACCAGTGAGGAGAGCAGAGCTGGATGCCTCTTCAACAGCGTGGTGGCCTGAAAGACAAGGGAACGCAAGCATTCAACTTCAAAATACTCAACCTGATGTTTGGTGGAGAAGCAAAAGTCTCATGACGCCACATCCCCAAAAAGACAGGAAGTCAGCCATTTTAAGGGTCATTTGGGCCTTCTGTTTAAGATTTGAGCCGATAGACAGAAATAAGAGTCAACACAGATTCTTGATTTAGTCTCTTTAATAATGATATCTTGTAGATAAAACAGCAATTGTGCAATTTTGCAGTCAACCTGGTCGTTCTGTTTAAGATGCAAGCCTGTGGACAAAAATCAGACAGTTAACACACATGCATGAAAATATACTAGATCTATTCAGTTTAATTGTAAAGTTTTGTGTACTTACCTTTGGCAAAAGGGCACTTTGGTCCAGATGCTGGAAAAGGTTTGAGCTAACGTTTTGTTCGTCATCTCACACAAAGTAGCTGCATTACTGTTGAATAAACATCAACTTAACCATGAATAAATATTTAAATTGCGTCCATCCATTTATCAGTGTGTACGTTCCAAAAACGTTTTCTGGTGCAATTTAAAGTCGTAGGAAGCGTTAATTACCAACGCTAGAGCAAACGCTTTAGCTTGCCAGGTTAGCAAGGCGTGAGCACGCCAAAAGTGCTACTTTAGTTCAAAGTGAGCAAAAGAGTGAGTTTTAAGAGGCCATTAAAGATTGAGTACTCACCTTGCTGTCAGCGTGCTGAGAAAGAGTGAGTGACTTCTTCCCCCGACTTAAATAGGTTTCCGGCGATGACGTCACTTCCAGAGGGAAAAAAAATAAAAACTTCTATTTAACACAGAAAGCTAAGAGGTAGATACTGGTAAAGAAGCTGTGTTATGCTGAAATTGCGGTAGTGAAATAATAGATGCATTGTCATAAATACTTACCGGGATTCGAACCCGGGTTGTCTGTGGAGAAACGGTGAATTTTACCACACGACTACCTCTTTGTGGGAGTCATTGTACGTGACCCTCTTGATACTATATATGAGTAGGGTGACAGAACGCAAATATATTACTGCATATATCTATAACTATTCTGACTACACTAGTAGATTTGACATGGTTGAATGGTTAGTGTCATAGTTTGGTCTATGGGAGACCCGGGTTCGACTCTTGCTTTCTTCTCCAATTAATTTGTAAATGGAGCAAAGAGTGAGGATCGATCCCGGGCCTCTGGAACACCAAGTTACATCTTATACCACTCGGCCATCTTGACGGAGGAAGTTCAGGATCAATCTATCCGGACATTACCCGAGCCACTTATCCTCACATGAATAAAGGAAATGTAATTGGAAGGGGGTTGGCATCCCTCGTGCAGTGGTCACACCGCTAACATTCCACGTGGACTGTGTGATGACACTCAAACAAATACCCCCCACCCCGCAAGTGTTTACTACCACTAACTTCATGATGTCATCCATCGGGAGAGAGTCAACTTGGTTTGAAATTGAAGACGAACATGACAAAGTGATAGTGTAGTTTGTTACTTTGCTTTATTGGTGATCGTAAATAAAGTGCTTGAATTAAACACACAAGTGTCTTCTTGTCTGCTTCAGTCACAAACAGTGCGTGTTTTAGTTTCAAGATGCTTGCTTTGTCGAGAAAGGCAACTCTGTTGGGAGATTGAGAAGCGTCTCGTCTCGTTGGTTAGGGGGGGAGTGGGTGGGTCCGACAGGTCTGTAGCCTTAATCTGCAACACACAACGAAACATGGTGAAATCAAATTTAGTAATAATAACCATTAATACCATTTGAGAGAAAAATTGGGAAGACTTTCCGAGGGCCCACCAAAGCATTGCGTGTCATCCGGAATATACACCACGGCTCATCCAACCCACCCTAGACCCCCAAACACCACCACCTCCAAACCAAATTTACCAGTGTGTACGTGAAAAAGATTAACGAGAAGAAACTATACGACCGATCGCCACATAAATCTGTTAAACTATCAAAACAAATCGCCTCACTATTGTCTGGACATGAAGCGTTTTCCTCTTTGAGTGCGCACCTCTGGGGATGAAATAGCAAACAAAACATAAAAAGAACAAATAAAAAGCAAAGGCGTGTCCCAGTAAGTTGTTTATTTTTGGTGCAATGATGAAACAGAATTGGAATCTTGTAAATCATTTGCAATGTTTAATAAGATTTAATGAATAATTTAAAAAATGAATAATCAGGTATACATAGGAGAAACTAGAATTTAAACTTTTTGCTGTGTTAGCATTAGTGATAACATATGTGTAAGATGATTTGACTATATGCAAATGTTTGACAATGTAAGAGGGTTGACTATATGAAGGTGAGGTTGGAACAACATAAAACAACAGGCTCCCGAAATAAGTCTTTATTATTCTAAATATGAACATTCAACAAAATGCAACCCATCTACTTGACAGGTAACAGAGGTCAAAAGATATATCCGGGGCCAACTAAATTAAAGTGCACTGTCAAGCAAAAATATCAAAATTAATTACATCCGATAACATCTGTCACCTGCACACAGCAACGTGTCGACTGTTCCCTCATAATTTGGCTCAGTTTTGCAAAGTACCACCATTTTTGTCCAGGCCTGTTTCATGAGTTTTTGATGATCATTTTTAAAGTAAAGCCGTTCAACCATAATTCAAAAGCTATTTCTGATTTTCATTAGTTAGATTTCATTAAACTTTTATTTGTTTTTGTTGTTATTATTATTATTATTTCTTTAACAGAGGATACCGACATTTTTTCATATTTATATTATTGTATAAAAACGAGTCGTTTTTCCATTTTTCATACCTGCTTCCAAACATCCAATGACCAAAAGAGATATTGACCCGAAATCAAGCAAAGAGAAGTGAATTGTGACGTGCTGTGCTCAAACCTTAAACGCTGTTGCGTCCCTCAAATGTGCAAATCCTACAACAAACAAAATGTCATCGTCAAAAAAAGCTACAAACATTTGCTTAGCTGAGAAGAGGTCTCCAACCATGCCACACCAGTTCACTTGCACGTGATGATTCATCAATGCACACCTGTTGCCAAATTACCAGCAGGTCTGACGTTGGATAATATGTTTGGAAGCAGATATGAAAAATGGAAAAACGACTCGTTATTTGATTTTCATTTTAAAATACAAACACCAACATTGAAATACATCTTAATTTTCTATGTTGTTGTCTGGAACGAGTAAGAAAAAGTGTAAAAGCGATCTCTTGTCCAGTCAGTAGCGATATGCACCAAGGAGGCGTCAAAACCCGCCAAAGACAAGAAGACGAAGAAGGCAGAGAAAGAAGAAGAAAAAGAATTGTACACATCCGGTTCGATGACCAGGTTTCCCGGTGACTGGCAGCCGTGTTTTCAGTGAGTAATTTAAACATTTTTTGAACTGTCTCTTTGCCATTTATATACAAATGTATGTATGTACACTATTTAGGAGCATAATTGTGACACTGAGCACTTCTAGTTCGTTTATTGTTCCTCGCTACGTCGCTGGAAGCTTGCTAGCTATCGTAAAACAATATCAACAAAGAGGCTCGTTTGCTAGCACGCCCACAAGTCGAACTCAGCTGTCAATCAAAATTAATCAAGGAAAGCGGTTGAGTTGAATGTTGTTTTGTATGTTTTCCACCCCAAAGCTAATGTCCACAATGGAAGATGCTTCACATATGGGGAGAGATTTGTCTAAAACACAAACGCAGCCGTGATTTTCATGTTTTTTTTAATCAGATCCACAAATATTTGTGATTTTTACAAATGTATTTCACTTAAATAACAAAACATTCGGGTTTTTTGTGTAATTGTGTTGAAACTTAATACATATATTGCTAAAAAATATATATATTTATGTTTTTGAATAAGATTTAGCTGCACCAAAATGTGCTTTTCAGATCAATAAATAGATTCGTGATTTTCACTTTTTTAATTAAAAAAAAAAAATTATCATGACTTATCGTGTAAATATTCAATTCTGCGTATGAAATGTCGAATTTGTACATCTGTGGATCAGCAGGCACGCCGTTTTTACAATTTTTTAAATTAATTTTTTTTACTACCCGTTTTGTTTAAAAAAAAAAAAAGCCAACTAATGAACAAATGATACACGGATTGTTGGAGACAGAGATACTGCCCTCAGGCGGACTGAAGAGGGATGGCCTTTAAAACACATGTCAATGTTGACAACTGCTGTGTGTGAGATAGATGACACCAGAGTGGATTTTTACTCGGGTATCATCCGACTCGCACAGGAAAAATAAATAAATTAAAAAGACTGGAAAAATCCTGTCCCATTCCGGTGAAAGCGAGTTCTATCCCGCTCCGCTCCGTTTAGCATGACTCCCACTCCCGTCCCGCTCCCTATTTTAGAGGTCAGATACATTAAATGATGACTTAATAAAGTTGCATTTAGTGAATAGTTTGTCGCCCCCCCCCCCCCCCCCGTCTCCTCGAAGGCTCTCTATTTTCTCAACATTTTTTTCCTACTGCAGGGCTTTTGCACTTTTTCAGTTAGTCGCAGTAGGATCTGGTTGCACCCTCTTTTAGTGTGGTACAGCAGCATGAACATATTTGCAGATGTATATTCATCTCAGTTGGCATACTGTAGTTTCGGATGTAAAGATTAACAGTGACTCACGATATTTTAGCAAAATATTTTGCTGTAATAAGAACTTGGTGTGCAACAAGCATCAGCTGACGAAACAGGTCAATTACTTTAGAGACAAAAAGGAAACACTAGAAAAAATATTTTGATAACATAAAAAATACTTGTTTATCACTTTTAACACCTTAGAACAATTGAATATGAAAACATTTAACTAAAAGTAAAAACTTTTTAAAACATACTCCTGTTATTTTTATTTATATCAAGGACTTGACCAAAGTCTTAGGGCACCAAAAGATTTTTTTTTTTTTTATTATTTAAGCCTTTGGGGACTGGGTAGTATAACGTACCAAAGATAGACTAATGTGAGACATCCCAACCACTAGAATAAAGGATCGAAGCATGCTATAGGCCTATGTCATTGTTTTGATTTTTGTAGTTCTTAACATTTTAATGCACTGATGCACTTATTTCTGTTAGGGTGTGAAGTGCTCGACTGTATTTGAACGCGCCTCGTCGAGCGCTGTCAATGTTTAATGTGACGTTCCGTGACGTTTGCTCACACAACTTAAAAAAAAAAATTAAAAAAAACGTGAAAATCACCAATATATTTGTGGATCTGAAAAACATTTGAACATTGCGGATGCATTTGTGTGACGACTAATTTTGAGGCAAATCTCTCCCCATGTTCACCTGCTGCTGGTCATCTACCTGCTGCTGGCTCCTTCCATTTTCTTCTATGTGGCATTATGCCTCCGGTGGCTCGAGAGGGTCAAAACTTTAGGGACACTGGCACAGTCTAATGACACCAAATGTTGTTATTTTATGCATATATTTTTAGTTCAAATCGCGTCTGTTAGACCTATTTGAAAAAATATTGAAGTACATAAAAATATACAGTATATTTTTACTATGTAATTTTTTACACTGGTTTTACAATACTTAAATGTTTAAAATTAATGAATGTGATTTCTCTGTATTAAAGAAATCATTATATTTTCTTCAATTCGAAAGAGTTCTCAGGTGCCTAAAGGATGGTTTTTACTTACCTTGACAACCTGGGACTTTGTGCCTACAGCTAGGGCTGCTCAGTGTTGCTAACTTAGTATCTTTTTTGCAAAAATGTCGTGACTTTTCGAACCCCCTTTGTTTAAAAAAAAAAAAAAAAAAGCAATTAGCAAGCTATTATGGTTAAATAAAAGTAGTGAAAAATCTAAAACTCTGAATAAAAATACTTTGACAAAAATGAAAATAGTCCCGCCCATCTGGGTTGAGACTGCAAATGAAGCCACCACTCTGGTGAGCACCCATAAAGATTGATTGTAGAGGCAACTTTTAAAGGCAGAGCGTATGTTTGTATGTTGTCAATAAATGTCGTGTGCTGGGGCATGACGTTGCCAGACAGAAAGAGCCTCCAGCCCAACATCAACAACTGAGCCAAACCTTTGAGTATGCGGTGTACAGGTGCAGCTTTACTGAGAGGCGTCTTGAATATGTTGCTTACCAAAATGTTGTGTTGCTTTTTTAATAAGTCATTAAATAGATAGCATTACATAAATGTAAATTCTGTCGTAAGTAAATGTAAAAACTTAAAATAAATAAAAACACCTTTCAATTAAGAATGTCATGACGGACCAAAATTGATCCTGAAAAAAAAAATGACTTAGTGCTGTCAAGCGATTCATTTATTTTAAGTAATGAATGCAAAAATTAACATAAATCGTCATCAAATTTTTTCAAATAAAATTTTATACAAAGCTTGTAACAGATTTTTCCTTTAGCAAAATCTTGGAATTAAAAAAAAAATGTCAAGTATATTTTGATTCAGAGGCTGTTCAAATCGCTTTCTTTGATGCTTGAATATGATTCTTTGAGTCTGTGGGGATGGAGCCTTTTCTGTTGCTTGAATGACCTTCCATTAAATGTCAGGCAATGGCATGACATCAGTCATGGCATGGCATGGCATGACAAAAAGTCTCTGTCCATTTGTAAAACCCGTTTGAAGAGACATTTCTTGTCTTTGACTTTTGATACGACGTGAGACTGACGCTTTTCCGCTGTTTTCCAGTATCTGCTGTATAGTGTAATTTGTGTTTTAATTTATTGCGTTCACTTGTTATATTATTGCTATTTTGTTTTTGGAATGTAAGGTGCTTTGTTACAGCTGCAGCTGTTATGAAATGCGCTAAATAATTAAAGTTGTATTGTATAGAATTACAACTGTTGAACGATATGCCAAAGACATATTTTGGAATTCTCCAATGAGTAACTTTTTAAAGTAAATGTCCATCTTTGTCTGTCTTTGCGCCAGTGACTCTCCTCTTAAATTTGGCTACAAGGTGAGCAGGGGTCAGCTCCCACAGGAATGAAATAAAACCGAGGTATGTTTTTTTCATGCTTTATGAAATTTAAATGAATCTCCAGAATGAACGCTTTCATTTTGACAGCCCTAATTAGAGTCCAAATTGCTTTAATGGACAATGTAATCTGCTATTCCTCGAATTAATAATTTGACATTCTAATACAAGGGATTATTGGGCCAGGGACAAAAGAACAAACAAAACTGTGTAATCTTACATCGTTAACTTAAAAAGGTTTATACTTTTGATAAAAGTTGTGTATTTTGGAAAGTAATATACTTACCAGATAATGTAGTGTTGTAAAATGACTAGAGTAAAGTGGCTTTTTTTCTGAGGGCAGGTAAAGGAATGATATCAAGGGGAGCAGATTGCTGCCTGTTGGAGTAGTTTTACTTTTTGTGTGTGTTTGAACAATATTAAACTACTCTTTCTTAGCACATGAGTGGAATATTTTCAGTTGGAGGACTTTGAAGCCCTGCTTGAGTTGATTGAAAGGAGCATGAGTTGCTCATTGGCTGTCAGGTGCGGAGAGAAAGCCTGCACCAGCTGATTGCTCACACAGATGCATGACGTGTGTGGGCACATGTGCAAACGGACGTGTTAAAAGTGGAACTATACCACCTTATTTTACTAATAATACGACTTGGACTTTAAAATAGACAAGTAAAAAACTGAACTTTTATGTCCAGAAGAGTGTTACTTACTGCTTTTATTTTCTGCCTGACCAGATGGATGGAGGAGACTTCGTGCTCAAAGGTGCAGCCGACGGACTTGTGGGACACGCGGAAGGAAAGGGAAGGCCAAGCTGCATTTGGACCCGAGTGAGTATTGAGCAGTGTCGTGTGCTTGAGGAGCTGATGTGTGATGTCACATCGCACCACAAGGTGGACGTGAGTGCACTCAACTTCAACTTCAACTTCTGCTTCATGCACTGCATGACACTGTGATCGTCAGACACTTCTGGGCATGTTTTTGAATGACAATGATGTGGGCCAAGTTAGTTAAAAAATGTCATATTTAAAAAAAAGTCTATGTATTTTTGACTAACTTGGTTCACATCAGTGTCATTTAAAACATGTTCAGCAGTGTGTGATGACGGTGTTGTGCTGCACACTTAGTTTATGTCCCAGTGTGCTCACGCCCCCCTTTGGTGCCATCGCCTAAGTGTGTGCGCGTCATTTGAAGTAAGTGACATCACACGTGAGCTCGTCAAGCTGCTTCCATCGTCAATGTCTGTGTGTGCAACTTGAGTTGGCTCACACAAACATTGACTGGTGAAATGCTTTCAAATTGTCATGTTAGCCTCTCTGTCCAATAAATTGTAAAACTTGAATTGGAGTCTTTGTGTTTTATTGGTAAATCTGCCCTTATTTGAAGCCTTCATGCGTGTCGGTTGCTGCAGTGGAAAACTATTCCAAAGGCTGCTTGAAGTCTCGAGGTGAGAGTTGCATGTCAGTCACTACTACTGTGGACCCAAGTGTCACATTACTACTCCTGTTTGTCTCGTCATGACTCAAAACTCGAGCAATCTTTAAATTCATTGAGCTTTGGGTCATGTGAGAGTGAGGGGAATAGTAAAAGACTTGGTGTCTCATGTAGTGACTGAAGTGCAACTTTGACCTGAAGACTCAAAAGTGCCTTCCAAAAACTATTTGCTGCTAGGACCGCCCCTAACCCCGCCCAAATTTCAAATCCACCAATCACGGTGCGGCTCGAATTTGCATAGCCAATCAGAATGCAGTAATTTGCATAGCCACGCCCACTTCTGACAATCCGACCAATCACAGCGCTCTAGATTTGCATAACCACGCCCCACTTCTGAACCACCAATCACAGCGCTTCTAATTTGCATAGTCCCGCCCAGCCTTCAACCAATCACAGCCTTTTGTCCGCATTGCTCCACCCACTTCCAGACCCATCAGCGAATCAGAAAGCCTTATTCCAGCTTTGCCACACCCCCTTTCCAAAAAAAAAAAATTGGCCAAAAAAAAAAATTTGGGGAAAAAAAAAAAAAATAAAATAAAAAAAAAAAAATCGATTTTTTTTTTTTTTTAGATTTTTGTGGTTTGGGTTTTTTTTGTTTTACTTTGCTTTTAAGCAAGTGTTTTGTGATGTGTGTAAGAATGAAGTTGAGAGCTTTAGTGTTATTTGTAATCAAGCTTTATTTCTTTTGCAGAGTAGACAATCGCAAACAAACAAGTGACAAGTTCAATGACAGTCTGCTCGCCGCTAAGTGCTCAAGTGGTCGGCCAGCGAGAAGAAGGCGAAGCTGCAAGTCGGATGACAGTCTGCTCGTTGCGAAGTGATCGGCCAGCGAGAAGAACTTGGACAAGCGTGTGGACCTAAGACAAAAAAAACATCTGTAAGTCAAAAGTTAAGTCAACGTCTTGTGCAGAAGATGTTTGGAGCTTGAAACCTACCAACAATCAAGACTCAAGTCTTCATCACAGGTGCGTTATGATGGAAGATGATCTTCATCCTTGCTGCCTGGAAAGGGGAAGAAAAACCAAAAGTATTGGGACAAAAAAAAAAATGTCATGAGGATTGTGCAGTGAAGAATTTAAAGAGCATACCATCCAAGTGTAAATGTCTCCCATTTCTTCTCAGGCTGCCTCCAAGTTTGGCTTCAGCACCTCATGAATGAGCAAGCAACAACAAAGGCAAAAGTGTTGCCGCTTGTCACTGGCTGCGAGCAGGTACTCGATCGTGCGCCACACTGGACACAAGAACAAAGCATTCAACTTTGTCGAGACAACTGGAACGTGCTAGCTGAAATGAAATGTTCCTTTTCTTACCAGCAGAGGACTCATCCTCAGGTAGACGCACGTTGAGTCATGTGACAGCTCGTAGCACTCCAGTGGCGCCATCTGCAGGACAAACATGTGAGTAGACAATTTCATTACTAACCTGAAATGCAGTTACTATTTTACTGTTACGCTTCTGCAGGAGCTCCTCATTGACGCAGGCATCTGGAACACCTTGGCGACAAGTTTGATGACATGTAAAGACTGTCTCCTCGTCGCTGCACGGTGGAGTCGTCAGTTGGCCAGCGTGGGGGGCCTAAAGACAAAGGTGAGTCAAAAGTTAACTTAAAAGCTTATGGCATAAGCAACATACCATGAATGTAGTGTCTCACCTTTAATGACAACTCGTTTTTAGTTTACTTAAAAATATTTTGATTCACTGTAGACTGGAACCTTCCACTGCAGCAGCTGGTCGAGCTCCTGAAACTCTGGAGTGTTGCAGAGACTTCTCCTGGATGGAAAAAACTGCAAATACCACAAATGACGGACCAGTCAAGCTGCTATTTTTAGTACTTTTATTTGCATGTCTTAATATTGAAAATGTTGGCAGCTTTGAGGACCTTCCACATTTATGGAGAATTTCTCTTTGCCCAGCAGGTGGGAGAGTCCCTGACGGCACTCTGACTGGAAGCTGCAGTGCATGCCAAGTCCAAGAAAAAAAAAGAGGCAAGTGCCCTTTCAACATGCAGTGTTTTTTGGAGCCTGTTGAACCGGTCAGCAAGTTGACCAACTGGAAAAACAAAAAACAGTCAAGTACTTTGATTTGTCACGTTTGAATTTTGCAACAGGTCCCAACCTTAAAGGGAACTCAACTTTACAAGTTGATCCATGCTGCACTGATCAGGTTCTTCAGCACCACCTGGTGGACAAGAGCAGGACAAAAAGGAAAAGTAACTTGTTGACCAGGGTCGCCGGCCTGCCCGTTTTCCATTGCGCCTATCTGCAACACACCCGATTCAAATCAGCAAGCTCTTTAGGAGCCTGATCATTTCAATCAGGTGTGTCGCAGCAGGGAGACAAAGCATTCAGGAAACAGGATTGGAGACTCCTGACTGCAATTGGCAAAAAATGCTCACTTTATACACCACCATCTTGTTCCACAGCTCTCAATGAAGCTCTGGCATGACTGCAGAAGAAGGGGAGGAAAAACAAAAGTTTGGACTGGGAAGTCACATCGGGTCTCCTGAGCCTTCTTCGGTTTCATCCAGAATCTTGGCTGGTGCTTCTTCCTGGAGTGATATGGCAGCAAAAACATTAAAATTGACAGTGATCCAAGTGTTGCCATTGAGTGCATGTTCCCACCTGAGGTGTCAAATCCCGGTCCAGAAAGTAAAACCCCTGCCGCCATAGTTTGGCTGTAGCCGCAGGTGCTTCCACTCACCCGTCAGGTAAACGAGCTCCCCAGCAGCTGCTTGAGTGGAAGCACCTGTGGCGCAAGTCAAACTGTGCCTGGGTTTTTATTTACTGGACCTGGATTTGACACACCTTTGCTGATTGGGAAGATGGTCAGCACATGCTGAAATTATTAGTCAAACATTTGTACATGTATGAAAGAGTGTGTGTTTTACCAGTGAGGAGAGGAGAGCAGAGCTGGACGCCTCTTCAACAGCATGGTGGCCTGAAAGACAAACGTAAGGAACGTAAGCGTTCCACTTGAAAATACTCAGCCTGACAAGCTAGTGGCTTAGCAATCTGACATTTGGTAGACATGCAAAAGTCTCATGACGCCATGTCCCAAAAAGACAGGAAGTCAGACATTTTAATGGTCATTTCGGCCATTCTGTTTTAGAGCTGAGCCTGTCGACAGAAATAAGAACACATACACGCAGGTACTTGATTTAGTCTGTTTAATAGTGATATCTTTTGTATGAAAAACACAGAAATAGTGCCACTTTGCAGTCAAGCTGGTCGTTTTGTTTAAGATGCAAGCCTGTGGACAGAAATTAGACAGTTAACACTCATGCATGAAAATATACTTGATTAATTCAGTTTAATTGTCAAGTTTTGTCTACTTACCTTTGGCAAAAAAAGCACTTTGGTCCAGATGCTGGAAAAGATATGAGCAAACGCTTTGTTAGTCATCTCACACAAAGAAGTAGCTGCATTACTGTTGAATAAACATCAACCTAACCATGAATTAATATTTAAATTGCGTTCATCCATTTGTCACCATGTACGTCCCATAAACGCATTTTTGGTGGAATTTAAAGTCGTAGGAAGTGTCACTTACCAACGCTAGAGCAAACGCTTTAGCTTAGCATGTTAGGAAGGCGTGAGCACGGCAAAAGTGCTACTTTAGTTCAAAGACAGCAAAAGCAGTAAGTTTTAAGAGGCTATTAAAGATTGAGCACTTACTTTGTCAGTTTCCGTTTACCTTTTTGAGGAGATGTGTGCGGAGCAGCAGGTGGACGACTGGAGGCAGTGAGCGTGCTGAGAAAGAATGTCGCATTTTCCCCGACTTAAATAGGTTTCCGGTGATGACGTCACTTCCAGAGGAAAAAAAATAAAAAACCTTTAACCCAAAGCTAAGCGGTAGATTTTAGTCAAGAAATTGTCTTACAATGAAAATGCAGCAGCGAAATAAAGGACGCACGCACTGTCATAAATCCTTACCGAGTTTCGAACCCGGGTTATCTGGTAACGAAGTGGAGGACTATACCCCTCAACCAACACTTCGTGTCAGTCACTCACCCTCATAATAGTATATATCATATTATGACGCGGCTATTCTGACGTAGAATAGGTTAATGCCTACATATATATATGACCCAACAAACCCTGACCAGAAGATCTGACATGGTCGAATGGTTAGTGTCACAGCTTGGTCTTTGGGAGACCCTGGTTCGATTCTTGCTTTGTTCTCAATTTAATTTGTAAACGGAGCAAAGAGTGAGGATCGAACCCGGGTCTCCGGAATACCACGGCACTTCTTATACCACTCGGCCATCTTGATGGAGAAAATTCGAATTTTTTTTTTGTATTTATTGGATCATGGTCAACAGTTCGGATAAGTAATTGGGGAGAGGGTTGGCATCCCTCGTGAAGTGGTCACACCGCTAACATTCCACGTGGACTGTGTGATGATACGAACAAATAAAACCCCCACACCACTGGTGTTTACTACCACTAACTTCATGGTGTCATCCATCAGGAGAGAGTTTGCAAAGTCAACTTGGTTTGAAATTGAAGACGAACATGACAAATAGGCAGTATAGTTTGTTACGTTGCTTTATTGGTGATCGTAAACAAAGTGCTTGCATAAAACACACAAGTTGTCTTCTTGTCTGCTTCAGTCACAAACAGTTCATGTTTTAATTTCAAGATGCTTTGTCAATAAAGACAACTCTGCTGACTGGAGCTTGAGAAGCGTCTCGTCTCGTTGGTTAGGGGGGGAGTGGGTGGGTCCGACAGGTCTGTAGCCTTAACCTGCAACACACAACGAAACATGGTGAAATCAAATTTAATGATAATAACCATTCAGACTATTGGGGAGAAAAATTGGGAAGACTTTCCGATGGCCCCCCAAAGTACTACGTGTCATCGGGAATATACACCACCACCTCCAAACCAAATTTAACAGTGTGTGCGTGAAAAAAGTTTAACGAGAAGAAACTACGAGAAGAAACTACGATCAATCGCCACCAAAATTCACATGCACATCTCAACCTGTGCCCACATACATCTCTTAAAATATCAAAAACAAATCGCCTCACTATTGTATGGACATTAAGCGTTTTCCCCTTAGATTGCACACATATTGAGAAGAAAATTGTAATGTCCATAAAATCTCAAATATTGGTGCGATCCTTTTGATATTGACAAAACAAGCTTTAAACTCCTACCAAGCCGAATCTGTTTCTGTTAGCGACGGAAAGGTTTCGTTTGCCTTATGAAAATCATTACAAACCAGGGTTTTGACGCCCACCCAAAAGAAAAAGCGATCGACGAAAAAAAAAACTGTCCACCTCTTGTTCACCGCTAGCCGTTGCCGTGGTTACAAGGCACGCACATCGCAGTCGTTTAGCATTCTGAAGATAGCTTCACATTTAAACGCAGATGTGTCGTCCTTTCCCGTGTCCTCGTCAATAGTTATCACAGAAGAAGATAATAATCATATAACGCCCTCGACTGCTCCCTGCGTGCTGTTTAAGGATTTATTTTGCGGAAGATCGGTGCTAATTTTGGTTAGCATGTCTGCCTTTTACTGTACGATAGCATTTAGCTAGCGGACGTTCGTTATTTAATCACTTGTTTTACACGTCAGTGTTACACGGAACAATATCTTAGAGTGACAATTAAAAAACTCATAGTAAGAACATTTGCCTCTTACTTATAGAAGTGGTTGAAAAGTGCCCCGCCCTGAGATAATATTGAATGTAGTTGATCGATGAGAACACGTTAAATTAATTTGCCTGAATTCAGATGACTACTACGGTTTGACTATTGTACACAGACGTGTGTCTTGTCATACATATTTGACATGATCGATATCATACCTCGGGTCAGGAATCCATGGATTACATCTGCAGCCTTCCTGTTGACCTTTCTAATAATCCAAATCTCCAATCACACGCAATTTCCCGCACACTCGCCTGCCTGTCTAAAGTCTGTACTTCTCCATCCCTACAAATAGTTAAAATTCACTTAAAACTTGTAGTTGCGTAAACTATCAAAACATTTACACTCACGAGCTGCATTCGCAAGGGCGAAACACGCCCCGCCGCATGGGATTGTGAGATGCACTACTATTTTTAGCACCCTAGTCACGATTGTAAACAAACAATACAGAATCCAATTTTAGGGTTGTATTTTTATGCAAAATCTGTCTCATTTTATTTTGAAAACCAGCTAAAATTGTTTGTTGTTTTCAGATTTGAGTTTCAAAATCGTAAATATAAAACACGGAAGGTCCATAAATTATAGTATTAGTTGAATTACAATGCTTTAATGCAATCTTGATATATTATTTTCTTTGCGTAGTGTTTTATTTGACTGCATTACTTCAAGTACATGTTGATGTGTTTATGTCCAATCAGCAGCCATGTCAATTTCACTTGTAGCGCTGGCCGAGCGATGTCATATGAGAAGAGGGACTGTTTAAAAGTTCAACCGCGATGGTCCTTTGTGATGTCAGCATTGTCTGTCCGCTTATTGGTTGGTCTGAACAAACCACTTCAATTCAGCAATATTCTTGGGATACCTAGTGTGAATCACAGTCATGCCATGCCACAGCATCTGGGTTCAAAGGGCCGCTCCAGAAAATATTATTTTTAAAAAAACGACCATGTTTGGTAAGGCGCTTTTTAGGGAAAAAACCAACCATGTTTGGTAAGGTGTTTTTTAGGGGAAAAAACGACCATGAAATGCGTTTTTTGGTGTGTTTTTTTTTCACTAGTGTCTTTCATTTAAACAGGGCACTAGTGTCTTATTTGAATGACACTAGAAAGACGCTAGTAGGGGAGCGGTGGGCCCGGTTGAAGCCACGCCCCACCTAGTCCCGCCCATAGCATTCTAACTAACCCCTAAAAAAGAACGACTGCAACACCTAAACAATGTGTAGAGCAAGAACACAGTTGGATGACTGCAAAAGCCTTCTGCCTGAAAGAGTATTGCATGGACGGAGATTCATAACAGGGGCCAAGGATTTGCCGCATTGTATCGTTAACTACTCGACCACAGTGGCTGCGGCGGTGCCAGCATTAATAACAAACCAAACCCATTTGAAAACTTAGCAAAAGAAAAACGAGCACAATCTGCTAAATCAAGCAAATGGAAGTGAATAGTGACTTGTGCACACCTGTCGCCAAATGGCGTGCGCACTCACTTGCAAACCTTCAGTGACATACGGGCTTCAGGGATAATCAAGAAGTTGTGACGGAGACACCCGGAACACATCAATTGACCTTTAAAATTCAAAGTCAAAAATAAAGACAAATGTTATCGATCAGAGTCATTTATTGGGCAATTCCGTTATTAAAATAACACTCTTCCCTTACAAACCAACACCGAACAGATCTGTATTCAACAATAAATACATAATGAAAATCAATGAAGAACAAAAGGCAGAAAATAAAGAAAAACCTTAAGTTCAGTGAGGCCTCTGCTTTTAAGAGCTTTGTTACTCTTCTTAACCATGTGAAGCGCTTGTGCTCCGAGCAAGGGTGCCCAAGTCGGGTCCTCTAGAGCCCCAGACCAGCTTGCTTTGGATGTCTCCCTCCTCTAACACACCTCGTTCAAATGATCAGCAAGCTTTGTCATTTGAATCAGGTGTGTTGCAGGAGGGAGACATTCAAAACAGGCTGGAATAGGGGCTTTTGAGGACTGGACTTGGGCATGATGATAAAGACCCTAACACCTTTTTTGTTTCTAACTTATGACGCCATTCAATGCTTGGAACCTGCTCGTTCACTTCCTTCTGCCGCCGCCATTTGCCAGGATCATCACCAGCCTGGTGAAGATGTTCAGTGTGTCCATGTAAATCCCCATGCAACTAGAAAACATAGAAATAGATGTTGGTGCTCATGACAACTAGAGATAGACCGATTATCGTCCGGGCCGATTATCGGCGCCGATATTCAGTAGTTTGACGAATATGGGTATCGGCCGTTTTTAAAAATCTGCCGGCCGATAATAAATCAATTTAAAACTGTTAACTTCAAGGAACTATTTATTGGAATTTTCAGTGAACTTTATAAGAGATTCAGACCCTGGGAACACTATGCACCTTTTGTTTTTATTTGAAATCAATATAATAGAATATCACTTTTTGTGAGAATTTTCCAACAAAGATGGCCACATTGGCAAACATTCATAATCATTTAAAAAAAATAAAAAAAGAAAAACTCAACATTGTACAAATCCGAAAAATTGTTCAATAAACATATGCTCAAGACGATTAAACACATTTCAGAGTTTTATTTTGACGCCAATATTTTTAGTGAAAATGAATATCGGTTATCGACTAACTACTAATCGTAATCGGCCCTGAAAAAAACATAGCGGTCTATTTCTAACGACAACCCTCAATTTGTAATTTTTTAACACTCGACAAACAATAGACTACAAAGACAACCCATTCAGTCATCATTTGGCGTGGACTTACGCGTTAATGGGGTCGTAGTTTTGCACACCGTAGAGCGGCTGCGTCTCGGCCCTCTTGACGACCTTCTGCGTGTCGTAGAGCAGGAACATGCTGAAGAGGACCAGGCCGCCGTAAATGGCCACCGAGTACAGGCCGGCCCCGAACGCAGAGGTGGGTGGCAGGAACATGGACCCTGCCGACCGAGTTGCGACTTCATCTTCCCACTTCAGGCGGCCATCTTGAGAGCGTGTGTGTGTGTGCGTGTGCACTTACCAATAGAGGAAGCAAAGACCACCCCGAAGCCGACGGCCAGGGGCCCGCCCATGTTGAGGAACCTCTCACTGGGGGCGCACATGGCCACCGTGGAAAGGCCGCCCACGATGCCTGCCGTGTACCAGGCGGCCCGCATCATCAGCGGTCCTCCCAGGAGAGTCAGGGGGGCCACCACAGCTCCCATCACACCTAGAAATAGAAATAGTCACAACTTGCAAACGCTTACATCAGACCTCAAGGGTATGACTTTGCCCTCAAATAAATATTTATTTACACACACAGGTAATAAAACAATACTCATGAGCATATATTCTTCCAATGTGAAAAATCTGTTAAATTCATGAAGTTTGATACATCTTCAACACTTTTTATTTTCATGTAAAGTTTATCTCCATGCATGTACCACACTGCCCCTAAGAGGCCAACGGGTGCGTAGCAGGAAGAGCAGTTATTAATTTTAATACACGGTTTGAATTGCTATTATGTCAATATCTTAGTATTTCACTTATTAATGTGTTTTCTGTTTGTTAATTTGGGTTATATTTTAGATGAAAGGGGAAGTCAACCCAAAAATATTTTTGACCAGAATATGTTCTATGCAGAGCCACTAGTTGAAACAAGGCATTATGATAAATATTGCATTTGTGGAATACGAGTTAATCCACTCGTTTTTAGTCATCTCAGGGGTGTCGACATTTTGCCACTTCTGTCGACTGAAAATGACATCACATTTGGGCTCAGCTAACGGCCAATCACATCTCACCTGTTTTCTGAAGCTGAGCCGTGACTGGTCATTACCTAAGCCCCGAGCAACTGTGATGTCATTTTCAGTCGACAGAAGTGAAAAAATGGCGGCCCCCTGAGATGACTAAAAACGAGCGGATTCACTCTTATTCCACAAACAATTAATCGCACTCCCTTGTTTCAACTAGTGGGCCTGCATAGAACATATTCTTGAAAAAAAAACGTTTGGTTTGACTTCTCTTTAAATTTTGGTAGTCAATCAATGAATAATCATGTTTATTAATTATGATTTCAACATCACTCAAAATAATAGTGATTATCATTTTTTCCCATAATTGCCCAGCCCTAATGAACGGTACTTTTTTTCTGGCATATTTGTTTGGTGGTGTGATATGAGCTTTTTACTCATGTAAAAAAAATATGCCTCGTCTTAATAAAGATCGGCAAACATCACTTGAGACTCTACATGACTGCCCTCTAGTGTTGCATGCACATACCTGCATGCAGCATCCAGGCCAGGTGCTTGGGCACCGGGCTGTGCTCGTACGAGATGGACCGGACCAGCATGCCGGCGCCGATCATGGCAGCAAACGTAGCTCCGATAGCCTGGGGGGGAAAAAGAAAAAAAAAAGACAAAGTCTCTATGACTCCGTTTATGTTGATGCTCCAACTTCCCCTGGCAGGGGATCCTCACCATCCAGGAGCCTCTCATCATGAGTCCCATGAGCGCCGGGGTTCGGCTCACGGCGACCGCCGAAAGAGCCGTCAGTCCCACGCTGCCCGCAAAGTACATATAAGTGGAGTGGATCCTGTCCTTCACATATTGAGGCCAAATCCTGCACAAGAGAAGGGTGAAAAGGAAACGGTTAAACAAAAATAAATAATAAGCTATATCCAGAGTAGGAAAAAAAAAAAAAGGCAACAGACTATAAATGATTGAGGGAAAGAAATAAGCGTGTTGGATGTATGTAATTGTAATAAGTAAGTTTAAGTTGCTCTATCCCAAGAACATTTAAATACACAGTGTAGCATATAAAGAGCGGTCGTCGACTCACACTGCTTTCTCAATGGCACCAATTTCGTTTGACATTCCCATGCCGTAGTAGCATAAAGCTCCCAGTCCCACTGCGGCACCTCCAGCTAGAATCATTCTTCCCATGATGTCAACTGAGAAGATATCACATTGTGGGGATGCGGTAAATAATGAGATGAGGAGACAAAGGCAAGTCATGTCTCTTTTACATCAATTTGACTGTTAAACAGAAAACTATTCTTTCAAACCTCCATCCCCTCCCTTGAAGGAGGAGGTCCCTGGTGAACTCTCACTTGTGGGCCACCACATCATTGTAAATACTGGATGATGCCTCATTTCATTTTCATTCACCTCATCTCTTTTTCATTTTGCTTTTATTTTTTTTCTTGCATCAACTGGCATACATACTTTTTAACGCCGTGCCTGTAGCTGGCTCGAAAGCAGCCTCTTTGAGTTGATCTCTGGTCGTCCTGGCCCGGCGGAAACCAAATCTGGCCTTTGAGGAAAAACCCTGACAAAAACAAAATCGTTGATGTAGAAAGATGAACTGAAACAGTGAAAAAAATAATAATATTTAACTATTTAAGTAGAATAGAATGGGAGACTGTGAATATTTCACAACAAATAAGTGTAGAATCAGAATAGTTTTGTCACGATATTGTCACACGGTGAAATGACCAACAAGGGGATAACAGAACGGAAGTCCGCGGGGTCGCTTTTAACACCACGCCGTTTAATAAGTAAAAAAAAAAAACAATAACAACAACAACTAAAAAATCACACCTTGTCAAAATGACAGTTCTAGAAGATCTAGTTAGTAAATTTAATATTCTAGTTTTGAAGACAGGAATGGTCCATGTTTCTTTTGAGTCGGTTAGGGACTTAGGGCTAGCTATGGTGCCTTGTGGGTTACTTTGTTGACACAAAGCAAGTCAGCAAAAGTGCCGTAAAGTATTTTACACCCATTTAGGTGCCATTTATACTGAGAGCTAACATGCTAGCTATTGCTAAGCTAACATTCTTGCATGTTTTCCCGGATTCCCCCAGTGATGCTAGGCCATCCTCATGAGTACCTGCTGCGGTGTGAAGAGGGTCGGGCATGGCTTCAGGTTGAGGGTGGACGACCTCAGATTGGCGGAGCCGTTGGCCACCGCGGAACGGAACCCCGCGGCGAGCGAGGGGATGCTCCTCAGGCTTGTCAGCCTTGCCACAAGCATGGTCTCGTTTGTGCGTCAAACTAGAACGAAAACACTCAGCACCATGATTATGTCACATCATTCACAAAACTATAGTAGAGGCTTTCGGCTAACAGAATTTAGAATTTGCGAATCATACCAACATTGACTCAAACAGCAACATCGTTCGCATTTTAAACGTTAAAACATGGTCTGAATACATCACTTAAGTGTTGATTTAAGTCACCTATTCATTATAATATCATCGACACGTTAAGTGAAGCTTACTTACGGGTATGTGCGTAGTTGTTCACCTTCTCGAGGAGACGGAGCCGCAGAATAATCGTGCGTGTGCTTCTGACGCAATTGTTTTGTAATCTTCCGGAAAACTCTCGTGACGTAATCACGGCGCGACGCCGCCGTTGGGAAATGTAGTTCTTCAAAGTCGAGTCGAAGACGTCATAAACGCAATATAAACAAATTTACAAGTTGCCTTTAACTAGGTAGTCAACTTAAAATCAACTACTTTACAGCTCTTTAAGCCTTGTGTATGTATACATATATACATACATATATATGTATATATATATATATATATATATATATATATATATATATATATATATATATATATATATATAACATTATCAATCAACGTCAAATACAATACAATACAATTTTATGTATACAGTATAGCGCATTTCATAAAGCTAGAGCTGTAACAATGCACTTTACAAAACAATAAACAAACAATAAAAAAGGCCATAATTCACAAGTGTTAATCAATGAATTAACATAAACAGTGCTTAAGAACGTATATAAAGCTAAAAATAAATAAATAAATAAATAAATAAATATAAATTTCAATATATACACATAAAAATAAAATAAAAGACGTCTACTACCGGGCCGAACTTTTGTCCCAGCTGTGCGTCTCTGGCTGATCGTATGTGTTTGCAATAATTTGATAACATGAGTATTATTGTTAAAACATGAATAATCCGATTGTTGAATCACATTAAATCGGTTACATTTGTTAATTGACACCTTGCTTGCATTAATGAATCCAATTCGACTGTGCAGGTGTGAATCACCCGATGCCCACTTGTCGCTGTGCCAGAGTTGCAAAATATACTCCACTAGAGGGAGCCAATCCGCTTTTGTTGGGACTGTATTCAAGTGGATTAAACTTCTATAAAGCAATTTAAAACATGGACTGTGGCACTTTTTTTGATGACCTACTTTGATTTGTTATGTTCATGGCATATTTATGTGCAAATTTGTTTATGTGCAGATGTGTAGTTGATTCATCTTTTTTTTTTTTTTTTTAAACTCATTCAATGTCAATGGGAGGTCCCCTCGTACGTCATCCAGCCAGAGGCAAACAGTTGGTACGAAAACTTTTTCATCCAGTCTGACATGCAGCTACCCTACTGGAAATACGGACCCCTATTGGACTCTTAGACAACGTTTGTGTGTGTGTGGTGAGAAAATCATGGGATTAATACTCCGAGTTCGACGCGCTCAATTTTACGGATTAAACAGCGTGGGCACATCAGCATGGTGGGTACACGACGAACGGGCACCTGATTCAGTTGTCGTAGCGGGAATGAAAAGTTCAGCACCATAGTTAGTGAAATGTAGTGAGCCGCTTACAAAGCAACTCAGTTGCAAGAGGGAGTGACTTCTAATTTGGGATCCTTTATTAAAATAGCATGACTGCAGAGTGACTTCAATTATTCACTTATTATCTTTATTACCCATCATATTTCACGGATTGAAACATGCCCAGTCAAAATTAATATCAAGATACTTTATGTATGTATGTTTTTTTCTGAAACTGTACACAAAAGAAATCTAATCTACAAATGAAAAGTGTGTACATTAATGTATGTATATACAAATTAAAAGCACCATCAAGGTAGGCATATATCACGTCAAATAAGAAAAAAGGCTATATTTTCTTAAAAAGCCATATGTCAAATCTGAATTGCCCTAAAATGTACAATTGTATAAAATCTGATATTTCAAATAGCTGTCATTTTTAAAAAAAAGTTATATATATATATATAACATATATATGTTTAACATAAAGTAAAACGATAGTAGTCAGTACTGTCTTACAAAGTTGTATGAAGTAAATTATGTTGTCTGAAAAAGGTATACAGTAAAGTTGTATTACAATATATTGTACAGAAATCACTGTTGACAGAGATTAAAAAAAGAAATACATTGATTTTGTAAGATAAAATTGTTCATTTTTATTTTTTGATGCTATTTAACAACTCCTTGCACTCACTAACTAATCCCATGCAATTGGGTTGGTTTCTGTGCAACAATCAATCATCAACAACAATATGTAACCAAGCAATCAGGAATTCATTTTCTTTTGGTAAAAGAATAATAAAAAGACACTAAACTTTATAGTGTTGGCAAAAAAGATGTGACAGCAAAACGTAATAATGCATTGTGACAGGGAAGTCATTAATGAATATAACAATGTGAAGTTAAAAAAAAAGACAAAATCAGTGTAAATAGAAAAATACCAGAATAAAATTGTAGTTATCAAAAAGACACTGTCCTGTGGCTTGAAATACAATTAGCAAGTGTATGAAAGAGGAAAATTATGTTGGTTGGGGAAAAAAAAAAAAAGTTGTATTTGCTTTGCTCGGTTCTGTACAAAAGGCCCAAGTGGGCCGTGTCAATTTCGCAGGCTCTCTGTATGAAAGAGGCTTGACTTTCTCTCTGGTGTCACATGACCCCAGACGAACCTGTGGTCTGGTCACGTCTTGACGTGCGAATAACCCCGTGCAGTTTGACGTTTCGTGGGGGTCACTCCTGCGTGAAGAGGCCTTTTGTGGTCGCGGCATGCGGCAGGGTGGTGCAAAATGAAGCTGAAAACTTAGCCCCCCCCCCTCCATCCAGTATATTTACACCAGTGATTCCCAACTTTTCCCAATTCGTGTGTATTTTCTCCAAATATCAGACCTTTGTTTGCCTCTCCATGCCAGCGACGTATAGTGACAGGAAGAACAATATAATGCTCTTTAGATGGCACAAGTTACAGGACACAAGAGACTTTTCCTAATACAAAATTAGCTCCTTGGTTCCTTCAAGGCTGGGAAACACGGCCTTTTTTTTTTTATGCACCATTACGCCTCAATGACTACAAACTTCCTGGAGAATTTCACAAGCAGTGTCCAAGCATGCTGAGTGTTTAGACTGCGTGCAGTCATTTGAAGTACATTAAAAATAAATCCCAGACATGCTTCTGTGCTGCGCACGTCAGCGTACCAAGGACTGGAATCCTAGTTGTGTTACATGGAAATCAAGGGGGGATTGATTAGCCAATTTGTCCGTCTGTTTTTTTTTTTTTTTTTTTTTTTTTTTTAATGCGTGTAAGCCGGACCGCTCGCCAGCTAATTGGAGTGCACATTTCAAATCTTTGAAATTCGCACCAATGGACACTTTAGAGTCTGAAATGAACTCTACACACGTTTTTGGAATGTTGTGAGGAAGCCCACACACAAGTCACGCAAGCACGGGGGGAACATGGAAACACCAAACGGAACCCGGCACCCGTGTCTCACAGTTTTCAGGTTCCGGGTTCGAATCTGAGCTCCAACCTTCCTGTGTGAATTGACTTGAAATTGTCCATTCGTGCGATGGTGAGTTTGTCTAAGTACCCCGCGATTGGCTGGCAACTCATTCAGGTCACCCACCTTAGATGAGCTAGATAGCTTAGATGCATACATTTTGACTAATACTTGGTTTGATTTGAGCTGGTTTCACACAGATTCTACAAAATTGCCACATCAGACACACACTAGAAGACAAGTGTACATGTTTGGGTGATTGAAGACTCCAAGTTATCCATAGGCGTGACTTTGTCCAGCTCAGCCACAAACCTAATGAAAACAACAAACTTGTACTTTTCCAAGGTACAAGCTCAACATAACTACTCACAACTGGAGCGTTTGGATGTGCCCTCTTGTTGAGGAACAAAACCGGATTCTGAGGGAACTGTGAGCCGTCATCAGCACCTTAGCAGATGGTCTAGTTGGGTATCAGTAGCTCATGTGTTGAAAAGATCTCCTGCCGGTGTTGACAGGGAGCAGCAGCTGGATGTCAGGGCCGCCGTGACCTTGGGCGAGGAAATGGCAGGTGTCAGGTTACGGCCGCGAGAGGAGTTTCGCGTCTGATTGCGGTCGCTCACACAAGGCTAGCAAGCGGCCGCAGACTCGGATTTACAGTTTCTGAGCGGCCCGGCGGGGATGGGCGGGCACGGTTCGGCATGCACGGCTGCACTCAAGATAACTGGGACTTCCTGGAGCGAGGGACTGAATTAGACACACTTTTTCCTTGTTTCTATTTTTTTTTTTTACCTTCCTTCTCAAGATGTGATGAAGTGGTACCTTGACTTTGCCAGGAAAATTTGCTCCGTGACCAGGCTTATAATTCGCTTTACTTGACGATCAAAATCATTTATCCTCATTGATGGTCACTGCAATGCCGTCAATCTGTTTACACCCTCCGAAAAAACTGCAGAGAACAAAAACATCATTCAAGACAATGTCAAGAAATGAACTGGCAACACAAAGCAAAAGATTTGGCTGAGCGATGGCTGGGAAAAACTCGCTCGATTGTATTCAAGCGTGTCCGTGTGGCTGTTCCTCTTTGAATTTCTGCTTGATTACCACCCGTGCCTCAATGCATCACACCTCTGACAGTGCAACAACAATTTCCTCAATGTTTCGACACAAACTTCAAAAGCAAAATGTGTAACGGACAGTGTGATGTTGGCTTCATTCGCAGGTTGAAACATCGCAAGAACCAGTCTGCAGGAGAGGGCAATACAAATAACTCCGAGGCTCTTTAAGGCAACCTTGGCGGTGGGAGATTGGCAGAACCCCTTAAGAAGCGCGCCCGGGCACTGCCACATCCAAGAGAATGAGGATCAAATACACTATACCCATCGTCTTCTTCGTGGCGCTCGTTATCATCGAGAAGGAGAACAACATTATCTCAAGGTGAGTCCGGAAAACTCTCAAGTGACACTTTTGCGCCAAGTCGTAAGGTTGTCAAATTGCAAACTACACGGGTCCCCCGGGGATACATTCCAGACCTCCCATGAGAGATGAAATTCCACATTATAGAGAGAGAGAGAGAGAGATCATGTAAAAATAAAAATTAGTTTCTCCCACATGCTAGTAACACATTTAACCTTATTAAAATGCACTTTAAAAAAGTATCCCTTAGGGCCTGTTCTCAGAAATTTAAGACCTATCCTATGACATCACGTTTAGGAAACGAAAAAAAACTCTGGCACAGTTCTCCAATTTGGAGGCAAGCACCTTTACTGTAAAACTGACACATTAAAGAAAATAACTTCAAACAAAATATTCAATGAAACTATACAATTCCGTCCAATTAAAGTCTGCTAGCTTAGTGCTAAGAAATACAAAATGGCTAACGGAAATGAGCATGGATGTCTCTGATGTTTATGACTTACTGCATAAACATTTCCTACTTCAACACACAAGGCGCAGAACCACACGCAAACAGAATTCACAGACGATGACTGTTACTGGAGATGAGTTGGGGACCTTCTCTGCCTTCTTGCTCTAAACTGAAACAATGTTCTTGCTGATAACATTCACAGGGTGTCGGATAAACTGGCCTTGAAGCAGACCCCCCAGACCCCGATACAGCCCAGCCGATCTGCCAACGCCCCGCCGAAACGCAATGTTTCCGTCACCTCCGTGGGCAAGCTGAGCTCGGCTTTCGTGCTGATGAAGCGGCGCCTGGAGAACTACAGCGACTACCAGCCGGCGGCGGCGGCGGCGGCGGCGGCGGGGGCGGCAATGACAAGCCGCAGGAAAGACATTCTCCTTCTGGCCACCACCAGGACCGGTTCTTCCTTCGTGGGCGAGTTTTTTAACCAGCAGGGCGACAACATGTTCTATCTCTACGAGCCGCTGTGGCACGTGGAAAAGATGCTCACGCTGGAGACGGGCGGCACCAACGCCACAGCCGCCGCCAAAGCGTACCGCGACGTGCTTCGGCAGCTCTTCCTGTGCGACTTCTCCCTGCTGGAGAGCTTCATCGACCCCCTCCCCGTGGAGCACGTCACTGCCTCGCTCTTCCGCAGGGAGTCCAGCAGCTCCTTGTGCGGCGAGGCGGTCTGCAGCCCTTTCGTCAAAGGGCTCTTTGAGCGCTACCACTGCAGGAACAGGCGCTGCGGGCCCCTCAACCTGACCATGGCGTCCGAGTCCTGCCTGGAGAAGGAGCACAGAGCCATCAAGTCAGTGAGGGTGCGGCAGCTGGAAACTCTGCGTCCTCTGGCCGAGGACCCGCGTCTGGACGTGAAATTTATCCAGCTGGTTCGGGATCCTCGGGCGGTGCTAGCCTCCCGCATGGTGGCCTTCGCCGCCAAATACGACAACTGGAAGCAGTGGGCCAGGAACAGGGACGTCCCCATCGACGAGGAGGAGGTGAAGAAGCTGAAGAGCAACTGCAACAGCATCCGGGTGTCGGCGGAGATGGGCCTCAGGCGGCCGGCGTGGCTGCGCGGCCGCTACATGCTGGTGCGCTACGAGGACGTCGCGCGCTTCCCCATGAGGAAGGCGGCCGAGATGTACAAGTTCACCGGGATCCCGTTCACGCCGCACGTCAAAGCGTGGATTCTGAAGAGCACGCAGGCCTCCAAGGAGACCAGCGGCATTTACTCCACGCAGAGGAACTCCACCGAGCAAGTGGAGAAGTGGCGCTTCAGGTTGCCCTTCAAGATCGTCCAGGTGGTCCAGAAGGTCTGCGGGCCCACACTCAAACTTTTCGGCTACAAATTTGTCACCAGTGAAGAGATGCTAACGGACAAGTCTCTCAGCTTGATTGAAGATTTTTTGTAGACCCTCACGGACACAGCGTTATATTTATTAGCCTCTAGATTTTTATTCTGATATTTAACACATTTTTACTTTGTCTTACTATTTAAAATAGCCAGAGGGAGACGGTTTGGTCTTGTCCACAAATTGCATATTTAAAAGCAAGCTCAGCATGTGAAAAGCTTGCTTTGTGTTTTTTTGCACTCGGGACAATTTTGTCGCTGCGACAGAAACGGGCTTGTCGTGCGAGTTCAATTGCGGAGCAAACCGAAGCTTTCCGAAAAGAGAAAATTAATGGAGGCAGTCAACATTAATGAGCAGGCTCTGGGAACCTCCGCAAACTGTTTAAAGTTCCTGAGTTGGTCCAAAGTCCAAAGAAACTCCAAATGAAGTGGTAGCTTTATAAAAATAAATAAATCAAAAAGAGCAGGAAGAAGATACTACCATCAGTATTCAGTCACTCCAGTGTTCTCGCCATTCTTCCTCATTTTCAGGTTGACGTCCGCGCATATTGCCAACTGTTTGAAGTCGTCTTAGCGACTGTCGGCACCAATTTGGTGAAACCAGATGTTTACATTGCTGCCCAAAAACAAACATTCCGGACCCTGCAGCTGGTTTGCAGATTGGTGCCATGTTTGTCCGCGAGTCTCGGATCTGTTGACACAAGCCTCTTGACCGCTGATCGAGACGCGGAGAAGGGGGCAGGCAGGCCTTGATACTGTGGTCAGCACGACCCGACCTTTCAGGTTGTTTCTTTTAACGTTGGTCGCAATAAACATGCTTTGACACAGACTCGTGAGTCCTCGTATTGTGGCGCTGGCGCCGGGTTAGCGCCGTACCGTTATGTTGCTTTATGACCTTGTTTGGAAGAGTTATCGCTTATCTCTCTCAATGATCATGGGGCAACGACCATGTAAAAGGAAGTACACAAACACTGTACAAGAGTCACGACTGGTGACAAAATCAGGGGCGGAGCCATGGGTGGGCACAGGCCCACCCAGATTGAGAGACTGCCCACCCAGTGAGATTCATGAAAAAATATATACGTTAAAATTTTTAGTAAATTATGAAATTATTTGTGTTTTCTTTTATTGAATATCAAGAATGGCATAATTGTGGTTGTCTAAGGAAAATCTGAACTTCATATTATCCGGTTTGTCGTTTTATTTGAATATACGATGTGCCGGGACAGGAGGAAAGTGAGAGAAATATTCAAGCCCACCCTGATTTTTCCAGGCCCACCCATTAGCCACGTTCTGGCTCCGCCCCTGTGACAATTTGCTTTATTTACACCTTTATCCAGATTTTTATCTCATAATGGCTTATTCCTTGGCTCTAAACTCAACTTAAAGTCAATTTGGTGCAACTCTGTCAATTAGTTGTGCTAGCAAACCAGATTGGACAGAAAGCATGCTGTATACATGCTAATGCTACTTGCTAATACCAAAACTAGTTTGTTGCCATTACATTAGTTGTTTCAGTAATGCTCTAATGACCACATTTAACTACAGTGTCCATAATTAGGACAAACTGATTGTGAGCTATAATGCTACGCTACTCCCTGTCGCATCGAGGATGTCGAACAGACGGGCGTTGCCATCTTCACCATCTTAACCAGGAACGTCAGGAGGTTTGTGTTTGATTAAAACTGGAATAAACACCATCCTGTGTAGGTGGGACCTTCCACTGGCGCACGTAAAAAAAAAAAAACTCAAACTACGGTGTCCGCAAAAAAAAAATGTCCAAGTTGCAGTGAACCGCTCTCTTTTTACACAGTGACTGCTTTGTGCGGCCAAGAAAGGGACGCTGTCGAGGCGCACTCTGTGTTTACCGCCGTGGCCTGGGCTATTTCAGTTACTCAAGGCTGCAATTAGCCCGACTTTACATATCATGTGGTCGGCTCGCGTCATTTTGACCCGCCCTGTCCGATGCACACCATATCTTTTCCTACTCATTCTTTCATCTATTAAAAAAAAAAAAAAAAAATCAGACTGATTGCTATGAGTTGTTTTTTTTTTTTTAATACAGTTTTTTTTTAATACGGGTTTAAGTAAAAGAGGCGATGCTTTTATAAACTCTTTGGCTGTGTTTGGAATCACTCCCTAACCGTTATATAGAGCGTTCATGGCAAACGGCACCATATATAGGCCACGATGTTAAAACGCACTCTTAACGTGGAGGGAGGAATGAGTCGCTGATAGTACAAATATAAAATAAAATCATTCACCAGTTCCACCAGCCCACCAAAACAGGACGCGAAGTCACCCCACCCTCCTGCTTCATCGCCACATCAACCACCATGACCACCCGACCAAAAACACCATATGACTGTGCAGCATAGTCATTGTGGGAAGGCTGCATTCAACTGATTAAGCCACTGAGGCACCAGCAGCTTTTTTTTTTTTGACTGATCAAAGTGCCACCTAGTCAATGAAGGCGTTGCCCCGTGACTAAATGTACAAACAACATATTTTCGGCTCGTTGGTAGGTGGGTTCCATGCGAAAAAGTAACACAATAAATATCATGGGTGGGCAAAGTTTTACTCAATTCCTTAATCCAACCCACCAAGGATTGAAATGATCAAGACTCCTGTAATATTTGTGGAGATGCTAGTTGTAAATTCTAAATTTCTCACGTTGAGGCCAAAACAGGAACTAGTAGTTTGCATACAGATGTCAAAGATTCAATGTGGTTTGGTTTCCCCTTTCCATTCTCGCATTCAAACAGCTTTAAAAAGGTTAAAAACTTAAATTCAATCGACGCTCGAGGTTAAAGTCAGTCTGAAACTAGTTTCTGGGCCATGTGTCCAGATGTCCCTGTCATGTGAACACTCGGTCTGTGATGTAATGTTTGATTAAGTTAAGAAAGATTCCATCAGACATGTGATCTTTACCAGAGACTTGAAACAAAATACAGTCAAATATTTTCACCCTGTTTGGTTTTCTCACTGCTTCCTAATCAGCATGTTTATGAGCGTTTATCGCTGTGATTATGACCTCAATTTGTTTGTTCTCAGTCACTTTCGATAACTCCCCTGGTTTAAACAAACAACAGCCTTGTCGGGAATTGCTTTTTTTTTTTTTCTTTCTTCATTTGAACGACTTGACGGTGCTGAAGGCCCCAATGAAAAGCTGCGTAGGTGTTAAACCCAGACACATGCATGATGTGCTCAAGCCACAATCTATTTCCTGCAGCAGCATAAAAACAAAATAAACCCAAGCTCATTATTAAAGTCGGTAATGTGTACCATTACACCATCAATGACATTGTGATTATTACTATTAAATCATTAAAAACAGACATTTCATACAGTAAATCATTAGATTTCGTAAACCGGCCATTAAATATCTCCTTCATAAAATTAAAAATATTACATGCAGTTAGTTGCTTCCCTGTCCGAAATGACAACAACACCGTCGCGTCTAGAATGAAACCAATTTTACCCCAATCGTATGAGTCAATATCCAGTAAATAATGTGGAATTAAAAATTTTTTTTTTAAAGTTGTAATGGGTTTAAATTGGCCAAAAGTGACCACGATAGAATATATACGTATATATGTATATATATATATATGTTTATATGTACGCATAAATAAACATATGAATAATAAACAGTCAGACTTCCAGTCCCTGTCCTTTATCTGCCGTGTGAGGCAGTAGAGCCTGAAGTTGTCATGGAAACAGCATGATGACTGATGCGTCTGCTTAGCAACAAGCCGAAGGCATGTGACACGAATCCACGTCGCCCATTTGATTTTGGTCAATTAGACTAATCTACTGCTGTTTTTCTAGTAGAAAAAAAGTCAACTGACTCATCGGCATAAATGATTTTGAAATACTTGTTCATATTTTGTAGTTTATTAGTTCATGGCGTCGTGAGCGCAAAATGAGCTGCCATTCCGGGGCTTCCTCAGCCGGCGGAGGAGCACAAAAAAGCTTCAGTCTTTGCCTCAATACCTCCTTTTGTCTACGCTGCTAAAAAGAATTGGGAGGGGATAAAACGTATTTCAAGGCACTGAATAGATGCTTCCCATTTGTACGCGGACTGGCTGTGCTCCAAGTGGAGTGTCGGAGTGCCACTTGGACGACACTTGAGCACTAAAAATAACAATAGGAGAGCCGCTATCTTGCCCTCTGGTTGCTCTGCTTGGGTGTGGGAAAGTGCTTTCGCCGCGCTGTCCCCAACAAACAATTGTCCTTGGTGTTGCTCTCATTTGATAGTCCAACTTGCAAACCGAACCTGACTTGACCCGTGCAAAAAAAAATAATAAAATAAATAAATTAAAAAAAAGAATTTGTCAACTCGCATCACCATCCATCACCGCAGGCTCTAATAACCTCCAGTGGATATAAAAAGTTTACACACCCCTGTTGAAATGCCAGGATTTTTTGTGACAGAAAAACTTTGTGACCTCTAACCTTTACAACTCAAGTGGAAAAAAAATCTTTTAAAGGGGAAGAAAAAATAAACTACTGAGATAATGTGTTGATTTTTTTTTTCTTTTCCCCTCGAAGGAACAAGGTGTGACAGCGTTTATTTTAACGTGACCCATAATGAAAGGCTGCTGGAGCTTGTTGTTTAGAATTGTCATGGAGGAAACAGAGGCATATAGTTTCGGGATTTTATATTTGTAACACTGGGCTAAGTAAAAAACAGAGTGGCGAGTGTTGTATTAGTGGTGTGTGTCCACTGGGACACGCGGCTAAAATAAGACACAGTGGGCCTCACCACACACACACACACACACACACGTGCACTAGATTTACCTCTTAAATTGTGTCGGGTCAAATCTGACCCAGTTTGACATTGGCAGCAATAAAAATACCGAATATCATTCTTTCACGTCGGATGACTTTTTCAAAGTGACACAAAATACACAATAATGGAAATGTTTCAAATTGTCGCAAGTGCTACAAATGTGTTCTTTCTTCCGGCCGCCCTCTAGCCCTCCTTTCACTTCTCCTCCCTCCTCTTCTCCTTTCATTTCCTCCCACCTTTTCTCCTTCTTTAATTTCCTTTTCTCCTCTTTTGGTTACCCCCTTTCATCATTGTCTCATCTCCTGCCTTCTTGATCCTTTTGCTTTCTCTTTCTATTTTTCCGTGTCCTATTTTCCCATCGCTACATTTACTCCTCAACTCTTTTTCTTCATGAACCCTTTGTCCTTCCTTTTACTTTGCTTTTCTCTTACATTCTCACTTCATCCCTCTTTCCTTTAGTCCCCCCATCCCTTTTCCCTCTTCTCATCCTTCCTTTGTCATATTTTTCTACCCCTTGTTCTTTCCTTTACGCCATCTAATTTTCCCTCTTTCTCTCATTTTATTTTACCTGACATTTCTCCTTCTGCCTTTATTTTCCTTTTAACTTCCCCTCTTCTCCTTTCCCTTCACGTCAGTCTTTGCTCATCTCCGTCCTGCTCCCCACTCTTGTTTTCATTTCTCATTACTCTTCATTCCCCTTTCTTTTTTGCTTCCCTTGTGTCTTTTCCTCTTTATCCTTTCCTCTTCCCATCCTCCCTTGTCTGATTTTTCCTACACCTTTTCCCTTCTCTTTTACTTTGCATTTCTCCTTCTCTCCTCTCACTTTCCTCCTTTCATTTCACCTCTTCGCTCTTCCCTTGTCCCTTTCTCCTCACCTCCTTACGCTTTGTCCCTTCCCTTGTGACAGCATATCCCTCAGTCTTTCCTTCCCTGTTCCCTCTTCTTCTTTCATTCCTTTCCCCGATTTTTCTGTCCTTTCCTTTCCTCCTTTCAAACCTTTTCTCCTCCTCCTGAGTCTGCTCCTTCCCTCTCTCGCTCATCACACTCCTCTCCTTCATCTCCTACAGTACAGGTGGAGCGCATGGGCCATGGGGACGTGGAGGGAACATGTTGATACTTCTGCACTTGACACAAAGCTGCTCTCTATCTGGTGCGCACGCACGCACGCACGCGCTGCATAAACACACAGTAGCAGGCCAACGCCTCGCACAAGCTAACATTTCTTCTCATCTAAAAGCCCCCCAGAGCTGCTTCGGTGTATCATTATACACTCATGGTATAATGACACTAGGCTACAGTATGCACTCGACATGTACTGTACAGTAAATGCATTCCTCGCATTTCAGGGGAGATGCAATTACTGCTCCAGTAAAAACCCCGCAAAAAAAAACAACAACAAAAAAAAACAGCCTTTGTGGGCAGCCTGTATAATAATAAACACATAACTGGGCGTTTTCCAAACTATAAATTAGGGCTGACAAAGTTAAAGCGTTAACTATGGAGATTAATTAAAATTTTTATAATGCATTAAATATAACGCATTTAAAAAAAAATTAACTCAGTTAACTCAGTTTTATTTACTTCCTGTGGAAGCTTCCCTCTATTCACTTTGTAGCCAAACTTAGAGGAGAGTCACTGTCGCAAAGATGGACTTATACGTAGTTTTAATTTTAAAAGTTGCTTGATGGCTCATTGGAGAAATCCAAAATAATCCGCGCACTTTGCAAAGCCAAACTCATATACCATATTCGTTGTACGTCTTTGGTGTCTTGTTCAACAATTGTATATTACAGGAAAATAATCATATTTAAAGATCAAAGAAAGCTATTAGAACAGTCTTTGAATCAAAATACACTTTTAACTGTTTTCCATATGAATTCCAAGATTTTACTCCATTAAATATCAGTCCAAGCTTTGTAAAATATTGTAGTTGAAAAATACGATTAATCGCAATTAATCATGGAAAATTTTGCGATTAATTAGTTTTAATTTTTTTCGCGTTTGACAGCACTACTATAAATACATCTCCCTAAATCTAAAAAAATAATTGGAAGAGTATGTGTAGGTGTTATCATCTTAAATGTGGGGCCCCTGCCGGATGCAAGCTTGTCAGGCCATGTTCTGGTCGTGGCCATTAAGTGCGGATTAGCGCTGCCGGCACCCTTTGAAGGCCTCATTCCTCGCACTTCCTCGCTTTGGACGTCCAGGAAGCAATCACACATGGAAGCATGTGGACGGACACTCCGCACGGGAGCAGCAGAGCACACCCGCCACTGTTTGCCCCATTTCTTTCCCTCCACTGGCAATTAGGAGCCAGAGACGCCTTTGTGCCTAGCTAGAATGTTCAAAGGGAACTCCACATGCGTCCAGAGTAGGCGGAGGGAACGTCACTTGAATTTGAGAACACGCGTTCTCCAGCGGTTTTTGACATGCCAGGTACATGCGTATAAACAATGTGAACACTGGTCACTTCATTAGGTACACCTACACAATCTCAAGAGAGCTAAAGAAAAAATAGAAATAAAGATTAATGCACAAGGTGACAGACACTTGTTAGAATAGATTGGAAGTAAAATGAAATGAAGTCCAGAGGTCAATCCTGTATGCAAAAAATAGAATTTTTAAATTTATATTAGATTTTTAAAAAAAAAATGCTGTATATGTTCATTCATTGTTTGGATTCATATAATTTGCCTCATGTCTTATTTTAGTTTTACATTTGTTAACTTTTTTTTATTTTACATTTATGTCATTTGTGAATTTTGTTTTTTTTCTAATTCAACGTTATTTTGTTGCCTCTTTTTATTTTATTTGTATGCTTCCTACTTCTTCATTGTGTTATTTTAATCTATATTTTTAATAGCTCATATGTCCTTAAAATTAGCCCACAACAAATACAGAATATTTTACTTAAATATATTCGGATAATGAATGAATGAATGAATATTCTTAATTATTTTATGATTTTTTTCCCAAACCACTTAATCTCCTGGCAAGACGGATCAGCGCCCTCTGGTGGTACAAGTAAAGCATGTAAATGAAATCACAATTTTTATTCTTGCTCATTGATCCCAAAAGTCAGCAATGAGGAATCAAACAATGAAAAAGTAGATCAGTTTTACAGATAATCTCCCCACTGGTGACGCAGACTAGAAACATGCAGATCAACTAAGAAGCCGAACATTTAACCAATGATTCAGAACGACTAACTAACGCGGCAGTTGTTGACGCGCACGTGTTGAGCAGATGCTGAAGAGCCTTGGGGGAGGCCGCAAGACTCTTTTGCCGGCTGCTTTGCTCTCATTTAGCAATGATTGGAATGATTTATAATTTAAATGTCCATAAACCTCTGGCAATGTGCATGCGAGTGTGTGTGTGTGTGCCATGCATTAGCACTGTGTTAATTATTAATAAGCAGAGATCATTCCTCAAACACTTTGATTGCTCATTTCCAGATGTTTTTGTTGTCCTGTTCCAATATTTATGCACACACTCAAGATTATTGAAATGCTTTTTTTATTTTTTATTTTTTTAAGCCGATGCTTTCCCAAGATGAGTTGCGAGGTCAAAGTGAAATTGCTCAATTTGACGAAGTGAAATGATGTGGAAAGTGGGAGGTGGCTAACCTGTTGTATGTGTCTCTACGGATCATATTTAAAGACCAAGATTTTTTTCCCCACCAAAACATTTTTATTAATTTACAGGTTTTGATAAGATATTTGCAATGATAATACTTAATAAAATGCATGACTGATTGGGGATCCACGTTATAAAATCTCGCACTACCAGTGGAGGGAGAGAGCAAACTCAATTTTACTCTTTTATATTTGGGCCCATTTAAGTCATTTTTGGGATAAATTGTACTTGTCAGAGTAGTTTTAATGCAACATACTTTTGACTTTTACTTGAGTATTTCTTGAAAGAGAAACGGTACTTTTACTCTGTATTGTATTTTTATCAAGAGGTATAATGGATGAAATGACTAGCTTGCGCACGCCATGTCATTTGTCATCTGCTGAAAAATTTCAGCATTTCAGCCTACAAGAACTTTACTTGAGAAACATGCACGGCTGTCTCGGTCTGCGTTTACATTTATTTTAACACTGGAACGCCCAGAAGGCGGTCATTTGACTTACTACTAAATTTACAAATGTAGTCATCTACTTGTAGCCAGCAAAGTTGTTTGTCAAATATCACCCAGATTTGTCGTTCTATAGTTGTTGCAAAAAAAGTTGTAAAAACCCCTGGGCGTTCTAGTGTGTTAAGTAAATATTTCTTCCTCATAAGATCTATAAATAATAATTATTGAATTTTTCATTTTAGAATTGAATTCAATTGGAATATAAGTAATGCATTTTCCAAAGTACTTTTTGAATAAAAAAAAAATGGGACTAAATTTTATTTACATAATCTAAAAAAGTTTTGTTAAACATATATTAAACACATCCATTTTATTTCTAATCTTTTGGTTTATTGTGTATTTTCATTGAAATTACTACTCACAAATGCAGTGATTGAATATATTTTTTTTCCCGATATTGTAGATAAATGTAATTGTATAACAGGATTGTAATTTAGAAAAAGTACTAGGCTATCTCCTTTAAAAAAAAAGAAACTATAAAATAGTAAAATAACAGAAAATATGATGTTGGGAACCAATAGTCTCGCTCACAGTTATATTGTTGTTAACCGTGCACTCATCTTATAAAACAAACATGTCAGTTTGACTTGCTGATGCTTATTGATCATTTGTTCAATTGATTTCCCTACAAGTCTAAACAAATGCACTGGAGGAGGGGGGGGGGGGGGACATGCATTATTAAAAGTGTTCAGATCTGGTATTAGAAATCCCCCCCCCAATTCCCTTCCCTCCCTCCATCATCACTACTACCCCCCCAATTCCATCAGTCAATTGTCGCCACTCTCCGGGGCATTTATCATTTTGACAGTTGCAGATAAGGCAATTATTTTCCTGCAGCAAGTACAAAATGTAGACAAGTGCTGGTGTGACACTGTGTCTCTTTGAGGGCGCGAGTGTGTGTATGTGTGTCACACAGCGCTTGCAATAAAGCGAGAGCCACTGGAACACAAAGGAAACAGATGTAAGCGACACTTGTCTCGAGTATTTGGACTTGATTTTCTGTATTGTTCTACCGTTGCCATGGTGACACTAAGTCCAGGAAAAATCCAGCATTAAGACTTATGACACATTGGCTCAAGCCTAAAGGGAAGTCTTATGGAAAGCCCGCGGTGTCTGCAATCTATTTTTTTACCGCTAGAGGGCAGTAGAAGACTAGTATATGAGTACAGTATGCTCAATTTCATTTACAGCGTCCACCACTAAGCAATATAGCCTTGAAAAAAATACATTAAATATAAATGATTTTGTAAGTATTGTTATATAATTGTTTTTAGAATTTATTAGTAATTATTTTAAATTGTCAATCTTTTATTATTCCAAACGATTATTTTTATATTTTACCATTCACATTACGCTAGATTCACAATTTACTCATATCATCTTTTTCAGTTGCATTTATTAGCTACATTTGTACTTTACTGATTACATTTTTTATGTTATCTTATTTAGGGCAGTGGTTTTCAAAATTTTACACTAAGCACCACCTAAAAAAATACAAAATATTAATAGACTTAATCTTGCTAAATGTTGAATTACTATTTATTATAAGCCAGAGTAACAACATGCATTATGTGAACATTAACAGTACGCTTTAAGCTGCAGTGTGCAACTTTTTGGGTTGCTGTTCAAAAAAGTCATTTTCACTCAAGTCACTACTTAGTAGAGGAACTCACCTAATGCTGATTAAGAATATCTGCAATACGAAGCAGAATGAAAAGAATCAAAACGTTCTTGATAATGATGAAAAAAATATATATTTCTTTAGTTAGAATAACGATACATACAAAATAAAGCTTACTATTCAAAAAAAAAAATGGACATTGTTTTCTGCGTAAAAATCCTTAAGAGCAAATGAGGTCAATTGTTCTGTCGTCCTTGCACATTGTGACCCGCTAATAATTTGCTGTAATGAAAGTTGCATTTAGAGACTTTAACACTCGTAATACTTCTTCAACTCATTCGTTTACTTTTACTGATTAGAACTCCCCCACCCCCACACTCAAAAAGACCGACATCACAGAATATCATCCCTCCAACATCTAGTTGCTATTTTTGAGCCCCAGTGGGCTCCAACCATCGCCCTCGGGTCCCAAAGTCCTTACGGATGACCTCATGATGAATCAGAGTTGTCGGACAAAGCAAAAAGTGAAGTAGCGTTGAGGATGAGGATGACGTTACGTCTGAGTTTGGTTCTGCCACCAGATCAAAAAAAGTAAAAATGGTGGGAGTAGTAACATGCCGCTACCCCTCCCCACCCCCCGTGGCTGTCAACACATTTTAATGATGGTCCAGCCAGGTCCTCCCCATCACAACTTTCCCATGCAAACTTTATTGATGAACTGAAAAGGTCAGTTCATGCAGGAGACGGGAGTCAGTTGGTAAAAAGGAGCATTTCATCAACATGGTGCCCCATAAAAAGTTAACGTTCTGCTATTAAAATGTCCTATTCTGTATTGTAATTTGATAAGCCACATTGATGACATTTATTGTAATGACAAAAATCTAAAACAATCAAATAAACACGTAAAATAAATGAATAAATAAACGAATAATGTCGTATTTTTTTGGTGTTTGGCTACATCTTTTGAATGAAATCTTACTAAAGATTTCACTGAATCTTTGTGTTGAATCAAAAGAAGACATTTGCAAACATCTGCTTTAACTTTGAAAAGCAGTGGTCAACATTTTTGCTAATTTTCTGACAAGTCATGGGGCATAATCTGAAACATTTATGTTTTTGCGTTTTCTGCACTGTCAATTTGAAAAAATGTCTTGCTTTTTAATAAAGAAATGGACATTATGATTTTCTTAATCCAATTCGTTGATCAATAAAAACAAAAACTACAGATTAATTGATTATTAAAATAATGGTCAGCAGCAAATTTTAATCGGAGACGGCTTTATGAGTGACAAACCGTATTTTTGACGCCGATTTAAAGAATGTCTACTTTTTCTAGCATATCAGGTTTTTTAGATTTATTATATTACGTATTATTGTCATTATATCATTATTATTGTTGTTGTTTTAATGAAAACCTGACGTGCTACAGAAAAATAAGGGCAGATTCAGAATCAGCAAAGTTTCTATCATCTAGCATCTAGAAAAGTTTATTTGCATCTCCGATTAAAAAAAAAAATTCGACCAGTTTCAGCCCTAAACTTAACATTTTAATTGAATGTCTCTACTTAAGTGTTTTTATTTTATTGTCAAATCTAAAAATTACACAAGAAAAACTTTTCCGCTATTGTTTTTTTTTGTTTTTTTTAAATTAAATACTGCAAAGTTTTGCATTATCTCCATTTTATGGGCTTCTTTGGACCAGTTTAACGAATCCAGAATCAAGTCCTTCTTTGGCTCTACCCTCTTAGAGAAAGAGTCAGGTGACCTTAAATAAAAATGAGTTCATCAAGACAAAAAAAAAAAAAAAACAACATCTCAGTTCTCATTCTAATTCTTTCTCCTGAGCATTCCAATGCGAACAACTCGCTTAAAAACGAGGGCCTCCAAACACCAGGATTGGACTGACGCAGGCTTGACAAGAGCGACCGCCGAGCCTCCTCGGTAAATCACGCGGTGAAAAGAAGGCCGAGGCCTTTATTGGGGGGTGGGGGCGGGGGTACCTGTACAGTATATTGACTGCACATCATCGCCGGCCTCCTGTTGCCGGCTGCATTGTAAATCCCCTTCAGAAAAGATATATTACACCAGCCTTCATTCCCACCTGTGCTTCGGCACACAATGGATTCTTAAAGTCCACTGGATAGACAAGTAACACTTTTATATTGTTTTGAAATGAGCTTACCCTCACTTTTTGGAGTGACGCATCCCACCGCTTGCTCGCCCGACGTGCAAGGAAGTGGCCGGCGTGGTCGCCCATGGGGACAAAAAGCAGTTCCCCTGTTCCGAAAAGAGAGAGAGTGTAAACGAAGAGCAGAGAAATGAAGCTGAAGTGAGGATGGGGCCCCTTCAAACTTGCTGCTTGGTGGGACACGATGTCGCTTTGAGGACATTTCGACCTCCCTGCTAACAAAATGCAGAAAATCAAGTTATCTATCAAGTTTGCACTGGAATCTAGTCGAAATCGTACAGAAAGTTAAGCAACATGTTATTGTATTAAATGGACTATTTTCATTGGTCAAAATGTTCATTGTTTTTTTTTTTGTTTTTTTACAGCATGCCATGAAGGATTTTATTTTCATTCATGGAGGACATGATGAGCTGTAAATAATGTTTCATCGAAAACACAAATATTACCGAAATGAAATAATCGATTTTATTTTTCAACTTGTTTCATGCAGTCTGCACATTTATTATTTGAATAGAAATCGACTGCAAATCAAACATTTAGTGCCGTTTTGACTTGAATTAGTTTAGCTAGATAGCATTCAGGGTTTAAAAATTACATTCAGGAATCAGGAAGGAGCTTCTTAGAGCAACCTAAAAAAACAATTTTAATCAATTCTGGCACACCTTTAGCTTCTTTAGTTTAGTTTCTTCAGTTTGAGATTCAAAGATTACAACAAATTTTTTAATTATATGCGATGCATATCTTAGGGTGTGACTTGGAACATATTCAGCTCATCTATGATGTAATTAAGTTTTATGTATGCTATTGGACAGAAGCAAGACAAAAAAAATTGTTAATGTGATTTTTTTCTCTCATTTACAGAGGGTGAAAAAGACGGTTCCATTCATTGCCTAGCATGTTGCTTTTCCCGGTTCTGCTTCACGGAAGGTCCTATTGTGGAAGTGCTGAATGGGAACTCAACGGGAGAATGCCACGTCCGCTTCCGTTAATTAGAGCCGATTGAATCTCAGGAGTCAAACTTGGACGATTGGGAAGAAAAACAAAGAGAGACTCTCAATGAAAAGGCGGATTGCGCTCCAATATGCAGGCCGGGCCAGGCCAGTAGTTTTCCGATTTCCAAGCAAGTGACACAATCATTTCACCAACTACTGGTTTTAAACAGAATGGGGGGAAACCCTGTCTGAATGTTATGAACTCCTGTTTCCGCAGGGGTCGAGCAGAGTAAAATGTATTTGTGTCACGACGGACAGTGACCTTTTCTCGTTTTACCGCTGCGATGATGGACAGCCATGACATTTCCCCCGTGTTAATTCTGCGCTAGTGATGAGGCACATTTACGCCATTTCCTTATTTCCAGGTTTGATTTCCGTGATGGACAGTTATGTTGTCTCATTTTATTTTTGCGACGATGATGATGATGTACGGTTACGAGATCCTTCCCGTTCTTTTTGTCTTTCAGTTTTACTCCCCGGGACGAGCACGTATGGCATTTTCTGGTTTTATTCCTACAACGATAGACACGACGTCATGTGATTAATGGTTAAGACAATTAGTTGTCGAAAATATGACTTCTAAATATCGGTGGAGTTATCGCCATTTCAACTTCAAATGTCTCTGTTTCGCATATTTATGAAGTGCGGCGCATCTCCCGAGGTCCGTACGGCGTTAAAGGTGGACATTCCAAAGGCGATTATATGCATAGTGACGGCGCAAGAAGGCCCGCTTGTCTTTACACATGAAATGAGTGATTGTTCGCGCAGGCTTAAGAAGAAGAGCTCCTGCGGTGTGTTATGACATGAGGCTACGGGTGTCCTTTTATACCTCGAGAGCCCCTTTGCCTCATTAGTTAACACACTTTCTTAGTTTTGAACAATACCTTAGCTTGGCGTCGCCCATCTGAACCCCCGCTTTTTTTTTTTTCTTCTCTGTGGATACTTGCAGGGCCTGCAGCAGAGTTGCAGAGAAGCCCCCCTCTGGTCCTAACAGCTTTAATACTTGTAATTATCTCTTGCTGGGGGAGGCTGGAAATTGGATTAGGGTGGTGAGTCTCAGCTGAATGAATTACCTCCATCTCCCCACTTGGTGGGCCACACACTGATAAAGTGCAGAGGGGGAGTGCGCGAGTGAGAGAGAAAAAACGGGATTTGGATTCAGCCTTAGCATTCATGGCTTCCTTGTGGAAAAATGAAATTTTCCAAGAGAAGGGAGCGGCGTGCCGGCGGTATCTGCCCCACCGCATGTTTCATCTGCTCCCGCTCTCCCGGAAACGCAATTACCGGCGGCGTTATCGCCGCCTAAATGGTGACAGGTTTGGCAGCGCGGCAGGCCAAGCGTCGCAGCCGCCATGTTTTAGTGGCGTTACACCTTCACTTTTCTTTCCAAAAGTTCAAATCCGACTTTTGTTTGCACGTCAGCCCTTAGGCTACAATAGAAACACGTGCAACACCAATTGTCAAATGAAAAATATGAATACAAAGTGCAGGCTTTCCATATTTTTGAGTGCCAAATCTTATATGTACAAGCTGACACGCTGAGAAGCTAATTGCTCATTTCACAACAAGCGGCAGATATTGTCAGTAAATAAACTTTTTTAAAAAGTCCTTCTTCCATAAATTAAAGGTGAAGAAGGTAAAAAAAAAAAAAAAAAAAAAGTCTTAAATCTGTTTACTGTCACTCCAAGGTTGAACTTTGCAGTCAAACTAAACAAAAACAAACACAAAGCTTTGACTTACGATGTTCAGTTTAGCTTAAAGCCAACAATCGCCTTAGATGGGCTAGCAAATATCATCCGTGTCGCAGTGTTATAGTGTCAAACAGACACAATAACAACACAGATAGGCATATATTCTTTATCCTCGGATTACAATTGCAGTTAACTGAGTCAGTAGTGCTACTCTTCTCTGTGTGTGTTTGTATTATACAGCAGAAAAAGGAGCAGAAGGCCATGTTGTTACAGTGTTGCTTTAAATTTGTCACCCCCCCCCCCCCCACACCCCCTGCCAACAATGCTAAAAAGTCTTGGTGCTGTTGCTTTTAACGGCTGTGCTCCGAGTCTGCATACATTTGCGGGCTAACTGGTTTGAAATTAGGATTTTATTAGAAATCATCAAACACGGGCGTTTAAATGAAGCCAAAACGACCTCAACTAAGCTGAACTAAAGAGACGTTTCTCTCGGCGGGGCCGTTAAAGACTTTCACTTCATTTGGAACGGCGCCAATGTTGTTGTTTTCTCCACATTTCTTTATTTATTTAAAGGCGCGCCGTTCATTTGGAATTGAAGTTCCCGCTGTGCCGTCGTGAGCGGCGGGATCAAAAACGGAGGGCAAACAAGGCCCGCGCTCACGCTCAGACGCCCCCTCGTCTTTTCCACTTCCCATTCCTTTAACCCCCCACCGAGGACAATCCTTGAAGGTAGATAAAAAGAACAACAAAAGATAATTAAATCTAAAAAAAGGGAGGGAAACAGTCGGGGTTGGATTTGGGCACAGTGAGGGTTTGGGCTCATTTATGCCGGGCCTCCAAACATTTACACTCTGCATTTGGACTGTCTTATCACAATAAAAGACGCTCTCATTTGCATTTGTCCAATTGCAAAAGCGGCCTATTTTCCCCCCCCCCCCCAACATTTACGACGGGATTATCACTTTATCACTTGGACGCGCCCTGTTGACAAAATCTGAAATTATAATACAGTAATGCCTCACGTAGACGCTGCAGCTATTTAGACTTGCCGGGATTTAATATTCATTGCTTTTGCAGCTTGGTTGGTTTTAGGGTGCTATCACCCTTATCCACCCTCCTCCCGACCCCACCCACTCGCCCACCCGCCACCGCCTTCTACGACTGGGACACCGGCCCGCTGCCCCCCTACTTCACTCCACCCCCACCAAAAATTCTCTCTCTCTCTCTCTCGTGTGCTGTCCCCAATCACTCTCCCTGTCCTTGTTTTTGATCTTCAAACGCTGGTCGGTATAATGACTACAAATCAGGGATGAAGGTGAGTGATCACAACGTGGCCCACCCATCCCAGCTGGCCTTTTTACTCCCCTCCCATGATGCATCTTTCCCCACTCTTCCCCAGAGTGAGCGAGCGACGGCTCCAAAGTAGGAATTAACTTGAAAACATTAATGGCAACCATGCCTAAACAACAACATGCACCTGACGATACTGTTAAATAGGCTGCTTTTTCAATTGAACACTGCTACTATCGTATTTACACATTTATGATCATTTATATTGACGATAGGTGGCCCGGTGGACTAAGTGGGAAGCACATCCTCCCACGTTTCAAAAAACATGCACCTTAGGTTCATTGAAGACTCGAAATTGTCCGTAGGTGTCATGTGAGTGGTTGTTTGTCTCTATGTGCCCTGTGTTTGGCTGGCGACCTAAAAGTCAGGCATCAGCTGATCCATGACCCCAATGAGGTCAGCAGGAGCCGAACCGTGAGTATGCAGGGTTCCACTGTAGTCATATTAGTGCATTTAGTGTTATTCAGTATAATATTCAAAACATAATGGAAAAGTCTTTCAGTTCTCCTAATACTATACTATACACTCTAAAAACAGTTGGGTTAAAAATAACACCATTTTGGGTCAAAAATGGACCAATCCATTACTTGGGTCAATTTGACCGAACTTTCTAAGGTTGTTCTGGCAGAAAATTGGGCTGTTTTGTACAAAACAATGCAAGAAGGTGGGTCAAATTGACCCAATTAGTGGATCGGTCCCTTTTTGACCCCAAATTGTGTTATTTGTAACCCAACTGTTTTGAGAGTGTATGTTCTGTCTATGCCAGCGATCTATAGTGACAGGCAGAACAACTGAATGCTCGTCCACTAGATGGCAGAAGGTGCAATTCACCTGTTGCTCGTCATACAACAGAATAAGAGCCTAATTTAACATTCATTTCCGTAAACATGTGACAAATTAGTTCCTTACGTATACTTTTGGTGACATTTCTATTTGGTGGTGCAATTAAGACTTCCGAGACAATTGCAGTCCGGCTGTTATGCGCAACAGCTTCATGACAGTGAGATGTTATTGAAGTTTGGTCTTACGGCACGGACCTTTTCAAGAGTTCGCCAAAGTTTGCCAGTTTAATAGCCATGCGAGTTGCAAGAATTAAAAAGTGTCCCGGGCACGCTGCGCAGGCATCCTTTCACATCATAACTTCCTAATGGGTTGTTTGGATGATTCATGCCAATCAAACATCTGTTCGGCACCGCGCTTTATCAAGAGGCGCACCTGCCGACCTCCGACTGACCTCCACCATGGCCTGCGTGCTGAAAATAAAAACTAAAAAAAAAAAAAAAAAAAGCCCAGGAAGAGTTACTTTTATGAGGACTGTTTACCTTCGTGGAGGTCTGCCCTGTCGCCACTTCTTTCTCCTTAATGTGCCCGGCAAGAAAAAATGTTTCGCTAGGGAGCAGGGGGTGAAATTTTTTCTCATCCAAATGGATGGCAATTTCCCACCATTTAGCACCTGAAGGTAATTAGCTTGAAGAGATTGCGGAGTGAGAAACACGTTCATGGGACATTAACTCTCGTACATTCTCCAGTTGCAGCGAATTAATAGGAAAGATTAAAGTTTAAAGAGAGCAAATGCCATTAGCGCAGGCGCGCACACGCGCACACACACACACACAACACGCGCGCGCACAAACACACAGCACCTCTCTGCGGCACCATCCTCCACCTTTTTACGAGAAGTCTGGATCTTTGCGCGGCATCGGGCCGGCGTTACGACAGCAGGTAATAAGTGGCGCAAATGAGAGCGGGGTGCGGCTCGGCAAAGTGCGGCCATGAAAAGCTCCAATAGCCCGCGGTGACATTTTTCTTCGTCCACAGATGCACTATTAAGACAACCCCGCATCGGCTTTCGATTCTATGCACGCTCAATTCAATTTCCATTGAAATGAAGTGAAATGCCATTAAGCCAATCCAGCGCCCGCTAGTGTTTAAATCTAGAAAAATGGCACTGTATTGTATATATGAGAATGTGGCTGGTGAGTGACATCATAACCTGTTGTTGGCTGAGTCTGCGTGTGAGCGTGAGTAGTAGCCTTCAGCAGTTCCTTGTGAGTGTTCTCTTTTTGGATGTGTGTTCAATAAACGGCTGGACGTCATGGTTCCTCAGAAGAATGCTACGGCATTAATGTTGCACTTTCTGAAAAAGATTTAAGATTTTAGAATCACAAATTTAAATACAGTATATACAATGAATAGTGTTATATTACAGAATATCTGATTTGCTGGACAATTTACTGCAGAAAATATTTATTCTTTGTTACTTATTCTATATTCTGTATATTGAAAATATTTTGGTTAGTTGAGAATCTAAAATTTTCTTTGGGGTGGGGGGCTTACTGCTAGCAGTTTCCAGTTTTCAAACAAGTTTTAGGATGTTGCACTTTGCTAAACAGAAAAAATGTAAGATGTTATTCATTCTAAAGCTTATATATATATATATATATATATATATATATATATATATATATATATATATATATATATATATATATATATATATATATGTTTATATATATATTCTGGTAATTTGAGAATATTTGATTAATTGGACAATTTACTGCTATCAGTTTGCAGCTTTTAATTTGATTATTTTATGATGCTGCACTTTCCTAAAAAGAAAAGATTCAAGATGTATGTTGTATGGGCTGTTATGGAGTATATATTTTAATATTCAATTCGTCTGGGAATACTTTATTTATTGGACAATTTACTGCTTGAACCTTTGAGAAAATATTTTATAATGTAGCACTTTCCTGAAAAGAAAGGTTCTACGTTGTCATAGATACTTATATATTTCTTTGAACTAAGAATCTTTCTTTCATTGGAGAAGACACTGCTGCCAGTCTGCATTTTTGGTTGTGGCTTGTTTGAAATGCCAACTAATGCGTTCATGTCTACACAAATAAAAGCAACTAAAAGTACTGGTTGCAGTACTTCCCTAACTGAATCATGACCTTGAAACCAAGGTCAGTAGCGAACTGTGATTTTAGGCTAATATGTTTGAACAGGCAAATTGTTGAAATGGATCTCATCAGATTGTGCTATAGCTGATCAATGGCCTTATGAGTGGCCTTTCGAGTTGAACAAAAACATGCTCGAAAACATTTCATGTCATATGAGCTGAAACCGAACATGCGCTCCTGTTTGTTAGCGGTGCATTACAGCTGCCTCCTCCTTAAAAATCAATCACAAGTTTGGACACCTGAATGGAGACACGCTGGAATTTATCGGGCAGAAAAGCCTCGTGTAAATTCCGAGTGTGGAAAAAGTTGAGTCCTCCTGGCTGTCCAATATCTATTTCCCACATTTTAACGGCCTGCGTTAAAGTGCTCATCATTCATTGGGGTGTGCGAAACACACTTTTTTTTTCCTTTTTTCTTTTTATGAGATCTGAAGCAAATTTTGCTGGGGGATCCTATAGGCCATTAAGCATGGAGTAATTTTATCCTTGTTTCCTTAATGACGCCATAATGGCGAGTGAATTTCTTAACTAAAGACCAGAGAACATTGTGAAGGTCAGCTTCATCTGTAGACTCCCTCATGCGCTTCTCCCAGAGATTGGAAAAGTCGGGCGTTTTTTGAGGAGTCATTAATAACGCTAAAGCTGAAGGCCTATTTGCGTCCTCGCTTTCTACCTTTTAATGCCACTCTCTCTCTTTTTCTCTCGCCTCTCATGCAGAGAGAATGAAGAAAGAGGGGGGAAAATGGCAGCTCGCTGACATATAGATCCCGTACGTGGCGCCACAGTGATTTAGACGCCATGCCTTTATCATCACTTTAATCATTTTCCCTTATTGCTTTTATTTCGCCGATGGACGAAACACTTGATGGGACAAAATGCCAACTGGAACTTTTTTTTTTTATTTTTTATTTTTTTTTGTTCTCAAAGTCTAATGAGAATTACAATCTTGCTGAGCCTTGAAATGCTGGCTGCTTTGTCCTGATCGCCTTAGATATTGTTCCAAGTCAGTCATTTGTCACAGTGAGGCATGCTGGGATGGCGGCCCGCTAATCAACGCCGCAGTCTGCGGGAAACTCCTTTTTTTTCCTGCTGCCATGGCAACTCTGGGCCGAGAAAGGCTGCAGGCTGAGGGGCAGCGCCACTGACACGAAGCGCGCAGATGCCTTTTAAAATAGGAGTTCGCGAACCTTTTAGGTCCAGCATAATTTTTTTTTTTTTTTTAAGGATTCCAAACACCAATTAATCCACATGGTCCCTTAAATGTTATAGGAATTTAAAACTTGTAAAAAGTCATAAAACATAATAAATTCACATTTGTTAACTTAGTAGGGCTGTGAGGTCCACATATTCATGTTTGTTAGTGGAGCCCAAGTTTCAAAGCCAACATGGTGAAGCGGCATTCAGCTGTTATGCTGCACGCCAACGGAATAAGTTGCCATCGGCGCTACTTTTTAGTTATCTATTTTGTTTGCTTTTAAATATCTTTAAATGTTTTGTTTGTAAATGTGCATAAATGTCACTGTATATTCCATCAGTAATTTTAAGAAGCTACTTTTGTTGTTCTTCAGTTGTTGTGTTTGTTCATGCTTTTAGATGTGCTTTTGGTTGTGTGAAGAGCATGGCGTTGTCTTGTGGATGAAATGTGCTAAATAAAGTTGAAAAAAATGTTAGAGGAGCCGGTAGGCTTAATCAGCACTGTGCCATTTCCTCCAGTATTGTTTTGGATGAAAATGACAACAAAAGTTACATACGTCAGCTTTAATCTGCAACATTATTATTATTATTTTTTTGTAATATTACCACCAATGACTATAAAATCTTATTTTTGATAATTATCACCCATTTTGTGTCATATGCCAATGAACATGAACAGATTGCATTGTTCCCTTTTTGTTGATGTCGACGACCATAACCTAACATGACAACATCAGCCTCGAAAAAGCCAGAGACATTTTCCCTTTTTTCCTCCCCAGCGCCAAGTTAAATTGGAATGGAATGGGATTCACTTTAGAAAAGAAAAAAAAGACAAAATTAAATCGGTGTGACAAGATGATCGATTACCTGTAAGTCCACCTGACACAGAAATGAGAGTATTTTAATGACGGCCTGCCTCTTCCTGGACGTGAAATTCAAAGGCTGGCATCGAGTCTACCTTTCAGACGTCACCCCAACGCAAGCACTTTGTCTTTGTCACCGCCGCGGAGGACATTGTTATTAGCTGTGTGCCTTTCTATTAAGCAATTCCTTTCCACTACAAGGAACATCTCACTGGGTGCACCCCTGTTACATATACCGTATCATACATTAGCTCGTTCTTAAACTAAGCTGCAACAAGATGACGAGAAGACGTTCCTTCCTATTTATTGAATATATTTTTACATCAAATTAACCATCCATGAGAGAGTGCTAATTTACACTTCATAAAATCCACATATTTCTCATTTATGAGCGCCACATACCCTTATAGTGACAATTTTCCCTTTCAAAGTGGAGGTGGTGCAGGTGGTGTTCACTACGACCCGCCCCCCCGCTCCTCCCTGGTGGTCCACACCACTAGTATTGATCCAGTTATCATGCTCAGATCATCACTACATGGACACAAGAGAGAAGCGGTGTAATGGACTGACTGGAGCGGAAACGTCGCGACGTGGTGTCTCCAGAATCACTGATCACATCAAGGTGTGGTGCGTCCGGTTCCGATAAAACTGCTCAAATGGCGGAATGAACTCACATTGCTTGAGTTTAGGGTTGTTTTTATAATAGCGTTGTCATAATTGGAATTTCTGAAAAGTCGTAATGTGATAAAAATGATGTCGCACGAAATTACGAGACAAAAGGCGTAATGCTATGAGAAAAGTTGAAATATTGCACGCCAAAACTCTGAATGTTATTAGTATAAAGCAGGAGAATAAGGAGAAATACGTTGGAATATTGTGGGAAAGAAAGACATACGAGGGAAAAAGTCTTAAGCTCACAAGAATAGAGTAATATTGTAAGTAGAGAGTCGGAACATTGTGAAACAAAAATCGTAAGGCCACGAGAATTAACCAGTAGAGTATTTCTTTGAGAAAATAGATATAGCAAGAAAAAGATGAACATTACAAGAAAAAGTCTCTCAAAATTCAGTCTTTAAGCGGAAGACAAGCCCAAAATATTTTTTTTCAAGAATATGTTCTATGCAAGTCCACTAATTGAAACAAGGCATTCTGAGAAATATTGCGTTTGTGGAATAAGAGTTAATCCACTCGTTTTAAGACATCTCTGGGGGCGGCCATTTTGTCTTATGTCGGCGTAAAATGGCATCACAACTGCTCAGGGCTCAGGCAACGACCAATCACGGCTGAAATGTTTTCTGAAGCTGAGCCGTGATTGGTCGTTACGTGAGCCCTGAGCAGTTGTGATGTCATTTTACGCCGACAGAAGTGACAAAATGGCCGCCCCTTGAGATGGCTAAAAAGGGGTGGATTTTTCTGCTCAACTCATATTCCATAAACGCAATATTAATTCGAATGCCGTGTTTCAAACTAGTGGGCCTGCTGGTAACGTAGCCTTGAAAAAAATATGTTAGGGTTGATTTCCACTTTAATATTGAGTAACAATAAAAAAAAAAAAAAAAAAGTTGGATACTATGAAACAAAAATCTGACTTTTATTACAGTGAGAAAAAAGTCGTAATGTTACGATAAAGTCATAGTATTGTGAGTAAAAAGTTACGACACGTACCAATCAAATTAATTTCATGTACATTCATTGTTGGTTTTTTTTTTGTCTTTTCAGAAATGCCATTTCGTAAGAAGAAAGCTAAATACAAAGCAACCATTTTATTTTTATTTTTTTTACGAGACATAAACAGGATCTAAAAAAAAAAAACGACTGCATGCACATGTTATGACTTCACGTCTACTTTTTATGCGAAATGTGTGTATGTTAAATATTCATACCGCAGCGTTGCACATATTGCCCACGTTGCAGGTACGCTGCCAGTGGAGCAGGAGCCATAAAAGCCACCTCCCCTGACTGGCTCCTATGCAAAAAAGTGCCGATATTTCCTTTGCTTGATCACTTTGCCCTCATCATAATCACTTTTCGGGCTGATTTATGGCGGCGAGGGTCACAGTGCAGTGGAGGTGCACCGCTCTCCAGATGTTCGCCGCCTCCGAAGAGCTTTCTGCTCACCTGCCCCTCAACACGCTTTTGTCTTATTTAGAGCGCAGGGAAATGTGCGAGGCGACAGGCGCCGCTGCCCTCATTTGTTCTGTCGATTGCATCGTACACACCCCCCCACATGGCCGCGCCAGTCACTCGCCGTCTAGGAGGTGGGCACCGGCCCGTGGAGATCAAGCACCATCACGTTCAGAAGCGTTAGGATGTTTACAGCGTTTGTCAGGCACTATTTCGTAAATCTTGCGCCCACTTACACCCTCATGTACTTAAAAGCGAGAATGTCGTACAGTTGCCTGGACACCTCTCGTGTTTATGCTCTGTGGTTCTACATAGAAAAAAAAATGATTAAACGTATTACACTAGGGAACAATTTGAAAAAAAAGAAATTATATTGTTTTTATGTTGATTAAAAATAAAATTGGCATACCGATTCCAAAATTGCACTTTTTTCTCCACAGCTTACCAGATAAGCAAAATTCCACTGATTAGCTGTAGTAAGACTTGCCAACCTATTACGATTGGACCCATCTACAGCTTCATGGCAACTTGTTTGTGCAGTCACAAATGAGACACTGCGCTGAGAGGTGTGTGCGGCTCCCAATAGGTCAGTAGCCTACTATCGATATCTGCAAACAGAAAACTAGCATAGTAGCAATTAAGAGGATTACTGCTGGCTTTTCTCTTAACATGCCATTGTAATTTCTACTTTGTTTTACCCTGTTTTTTGTTTTGCAAACAGCATGTAACTCTAGCTCAAAAACTCAGATCAGTTTTGGATTTCGTGCCCAAAAATTGGTTAAAAACAGCTGTCGGACTTAACTCAACAAAAACTGTGTTTCCCAGTGTTATTGTAGTTCTCCAACCTTTTAAACAAAATAAAAAAAATACTTGGCACTCCAAGTACCAACAACATGAACAACGTTAAAATACAGTAGGTAGGTCTAAGTGTTCACCAAAAAATGAGCGATTTTATTTCCATTATTTTAAGCCACTATAAAATTAGGATTCAATTAGAATTTATTGCACATCAAAGTTAAATGAAAATTATAAAAATATTTATAAATTATTATAAATGCTTCAAAACCTGTCTTAGAAATGAAATGCAAATATTTTAAAGTTAAGTTGAATACAACTGAACTGTACTTAGGCAGCAATTCTTTTGAGTACCCCCAGAGGGAGCCTGCGCACTACTAATGGAAGGTGAACCACACTTGGAGAATCATTGACCTACAGCGTTTCATTTAAATCCACCGATGTAATTGATCCTGACCACGCAAAACAGGCGACTCCCTTAAATGTTTTTTTGGGCTGTGGAATACGAGCCACCCATGCGGCATTATTGATGATTTCATTACTCCACGTATAGAATCGCTCGACGCATAATAAAGCATTATCTTTCATTTTCTTTTCCCCTTTCTTTTTGTCACTGGTTGTTGGAAAGGTTAGGCCATTTGTTTTAATGTTAAAAGTGCCAGGCGCCACATTCGCTCCCCGATTGCCTTTGGACTCTTTTAACAAGCTGCTGATGTTACAACATCTCGTCGAATTTGACCCAGGAATTGAACTTTAATTGAGTGCGCGTCGCCAAACAGTTTGATGGTAACATCCAAGTGTCCCTAATAAACTGGCAAGTGTATCCTCCCACCCACAGACAAAGAAAAAAAAGAGAGGTGTGGGGGGAGAAAGGCTGTGCACGCTTGAGTGCATTTAAATCTTTACAAACTCTGCGCTTGACAGTGATGAATGTTACAATATGCTTAATGCACGCCGCTGCTACGTTTATGTTTCTATTCCGGCGCTGTGCTTTAGACACAGCTTTATAGTGGGACCCTGGAATAAGAATAGAGCGGAAAAAGTCAAGGTGAAAGTTATATTTTGCATTGCAGATCCCTTTTTATGTGATTTTTCATGGTAACTACATGGGTATGAGTACTTTAAAAAAAATATATATATATCTACATTATCACAATGCACAAACTTCTCAAGGGAAGGATTTTAGCAAGTAAAGGCTTTTCTTAATGCAGCGGTTACACAGGAAGTGCAACGCATCCATGCGCAAATGAAATGAGTTCACCATTATGACTATTTGTTTTATAATGTACTTTTGTCACAATCTAGTCTGGATGAACACAATAAATGTACCTTTAAAAAACAAAAATGTTTTTTTTCTATATATAGTTTTTAATAAAACTAATTAGATTTGTTCCAACCAATGATCATTATCTCAAAATCAAATCTTTTTAAACACGTTTAACTTTTTTCACATTTAAATAAATGTAAATACAAATAATAAAAAGTATTAAATATACAATTTGATTTAATTGAAAAATAGAGAATTACCTCAAAATTATATAAAGTTTTTTTTTTTTTTGTACCACTCTTTACACATATATATATTTTTAATTACAATCTTGTTCCAAGCACAGCAGACAGTTTACATTCTAGTTAAGGAAAAATGTTGTACCAGGTAAAAATATCTTTACACACATTGAGTTAAATATTTTAGACTTTAAAAAATGTATTCTGTTTTTATTAGAATTTTACATGGTTCACATCTTCATCAACTTAACATTTAAACATTGTAATTCATTCATCTGTAAATTGCAGTTTCATCTCCACAGTATGTCCAAGATTCGATTATTAGTGCAGAGATGAATGACTTGTCCTTCCACCATATTATAAGACAATCTATTAAACTAGGGATGTTTTAATACCACTTTTTTTCAGACCGATACCAGTAGGAGTACTCAACTCTTCAGTAGTCACCGATACCGATACCAAGTACCCATATCACTAATACTTTTGATACTGACAATTTCCCCCAAAACAGTGACAGATAAAGACAGATATACTGTATCCCAATATATATTTTTTCTTTAAAATTGCATGAAATTAAGGGCAATTTTCTAATATCTGTTTCTATTTCCTATACAAATTCCATGCCATGACTTTAAGACATTAAGGACAGTCTTGCAGCTCGAACAAAGTGAATTTGTTCAAGTCCACTGTATAGAGGCAACGAGTTATCTGTTCACACACACGCACTCAAGTGCGCGCGTGCACACGCACACCCACGCACACACACCTACACACGTGGTCACTCAGGCAAGGCTTATAGATTGAGCCAAATGGCTTCAGTGTCAGCGTATCACCCTTTAGAGTGTGGCACCTGACTTGACATTGACACAAATACTCTCTGGGCCATATACTATCACCTCTGCAGACTCTATATGCGTTTGTGTGTGTGTGTGTGTGTGTGATTATGACAGCATAGCGGCGTGTAAGCAGCGAGGTCGACCAATTAGATGCTTAATGCATAATAAAATCAGCTCGGATGAGGGCGCCACGGCATCATATCGAGAAATCCAAGTCAACGACCCCGTTTTATGACCTTGATGCCGATATAACTGCGCACCGCTCGTGTAAATACAATTAATACAGTGAATGCACAATTAAGTGTGTTGGTAGAGTGGAGTGGAGCAAAGTTTTGGTGACTGTGAGCCATCACAGGCATAATGTATGCGCTTCATTGTTTTTGTGAAAACAGACTTTTTTTTTTTTTTTTTAAATACGAATGCGAGTATTGCATGTGTAATGCAGGCGTACCTAACATTGTGACCGGCAAGTGTATCAGTTAAGCAGATGCCGCTTCGCTGACACGCAGCTTCTTTAGTTTTATGAGCCGTGCATTGAGGCAGGCAAGGTGATGATGCTTACCCTTCAGACGAGCGGAAAGGCTGTCAAATGTAAACAGCAAGCGGAGAGGATTGGCTGCCCCTATAGCGAGGGTCCGCAACCTCCGGCACCGTTCGCCAAATACGGCTTGCCAGCTAATTGTGAAAACAATGAAAGCTGCAGATAGCACTTTATTCTTTTTTTCCTATGACAAATAGTTTGACACCATGCTATGCTCATATTAAATGGCGTTGGCAAAAAAAAAAAAAAAAAAGCTTGACAATTTGCAAGGGCATTTATACTCAAAATCTGCCAGTAATCAACTCCAGACAAAATGAAATTGATGAATAGTCATAATTGAAGATTCGGAGTGAGGGAACTGTGTTAAATGTCTAGCCATCTAGAGTTAAAAGACAAGCCACTCCCCAAGCACCAAGAAAAATGAAGTAAATAATTCCATTAAAATTCATTTAGAACAGTTATTATAATTACATACCATAATTTTCAATGGACGCAACAACCTGGGTTCCAAGCATAATGCAAAGAACACGAGTCCTTGAAATGTCCCACTAGGGGAAATAAACATTTTATACTCATTACTGATTTTAATTGTCCTTATAAGGGGACATATGTTGTGAGGGGTGGAGAGGCGGGACAAACCTGAACAGTTGAGAGGAGGTTTTACATCTACATTAGAACCAAATACCTATGCTGCATTCACACCAAATCCGTCGAGGGCGGTGCAATTCAATGGAAGTCAATGTAGTTCGTGCGGGCGGGCGCAGTTACGTGCAGGGTGGCGCGCATGATGGGTTTGGAGCGGTGGGACGCACCGAAAATACGTCCATTTGCCGCGGATAAAACAAATGATCTTTTTTCCCTCTTCGCCTCGCGGCAGCCAATCAGCATCGGGGCGCACTACGTCACACACAGCATCCTGTACATTCAGCGGATTTTGTGTGGAGAGCTCAAAATGGAGGAAAAGAACCGTGAGCGAGGAGCTTGGTATACATGGTATGTTTTTACTTTCTTTTGTTGTTTGCAGCTGTTGAGCTTTACCAAGACGCTTTAGCACAGTGTCGGTCACTTGATTGCGTCGAAAAATGCTGTCGTCGTCTACTACCAAGCGAAGCCCCTCCCCTCTCCGGTGTGCGCGAATGAAGCGTTTACGGAATTCAGGTTTCAAATTTCCCGCGGTCAAACGCCAGCGAATAAAGCGGAGCAAAACGCTCATCCACGATTGGTGTGAACGTAGCATTAGACCCAAGTCCTTGGAACCAAATCTTTAGAACCAAGCAGTTAAAACTAAATCTTTAAAACAAAGTCTTTAGAACCTAAATATATGAACCAATTGTTTATCGAAAACAGTCAGTGGAATCAAATCCGTAGACACAAGCCCTTACATGCAAATCCCCAAAATCGAATTCTTTGTACTCAAGCTTTTACAACAAAATCCTTAGAATAAGCCCGTAAAACCTAACCATTTGCACCAAATCCATAGAAACAAGTAAATTTATCCAAATTCCCAAAACACAAACCTTGAATTTAAATTGTCTGGAACAAAACCTTAGCACCATACCTTCACAGCAAAATCCTCAGGATTGAATTCTAGGAACCAAGTCTTTGGAGCCAAATTTTTAGAGCCAAGTCCCTTGAATGTAATTTTCAAGTAACAAGAACATAACATCAAGTCCTGAGAATAAATCTCTTCGAACCAAATTCCTGGAACGAAATTCTTAGAAACAAATCCTTTGTACCAAGTCCTTGGAAAGGACCTAAAAGTTCCTAAAACAAAGCCCTGAGAATCAATGCCTTGAAACCAGATCCTTAGAGATAAGTCATCAGAACTTAAAACATTTGTAACAAATTCTTAGAAACGTATCAATGGAACCAAATACTCAAATGCAAATCAGAGGAACCATATCCTCCATTTTTAGAACTCTTTCAGAAGTCCTTCACGCATATCTCGAGGACCAGGTCCTGAGAACCCAAACCTTGAAAACCAGATCCTTAAAAGTAACTCATTAAAACTTATTGTGTGTCTTAAATTCTTAGAAACATGAATTCATAGAATAAAGGAATCAAATCCTCAAAACTAAATCCTAGAACCCATGGCCTTTAAGAACTGGAGCTTCAGCCGAACGTGAATTACCATAAACAAGGGGCCGGAGCAATGACTGATAAGTGCTGTTGTGCGCTGCACGAATTAATTGCAATGCAGACGAGTCATACTGACAAATATTGCAGTAACGCTCTCTCAGCAACTTGACCTTTTTAAGAAAAATCACAAGGGACGAATGAAGCGCGGCACGTTTGCATCAATATAAAAATGAGATGCCGGCCGTGATAAACACGAGGGCCCCTCTCCCCGTCAAAATGATGCGAACCTGCATTACATGTGATTACAGTAGAGTGCGCTGGCCGTCGTGGCAACAGACGCTGATGAATCCATTATATACTCTAAAAAGGGCATATTGCATGCTTTCGCGCCGCTCGCATTCCTATTCCCAGTGGTGGGAAGTAATAGAATATAAATACTTTGTTATTGTACTTAAGTATATTTATCAAGGACCTGACTGCAGCGTTCAATACGGTTGACCCCAGTATGCCGTTGGCTCGTTTGCAGTACCAGGTGGGCATTAGCGATTCCGCTCTAGAGTGGTTTGGATCCTACCCGGCAGATAGAACTTTTTTATGTTTGTTGCTCTGAATTATGCTGTGCCACACTGTCGTATGGTGTTGCACAGGGTTCAATTTTGGGACCCCTGCTGTTTTCATTGTATTTGCTGCCCTTGGGTTCCATTTGAAGAAAGCATGGTATTTCCTTTCACTGCTATGCTGATGTCAGATCTATCGGTATGTCCCGCTGAGCAAAAAGGACGCTTTCCCCTTAAGGCCGATTTTGTCCGGTCTGGAAGAAATCAAGACCTGGATGGCACTGAACTTTTTGAATTCAAATGAATAGAACACAGAAGTTGTGTTGTGTTTGGTGCCTGTACATTTCAGAGTTCATTTGAAGATTATTTTATTTGTTTTTAAATGACCTAACATTAAACGTTAGAATCAGAGAGGGGGCATTATTTCTGTCTATTTTTAAAACTCGTCTTAAAACGCATTTTATAATAAAGTTGAGTTGAATTCCTATGCCGGTCCACAGAAATAAAGTATTTCTTTACGTCAAAGCTGTCTATGGATCGCTATACTGATCCCTGATAAGAAAAATAATAAAAAAATTAATGACATCATTGATTAATCCACTCCGACTCCACTTTTATCATATTATAAGCAACTACAAAAATCATTGTATTAGTGCTTCTACTTCTTTTTTTTCTCACAAGTATCAAGAATTCTGAAGTACTTCATGTGAGTACTTTTGCCATGTCTGACTATTCCTCTTGCAGGGTTGGTTCCTCCAACCGCTTGAAACTCCTCATTTTTCAGTGGAATCCCATTTGACAGGTGTATTTTGACAGTAGCCTCGCTCATTAGACTTAATATCGTGTTTCTTTGGCCATCCCTCATCATTTTTGGGCCTCATTGACTATTTTTCCTGATAGCATATTAAGCATTCAGACCTCATTTACATCCTTATTTTTCAATTTGCTGCCGCACTAGTTTAATTTATTCCATATAATTTCTCCTTCTGAGAGGGACATTAATCATTGCCTGTTCCTTTTAGTGCCTCTGGGATTTCCCCCTCCCCTCTAAATCAATAAAATAAAGGCTCTTCCTTTGCTGAATATGATAAAACAGTTTTGCCAAGGGATATCAGTGTCCTAGCACTAACACCCCCCTCGCAACCGCCCCCCCCCTTCTTGTTTTATTCATTTTAAATTCCACTCTTGTTTATGCGTCTCTCTATGCTTGTCACACATGCATGGTAACACAGGAAGGGAGGTCAGTCCGTTCGGCGCAGCCATTCGTTTTATCATCCCCGAGGAAGTGGCCTTCTTCTTGATCATCTTCGTAAGACGCCTTTTTTATTTTTTTATTTTTACATTTTATTTTTTAATAGCTGATGTGGGATCATCAAGTGTGAAGAAAGGGGAGGTTGTTATAGAAATTTAACTATCCTTTACAAATTGATTCACACTCGAGCGGCACACAAGGTCCAGTAGGTAAATTACCAGGAGGGACACAGACTTAATCCTCGTCTCTTTTGTGGCCTTAAAATGGACGCTTGCTTTATTAAGAACATATCCTGATCTTACTTTTAGTGGCGGCCTTGCTCATTACCACGGGGCGTTAATCTATATTAAATTATTACCGAGAAAGAAAAAGAAAAAAAAAAAAAAAAGAAAGGTCCTCAAGAAGAGTTCAAGTCCCCAACATCAACTCTTAATGACATCATTCTTCTGCTGTCATTAAGGATATTAAAAATGCATTAGGAGGGAAAAGTACTGCTGAGTGGCGACAAATCAGCCAGCGTTCGCCCCTCAAGATTTCCAACTAGAAAAGTACTCCAAAGTTTTTTATGCGCTCATACACTTTCCACCCAGTTTGTGAAATTTAATTGATTCTATATGAAAATCAATGCACAGTGCTGACGTATTTAAGTGTAGGTGTTTATTTTGCCCGAACGCGATACTATTAAATTCTGGTTAAATATAGCAAATGAACAAGGTTTGTCCATTTTGTGTAGCGCAGTAATGCAGTTCTAACATAATTTGCTGTTTAATTTTTTTGTAGCATTTCTCTGACAATGAAAATTCTGGATGATAATTGTATCGTGCGCAGATTCACCCTGTGCTGGATGTAGCAAAGCAGCTCCAGAACATAACCATGCCTT